>NW_028327174.1:56516079-56827145 GCF_987537825.1 Furipterus horrens
CCTTGACTAAGATATGCCTTGGTATAAGCTTTCTTCATGATTTTTCTGTTTTGGGTTTTCATGAATCCAAGCAGCTCAAAGAACTCATGAAGAGCTACATCAAAACTATAAAAATCAAACTGCTTAAAATCAGTGATGAAGAGAAAATCTTAAATTAGCTTTATGGATCTGTGACTTTATAGTTTTCATTTTTCATTAAATTTAGAACATGAGCTATCATTACTTCCTCAAATGTTTTTCTAGCCCCACCCCCACATTCCTGATAATCCCATTACACATAGTCTGCCTGATGTTGCCACACTGCTCACTCATAATTCATTTATCACTGTATATTTATATTTTTGATCTTTTTCTTTTAAAGATTATTTTTAGAGAGAGAAGGGAGGGAGAAAGAGAGGGAGAGAAACATCAATGTGTGATTGTCTCTCGTGCATCCCAAACCAGGGACCTGGCCTACAACCCAGGCATGTGCCCTGACTGGGAATTGAACCAATGACCCTTTGATTCGCAGGCCAGCACTCAATCCACTGAGCCACACCAGCCAGGGCTGATCTTTTCTTATGTTTCATTTTGGATGTTTCTGTCGCTGTCTTCAGGTTAAATTTTTTCTTCTGCCATGCCTATCTACTGTTAATCCTGTCTACTACATTTTTCATTTCAAAAATTGGAATTTTCAGCTTTAGAACTTTGATTTGGGTAGTTTTTGTATCTTCCATGTCCTATTTAATATGCTCAATCTTTCATCTTGGTTTTGAACATATGAAATAACTAACTCTTACAATGTCCTTATCTACCAATTCTATCATCTGTGTCATTTTTAGTCCTATTTTAGTGACTGGTTGTTCTCAATATGCATTGTATTCTCTGCTCCTTTGTACACCTGATAATTTGTGATTGGATACCAAATGTAAATTCTGCATTATTTGCTAGTTTTTAAATTTTTTAATTTTGAGCTTTGTTTCAGGAATCAGTGAGGCTTGCTTTTATGCTGTTATCCTTTAGATCAGGACAAATTTGACACCATTATTGAGACAATCCCCTTCTAAGGACCCAACAATGTCCCAGGTGTTAGAGGGTGTTTCTCCTCTAGCTAGTGGAAACACAACATATGTATGGCCCTGTATAACAGGGACTGTTCTGTCGAATGCTTTCTAGTGGTATTTTTCTGGCCTTGGGTTAATTTTGTCAATAACTATGAAGTGATTATCACTCAACTAAAGATTCTAAGGCACTAAAGTCCAATACAACTTTCTGTGATGATGGAATTGTGGCTACTGAGCATTTGTGGTTAGTACAATTGAGAAAATAAATTTTTATTTAAATATCTACATGTGGTTAGTAGCTACTGTACTAGACAGTGAAAGTTTAGGGGGAACCTCTTGCTCTCTCATGTGAAGCTCTCTTCTCTACACACAAATTCTAGCTGCCTTGACATTCCTAAATTTTTACCTCTGTCTCTTCACCTCAAGGAAACTGTCAGCTCTATGTAGGTATCCCTTTCCATCCTAGGTGCTACAACCTGGAAACTTTCTCTAGGCCGAAAGGTGGGGCCATAATAGGGCTCAACTTATTTGTTTCACTTCTCTTAGGTATCACTGTTCTGAGCTACTCCTTGTCCAATGTCTAAAGCAATTTTTCTTTTTTCTAAGTATTCATTTATTTGCTTTTAAGGTTTTATTTATTCATTTATTTACTTTTAGAGAGAGGGGAAGGGAGGGAGAAAGAGAGGAAGAGAAACATTGATGTGCTAGATACACATCTACAGGTTGCCTCTTGCACGCCCCCAACTGGGGACCTGGTCTGCAACCCAAGCATATCCCTGACTGGGAATCGAATCAGCAACCTTTCAGTTTGCAGGTCGACACTCAATCCACTCAGCCACACCAGCTAGTGCTAAAACAGTTTTTCTTTTAGATTGATTTGAGAGAGAGAAACATCGATTTATTTGTTCACTTAATTATGCATTCACTGGTTGCTTCTTGTATGTGCCCTGACCAGAAATTGAATCTACAACCTTAGCGTATCAGGCTGACACTCTAACCAACTGAGCTACATGACCAGGACTAAAAGTTTTTAAACTATATTTTGTCTGGCTATTTGTTTAAGGCATGAGCATAAATTAACTTCTTCTTACTCTACCGTGACTAGAACTTAAGCTCTCTTCCACTGAATTTTAAATGTTCAATTATTATATTTTTATTTGTAAAATACTTACTTTCTTATTTTACAACCCAACAGCCTTGTTTTCTTGTTTCTTATTTGTAGTTTTTATTCATTCTTCTATTTCATTAAATATACTAATTTTACATTCTGTATCAATAATTTCAATATCTGAAGTTTCTGTGAGTCTGGATCAGTTGTTTCTGCTCATGCTTCTTCACAGTGACATTTGTGATATTATTATTATTAGCTCCTATTTATTGGTAATCTATCTTTGAGAATTCTTTGAAGCTAGGATTGAGGTATGCAACACCAGGAATGATCTGAGTTGGTTTCTCTCAGGGGCGTGGGAGCTCTATCAACTTGCATCTACTTTTTAATTCGTCGTCGTCGTCGGCAGCCGTCCGTCTCGAGAGACGATGGTGTAGCTTCCCAAGAGTCTATCTGCACCGCCGAGAATGGCTGTGCAGTCCGACTCGAGAGTGACACGGTATCTGTCTCCTCCCGTGTTGAATCGACATCTTGAGATGACGCTGGAGTGTCCTCTCCAGTGAAGCTGAAGCTACAGAGCCTGGGCAGGGTGATATGGAGGGTCTGCTGTTGCCCATGCAGCAGACCCCCCCTCTCTTCGCAGCTGAAGGGTCCAAGGGAAAGACGGAGTCAATACAGCTTGGCTTCAGGTGCGCCGCAGGAGTTGCCGGTGTTGACTACAACGTCAAACCGCCTTAGGGACTCCGGCTCCGGATTTTCTGTCGGGGTTTACTCCCTTAGCCTTTCCCCTGAAGAGGTATGCCGCAAGGCAGCGGAGGTTTTTTGGAGTCAGAGTTTTCCTTCTCTGATGTGCCCTGACTGGAAGATCGAACCAGCGACACTTAGCTCGCAGGCCGACGCTCAATCCACTGAGCCAAACCAGCCAGGGGGACTTTTTAATTAAATTTAACATATATATTTAACTTTTTGATCAAAAAATAATTTGCATGGTTCAAAAAAATTTAAACTCATTCCCTTCCTATTTCTCTTCATTGGGCCTGAGTACTAAACTAGCACAGTGTATAGTAAATAATTTAACCTTGCCCAAAGAGAGGTCTGGTCTTTACCTCAGCTCCCTGAAAGTAATCCTAAACCACTGGAATGTTCTGCTTGTTAAGAATCTTTGTTTAGTGGGGGCTTTGAGCTAGGCCAGATAGTCTAACAATGTGACTTTGGGTCACAGTATTAACTTGATGTCAAAAAGGGCTGGAGACTGAGGTCAGCTTACACCGGTAGTCAACCATATCTGTGTGATGGAGTCCCAACAAAAACTCTGAACATCAAGGCCTGAGTGAGCTTATTCAGCTGGCAATATCCCATGTGTATTGTCACATATTATTGCCAGGAAGAGTTAATGCTGTCCATGACTCCACCCGGAGAGGATAATTGGAATCTCAGCATTTGGAACCCTCCTGGACTCTACCTCATGCGTCTCTTCCATTGGCTAATTTTAGTTTGCATCCTTTTGCTAAAATAAACCATAACTTTTAGAATATAACAGCTTTTAGTGAGTTCTGTGCATCCTTCTAGCAAATTATTGAACCTAAGCATGATTTTGAGGACCCTTGAACCCTGTATTTGGTGCCAGAAGTGAGGCTGGACTTGGGACACTGTTCCCTAGCTTTGCAAACTGTCAGCAGAATTGGGTCTGAGGATTCACCTGGCATAGCTGGGGTAGGGCTAAGAAGGCAGCACAAATGGTCAGGAGATTGATTTTATACAGAAGAATTAGGGAAATAATAAGCCTCAAGTAGCTTTCCTTCTTTCTAGCCTTCACTCAGGAAGCCCCAGTTTTCCCCACCCCTTACCCCTACCCCCCAGCACCTTAACACCATCAAATGATCTAAAAAATGTCAGGAAATGAAACACAGCTCTACTTAAAAGGTCGGGGATCCTACTTCTGAATTAAGATCTCTAAGGTAAACTCAACTTCCATGAAAAGTGTCAAGGGAGGGGTTGGAAAATAAGGTTAACAGCCCTGCAGATAATATGCAATTCTGGTTCTGAATGTCCCCTAAAAGACCTTCACAGTAGACTAATGTAAACTCAAAATGATTAAGGATGAAGAACTATACCATCAGACTGCCAGGAATAGACTTTTGCTCAAGTGAGCCATCGTCCTAGCATGCCAGTAATAAATATGCTCTACCTTTTTGTTATGCAGACGAAACTTGGATGGCTCTTTTAGAAACCAAGCATGTCTTTTTGGACTCTCCATTTATAATCTGTTATTAGTCTCCAAAATATAATTCAAAGTAAGACTGTAAAGTCTTCATATTCTTACCATTCTAAAAGATACAAAATTGAGAATCCCCAATACTTATGATCCCTATTTCCCTACATTGATATCCTACTATCCAATGAGTGCCCTATTGTAAGGCAGGTGGCTGCCTATCATGTCCTGAGAGCAGTAGGAACAGTTTATAAGATGCCACAGAAAACAAGATACTTGCTCTTGCCCTTTCTATTGAAATCTGGAATTTAAAAAAATATGTAAATTAAAACCAACAGAAATTCAAAACAATGAGAAAAACAAGTACATTCATCTCTGATTTCCCACAAAGTTTCCTAAAGAACATAATTTTGCAATGGATTTTTCAAGGACTCATGGAAATGTATTGACAAAGAGAGCAAAGATAAATTGGAGAAGAGCAAAACCACAAGGGAAAGAGAGCAAATTTAGTTTTGTAACCTGGCTGATGTAGTCCAAAGGATTGAATTTAATGAAATGTCAGCAGAAGAGTTAGTGAGAGAGGCTGTCCTAAGATCCAGCCGAGAAATGTAGGATTTATGTAACTAAGAGTCACTAACACAGGGAAATGAAGTGATGATAATAATAATAACTGGAATTACTGTACAGTGAGATACCAGTTTCTCAGCCAATGGCACTGACCAAAAGCAGCAACAAAAGGCCAAAAACCTTGTTCTGGTACAAAATAATAAAAGTATTCATCATTACTTCAAGAATGGAAACCAAATCTTTACCATTATTTTTTTAAAGGTATGGGCAAATTCAGAGCTAGCCAATAGGGTAGGGGTACAAAATGATTGACAGCTACTCTCTTTCCACATACAGTGATATGAAAAGGGAAATATTTTTAAAACAAGACTATACAAGTAATAGTGTGCTCACATATCACAAAGAAAAAGAGCAGCAACATTGAGAAAGAGAAATATTTTCATGAAAGACAGGAGGCAGGAAAAAAACATAGATGAAGACAAAAGAGAAACACACCAGTTCTGAGGCATCAGAAAACAGCGAGGAAATATCATTCAAAATAATTGTCTCACTCTTAGGTTTTGCCATCCTTCTTCCAAGCCTATAATCTGTTAAAAGGTGAGACAACGGGCAATGAGAATACTCCCAAACAAAACAAACGAATCCCCCATAACCTATACCCCAAGACCAGAGAAATTCAAAGTGCCCCCAAATACTTGTATTTATAACTCAAGAATTCTAAATTCAATACCGTGCTTTTCACAGATATTCCTCCCTTACCACTCCTAAAATTACAACTATAAAAACATGAAATAAATGTCATCACAAAAATCAGCAGAGCACAATCTCTACCTCTGAGCAGTTTAAGGGAAGAACATGACATAACTTCTATCTTTTCCACTGCTGCCAAAAGAAAATAATCTAAAAGTCTGAATGCTCTTACAGTATATCACAGATTGTGGCCTGTTCAACCCGTACTGCCTTGCAGCCTTCCTAGGATGGACCAGTGGGATTTAACATGAACCAAATCTGTCAACCAAGTTGAAGACAGACACATGGGTTCTAATGAGCAGTGGTGAAGAAACATACTGCTCCATTTGGCTCCAAACAATGATAAATAATTCAGGAAAAGAACAACCGCAAAATAGAGCACAGCAGTTGGATTTAAAAATAGACCACAGGCCACAGAGCCTAGGTGGGAGAATAAGAGTCAGAGAAAATGGATTTGTGTCAACAAATTCCCAAGCCTTTTGCAATACAGGATGCTGCTGAAACTGTCACTTAAAACAGATGCCGGGATTCTAATGTGCTTTTTCAAAAAACAAGTATTTTTCAGGAACTTGGCCAATGTGGTAATAAGAGAGCTAATAAACATTAGTGCTATCTGAATAGCAGTCATAGAAAAAGAAAGTCTGCCCTGGCTGGTGTGGCTCAGTTGGTTGGGGCGTCCACTCATAGCTAAAGGGTTGCAGGTTTGATTCCCTGTCAGGAAACATACCTAGGTTGTAGGTTCCGTCCCTGGTCCAGGAGTGTGTGATCCCTGGTCTGGGTGCGTACAGGGGGCAACCAGTCGATGCATCTCTGTCTCGCATCGATGTTTCTCCTTCTCCCTTCCTCTCTCCCTCTAAAAGCAATGAAAAAATGTCCTCTGGTGAGGATTAAAAAAAAAGAAAAAGAAAAAAAGAAAGAAAGAAAAAGGAAATCCAATACCAAAGATATATGTTTTTATGAAAAAATTAGAAGGGGGTTAAAATTCTATTTTATATACCACCAAGTTCTAGGTCCAACATCAATTTAGACTTTATTTACAAATTATATTCTAATATTTAGGATACACAGCACTCAAGATACTTCTATTCATTTTGCACCTCTAACATCCGATTATACAACATATATTACAAACATAAGATTCTCACCTATTAACAAAAAGAGTAGCTTGAAAACAGGACAGAAGCAATGACTATGTTCTCATCAGATTTAAATTACCTCTGACAGAACCGATGAATTTAGAGTTAGATGAGGACAGCCCAAGATCACGGGTGAATGTGGACTATGCAGGTTTCAACCCACTCAAGAATGCTGCAAGTACGGGGTCTGGTGAATAGTATAGCTGGACAGTCAATCTTATGTCTGGTGTTCTGAAGATTATAAGAATGACTAGACCCAAATGTATTCTATAAACTCAACAATGTGTGTAATGAAGAAATAACATTCTACATCAAAATTGCATTTACCCGCAACCATCAAAATATACATCTCTTCATATGTCTGAGATCAAGTCTAGACAACTGAAAATTTTAGGACCAAATAATGATGCCTACTCTACCTATAATGTATGATACAAATATAAAAGAAACCATAATCTGGTCCTTTTATATATTGCTTTATTCTAACTAAGCAAAACACACAGTACTGAAGACCAATACATAAAGAGATCCAAATGCTTCTGCCTCACCTAACTTTAGAAGAAAAATTGACTATGTCTCCTCATAACTGTGCCACTCCATTTAAACTACACAAAGACCAGAAAGTACTTGGAATATGATAAAGTGTTTTTTTGTTTGTTTTTAATTCTTAACTCTCGATTCTAAGACCAAATGCTAAATAGTATTTTCAAAGGGGAAACAGACTGGCTTATTTAAAACATGGTTCATATAAAGCACTTCTCCAGGCATGACATAACATGGATGGACCAGCTGTTTTCCTCCCTTGCTCCACTCACCATACAGTCAGCCATCGCTCTTCTCTCTAAATTCAGGCTTTTTTACTATTGACAACAGGCTAAACGGTCAGATGGACCCAGATTTGAGCCCCAGCACTAGTACCAACATTGTTTGTGGTAAGAAACATTTTCTGGGTCTCCCACTTTAGACAGATCCACTCTGACTCCCTTCTAACTTACCTATCTCCTCAGAGCAAGATGTTCATGGGAAAAGGGACATACCTACCTAAAGTCCTTGACTCTACCACCCCCAACTATACTCTAGATCCCAGAATTCCCTACCCAAGCAATCCCAAGCCCACTTTCCAGAGCCTTCAGCGGATCTCTTCTCAAATCCTGTCCTCCCATAGATAATACTCACTCTTATACATATTCCACGGTCTGAATGATGTACAAGGGACAGATTATGAGAGGGCTGTAGATGAAGACTTGACTTAGGGCATTTTCCTGCACTATCCCTTACCGTATCAGAAGTTTGAGGAGTCCAAGGATTCTGGCCTCTCAGTTATAAAAATACACCTATCTAGGTAAAAGAAGAACAATTTTTCTAAGTTTTTTAAAATCTTGATTTATAACTTAAATATTTAGACATGGAATATGTGCTTCCATTTATGATCTTTCCCTGGGGCTTCCTCTGTTAAGGCTCACTTTACTGACCTATAAAATAAGCTAGCTAAAACCTCCTTCATAGGATTTTAATGTGATGAAATAATTTTCAAAATAATACTGCAGGGTGCCTGATGCATAGCAAATATGTGACAAACTAAAACTATTATTATTGGTTCTGCCATTACTCCTCCCCCTAGTATGGGCAAAAATACCATAAAGGTAAAAAAGTAGAAACAATTTCAGAGAAATCACAACCAAAACACAACCATTTGTGGGTCTCATTTTCGGGATTTCTGTCATTGACTACATGGAGGTCTATTGGTATTATTTTTCTTACGACCATTTCTCCCACTAAAATGTAAGCTCTATTTTCTCTAACTTAAAAAAGAAAAATAACACCTAAACTTATTGTGGTAATCATGTCACAATATACAAGGTCTGTCCAGAAGGTATCTAGCCACACAGCCATGTAATATGAAAAAGTGATATTTATTGAAGAATATACAAGATACAAGAAACACTACATAGGACAATGATGCCTCAAGCCCCTTCAAAATAGTCATCTTGGGACCTCACACAGTTCTCCCAATCATCACCAGCTGCTCTGTTGCATTTTCCTGAATTTCATCAACAGTCTGAAATCTCTTCCCTTTCAAAGGTGATTTTCAGTTTTGGGAAAAGCCAGAAGTCACAGGGCACCAAATCTGGGCTGTAGGGGGGCTGAGTCATCTGAGTGATTTGATGTTTCGCCAAAAACTGCAAAAGACATATGCATGAGCAGGCGCACTGTTGTGATGAAGCGGCCAATCACCAGTTACCCATAGCTGTGGCCTTCTGAGTCACCCAAATAGTTTCCAAGGAGGAATGTTCAAGCTTAATGCAAAATTTGATGCAGATTAATTGCTCTACTTGGTTAGTCATTTTGAATACGATGGCCACACAGTACACATGCTCAATCGACGGTATCTACCACCCCCACTGACTAGTACAGTGAAGTTATCATTGTTTACGCAAGTGTATTCCAGGCCAGTCTCCTTAGCTGCCAGGTTACATCAATGTTGTACAAGCCATTCTCGTTATATTAACAATGGTTGGACTTCTTCTGGACAGACCTCGTATATATATAAAGTCAATATGTGGTATATCTTAAAACTTTTACAGAACTATAGATCAATTACATCTCAAAAAAACTGGGGAAAATGTAAGCTCTATAAAGGCAAAGATTTTTCCTTTTTCTTCACTGCTATACCCCTAACTCAGTTCCTGTCATAACAAATAAGTGTTTGTTAATAAACTACTGACTATAAAAAGCAAGTATAGAGTGGTTATCTGATACCCCAACATTAATATAATATGAAAGCAAGCTTGGCCTAACCAGAAAATGATTTATATATGGTTACTTCATTTAGCTGCTTCCTCTAATTTCAGAACAGCTTCCTTAAAAATGAAATTAATAAAAAGAGGTATTTTTATCATGAGGACATTTCTGCTCTCTTCAACCTCACTTCTTTACCTACCTGCACATGGATACGAATAATACTCAGTAATTTCATACATAATCCTACCAGAGAGGAAAATTTAATTAACTAAATTGTCCTAAAGTTCTTATTTAAGCTCCAAATATGATGGGAGGTAGTAAACAGGAATCCAGAAAAGCAGGTTAGGAAAAGGTACCTTTCTACACGTCTTCCATGTTTTTACTCTTAACCCCTTGAGTCTTGCATAGGTCAATATCGTCAAGTCCTAAGAACTTAAAGCAAGTCTACAAAATATATCCTACATCTTAACATTCTCAAAAACATATTTTGGTTTTCAACTTTCCTTAACATATTTATCTCTCCAATGAATGTTCAGTTCCAAACTAAAGGTTAGAATATTGTGGCAGATATGGAATCAAATCTATTCTGAAACAAACTGAAATGACCTTGACAACATTATACATGATACTCTCAGGTAGAGAGAATGATGGCTGGAAAAAACATAGCGCAGCAGCATATCCTGCCCATAATTGAGAATTAAAAGTCTGTCAACAAGTGGACATGTTGCAGGCATGCTTTTATTTTATATAAATCTCAGAACTAGCCTTGGAACTTATTTAAAAGCCTATTTTAACAAAATTGCATCCCCGCCTATTGGTCTGAAACACATCTACAACATAAGGCATCACTGTAAAGAAAAACTACTCTTGGTGATCTCAAGATACTATTAGCAAAAGTATGATATTTCTGAGCATTGGCAAAATAAACTCCCAGTAGCCCTAAATTCCATGACTGGTCTTACATGGATTAACATAACTCCTCCCTGAACAAAATTCAAAGTCTTCTATAAAAAATAAATAAAATAAAACAAAAATTCCACAAAATCCAACAAGTTCCAATACATCCTATTCTAGTCCAAAAATACAAAGCTATAAATGTCTAGAAATGGAGCAAGGTATGTAATTACTGAAGCTAATCAGCAGTCTCAAAATTAAATCACTGCAATGTTCAAGGAATTGCAGGGGCAAAAAAGGAGGTACGGGCAGATAAATCCCACCAAAAAGATAAAAGTTTAGATGTATCTCTAATAAATAAAGGGAACAGGATTCTGAAATTGACCGATGTAAGTTGCTAGGAGAAGAAAAATTATAAGCAACCTCCTAAGTCTCAACTAAAAATCAAAACTTTTGGTTGCTGTTATTCACTAGGAAAGTGAGAATTAAATGGGCTGAAAGCTCAGAAATGTGATAATGATTTTGTAAAAATGATAACATGAAAGATCCTTTCTCTTTTTTTTTTTTGGTTCTGGGGTTTTCAATTGCTATGGTTACAATCAGTATATCACAGCATTAAAATTCTTTTAGAAATATCTTGCATTCAGGGTGGTAAATAATTTGTAGAGGGTTTTTTTCTCCATATCTGCTTTATCTTTAGCTTGAGGTCTTCTCTTTCTGCTGTGCCTCAGAGAGGGTCTCTCTCTTCACACTCTTGCAACCCTCCCAGCATTATTCCACCATTACCTACTGCTCAGTGCTCATTAGATTGGTGAGTGGGAGGGGGAGTCCCTGCTATTCTGGTTACTCCTCAGTCTCATAGAAGCCCTGTGTTCCAGACCTTGAGGATGTGGCTTTTTTTAGGGATCCTGCCCCACCTACAAGCTGTAGTTCTGGACCATACCAATGGCCCTGCCCTTCTCCAGGGCTATCATTCTTACTGTTTTAAAAAGAAAACACAAAAATACAACAAAAATAAACATCATTTAACAGTGACCAAAAAAATAAAACACATTAATAAAAATCTATACTAAATCATCTTTTTCTAAAAGATCACACCAGAGTTGTTGCCATATGACTTTAATCCTCACTTGCCTTTACCCTAGCAAAGGATATAACTATGGGATTCTAATCAGTATTCTGTACAGTACAGATTTTAGACATTTGATTTCCAGGTCTGCCACTTATAAACTGTGTAATCTTGGGCAGATTACTAATTTCTTGATGCCTCAGTTTCTCTTATCTGTAAAACAAATAGTAACTATCTCATGGCGTTGTATTAAATGAGTTAATATACAGGTAAAATGCTTAAGACACATGGAAAGCCATTTATATGTCAGTTATTTTTGTTGTTATTTAATCTTCTCTAAAGTAATACAGAGAGTACGTTCACTGCTTTTAAAACTTGGAGGAATATGGACATGCTCCGTCTCCCTCCACAACTAAGAAGGAATACAACTACCGCAAAACCAGAAATAACCTAAAGTTCCAGAAAATAAAGCTACATGGAAGTCCAATGTATAAAGTTGTAAAGTGGTGCTCATCCCGACAGGTAGGAGGGGCGAAGCCGGGGCAGAGAGGTCAAGCTGTCCTGGTGGCAGGAGCTGCGGCGACGGCAGCGGGACGGCGGTAAGAACAGACACCCGTATTTAAGGGAAGGTGAGAAGAGCCTGGGGAGCACCCCTGGCTACAGACCAAACCTCTCGGCTCACGACTCCAACGCCAGGGAAGGCAGACCCCCATTGCCTTGGACTGTGAGGGCCAGAGGGGGTGGGGATGGAGGAGGAGGCTCCTGGTCTCTCAGCAGAAAGTGAACAGCAGGAATCCATCTTGGACCCCCACCCCCATGCAAAATGCCACAGTGTAGTGAGAAGGGTCACTCCATTGTGAGGAGTGCATGGAGCTCCACCCCCTATAGTGTAGGAGGTGTGACAGCCCCACACAGGAAGCAAAAGTAAACACAAAACTGTCAGGATGTCACAGATCATGATAGAGATCCCAATCACACAGCTGACCAGACAACAAATATCTAATCTAATGAAGCAGGAGACAGGAAATCTTTCTGAGGCTCATTTCAGAGCTTTGGTTATACGAATGCTTATGGACCTAACAGCAAATCTTAAACAAGATGGGGAAGGAATGAAGGCTAGCCCTGCTGAAATGAATGAAAACATGAAACTAGTGGTGAGGGAAAGAAAACCAGGAATCAAATCAACATATCAGAACATAGGGAAGGAACAAACAATCAGCCAGTGCAGAAAGAGGAAAGAAAAAGGGAAGAAAATGAGGAGAGGCTCAGAAAACTATGGCACAGCTATAAGCGGGCCAACATCCAAATCATAGGATTGCCAGAAAGTGAAGAAGAACTAGAAATTGAAAAATTATGTGAAAAAATAATGAAGCAGAACTTCCTGAACATGGGGAAGGAAATTAGACTTCCAGGCCCAGGAAACACAGAGAGTTCCAAAAAAACTGGACCCAGGGAGAACCACACCAAGACACATTATAATCAAAATGTCAAAAATTAAGGATAAAGAGAGAATCTTAAAAGGAGCAATAGAGAAGAAGAGAATTACGTACAAAGGAATCCCAATAAGACTATCAGCTGATTTCTCAAAAGAAACTATGCAGGCAAGAAGGGATTGGCAAGAAATATTCAAAGTAATGAAAAGCAAAAACCTACAACCACGATTACTCTATCCAGCAAAGCTGTCATTCAAAATAGAAGGGCAGAAAAAGTGCTTCCAGGACAAAGTAAAACTAAAGGAGTTCATCAGATCCAAACCACTGTTAAATGAAATGTTAAAGAAACTTGTTTATGAGAAAGAGGATCTAAACCATGAACATTAAAATGAAAACTGTATCACAACAACCAACAACAGAAGCTAGGGAACCAAAACAAAGGCAAACTAAGTAGGCAATGAGAGTGGGAAAAGAATTATAGGCATGGGGAACATATTGGGGGGAGGTCAGCTGGGAGGGGGAATGGGGGAAAGGGAGGGAGATGGTACAGGAATTAAAAAGCAAAGTAGGAAGGAGTGGAGCAGATAGGAAGATGTTGAGAAGAACTATATGCACAACCAATGGGCATGGACTAAGGGGGGGGCAATTGGAGGGAGGGGAACAAAGAGCAAAGAAATTGGGTCAACGGTAACAGCATAATCAGTAAAGCATATTTAAAAAAAAAAAAAAACTTGGAGGAATATAGCTCTGGCTGGTGTGGCTCAGTGGATTGAGTGCCGGCCTGTGAACCAAAGGGTTGCTGGTTCAATTCCCAGTCCGGGTACATGCCTGCATTGCAGGCCAGCTTCCCAGTTGGGGGTGCACAAGAGAGAACCACGCAATGATGTTTCTCTCCTTCTCTTTCTCCCTCCATTCTCCTCTCTAAAAATTAATAAAGTTTTTTTTTAATTTGGAAGAATATAGAAATAATATTATCAGTTTTATGGCTCCACAATTGAGAAACCTGCTTGCATAGAATAAACAGAATAAGTAGGCCCAGAGTGACATCAGGTTTTAAGGTCCTCTATATGCATTTTCTTCCTAGAAACAAATATTCTGGGATGCAATCTAATATTTGTGTGCCAGAGGAATAAAGTTCCCTCTCTGCACTTACCAGGAACATCAACAATGTAGGAGACAAACAAGTAAATTACAATATATAATGTAACTAGAGCTGCTCACAAGGTTAAATGGGAATAGAGGGAGCAGGCAACTGAATCACACCAGAAAAAAGGTTTCCAGAAGTAGAGATGCTTAAGCCTAATACTCAAGGACAATTAATATTCAGTCAAACAGAGAAGTGAAGAAACAGACCTAGATTCCATATTTACTAGCTAGAGGATCTGAGGAAAGTTACTTAACCTCTCTAAACCTCAAATTCCTAATCTATAAAATGAAATAATAGGAGTACTTTGTCTGAAAGGCTGTGTTAAGATTACATGAGATAATATATGTAACATGCTTAGAACAGTGCCAGGAACATGGTATGAACACAAAGACACAATAACACTAACACATATGTATAGGTCACCATATGCTTTCTCAGAACTGCAAGTTCATCATCTTTCTATTTTACTACAATACTTTCTACTTTTGCTACAATATGGATGACTTAGAAAAAAGATAAAATAAGAGGCAGAAACACCAACTAAGAAAAGGATGAGATAAGCACCTTAGCTGTAGAGAGGGGACTCTGACCAGAAGCATTAATAAGGTAGAATCACGCCTTGGCTGGTGTGGCTCTGTGGATTGAGTGCCAGACTGCAAACCAAAGGGTCACCGGTTCGATTCCCAGTCAGGGCACATGCCTGGGTTTCAGGCCAGGTCCCCAGTTGGGGGCATGCAAGAGGCAACCACACATTGATGTTTCTCTCCCTCTCTCCCTCCCTTCCCCTCTCTCTCTCCGTTCCCCTCTCTCTAAAAGTAGATAAATAAAATCTTTTTTTAAAAAAAGGTATAATCACAAAGATTTAGTGACATGAGATTTTTATAATGCTTGGGAGAAGAGAAGTCTAAGAGGACACCTAGGTGACTTGATAGAAAAGCAGCACTCAAAATTATGGTCTGGCATCCCCAGGAATCTCACACTTTTTCATGGGATCTGCAAGGCCAAATCATTTTTATAATAATACTAAGACCTCATTGGTCCTTTTCACTCTCATGCTCTCACAGGTATATAATAGTATTTTCCAGAAGCTATCTGACTTACAATATCATAATTAATTGAATAAAAAGGCAGGTATGAATATCTATCTATGATCTATTAATCTCAACATTAAAGCAGATTTATAAAAATGAAAAACAATGACACACTAACTAAAAAATTTTTTTTTTGCTTTTTGGAGAAAAATTTCGTTCAAAATTTGCTTTTATGCTAATATGTAATGGATTTAATATCATTTTTAAATAGATAAATAAAATTTTTAAATTTCCCTACTTTAATTTCTAATATATTAATATTGATTGATAGGTATAACTGACATAAACAAAAGAAAAACTCTTTAAGAATATAAAGAGATTCAGAAAACAAGAAGTTTGAGAACAACCGGGGTGAATATTTCTACTACTGAGATAGGAATAATGAAGAAGAAACCAATTTGGAAAGAAAGATGATTAAATTCGTTTTAAAAATATGGCAAATGTGATATACTCACAGGCTGGCAAAAGCAAAGTGTCCAATAGGCAGTTACACCAGTGATACTGGATATCTAGCCTACCAAACTGTGATAGAAATTGAAACCTTGGATTTTATAGGGAGAGTGCATGGTCAGAACAGTGGCATATTAGCAGCAGAAAAGGCTACAGAGGTGAGCAGAGGCCTCAGGACACATCAATGTTTAAGGAATAAAGAAAAGGAAGAGGACTCCATATATATGAAAAGGAAAATTATGAATAAAAATGAAAAATGAAAGAGCACACCACTAGCTATAAATGGACGAGAGAAAAATCTGATCAGGGCTTTAAAGAAAACAAAGCCCTATCAACCACTAGCAATGGCAGCAAAAAATAGAATGAATAAATGAAATCCAGCATTAATTCCAAAACCTGATTTTAGAGAAATATTTCTATCCTCATATAATAATCTTTTCTCATCAGAGTTACTCATAAACAATAGAATGATTTGACGTTCATCTTCTTTGCCTTCTTTCCTCACCCTCCAAAGGGAACGCAAACAAGTACGAAAATGACAAAAAGGATAGAGATGGAAAGAAAAGGAAAGATCCTGGATGAAATACATGAAGAGAGTTGACTGAAGCAGTAACTCAACAAAGAGGCATTCATTCATCCAACAAATGTGGAAACACTACTCTGTGCGAGGCATCTTGATAGCCTCTGGGAAAAACAGCTGACCAATATACCAAGCTATGCCCTTGGAGCACCAGCAAAAGCAACAGACTGGAAACAGAAATAAACTTTCCTGATAAAACTGGCACAAGCAGAGGCAGTTCTATATTCCAAAGATGGCTCTAGCAGATCTCAGAGCTTAAAGTCACCTAATTACTGGAATGTGTCCTAACTCTACAAAATAACTCCAAAGAAATATTTTCTTCAAGTGTTTGATAGCTACATGATCCTATGACAATGCTCTCTCTCTCTCTGAGTTTTTACATAGATAAGTGCAACTTTAAAATGCAGAGATAATCTTTAAGAAATCCTAGGACATATTTTAAATTATTATAAACTCTTGACATAAGTTCCAAAACTAATATTAAAGGTCAATGGAGAATCACCTAACTAGTGCACTTAGGCTGGACAGGCTACTTTAACTGGTCCACTGGACCTATTAAATGTGATTTTTATAAACAGGCCATTCTTTCAAGAAATACACTATAAAGGTAAGAAGAGAGAAGCACATTGAAAACACCTAGAACCTAACTTATATCCAAAGGGAACTCAACATGAAAGGATATTATTATCACACACAAGCTGTCACTAAAATCTTTTCACACCATCATTTTGTGCAATGGTAGCTAACCTATAACTAGTTCTAAGCCTGTATCTGACTGATTTACAAACTTCTGGAAGTAGCTGGGCTTCAGCAGACACTGAAAAACTAAGAAATATCTTTTTGTCTATTATATTTAACCTCCACCCACCTTTTATTTTCAAGGACTTAGAGAAAGGAAGAATTATTGGGCAGAAATTAGTAACAATGGGTTTTTCTAATGTTACTAAAAACTTATATGGAGTAATAGGGATCATATTTACCTTCCTGGCACAAACAACTAAAAAAACAGACAAAATGTGTGAAACAATGGTTTTTAAGACATTGGACATCAGGCAATGAAGGACAGTGATTTCTAAGAGAGAAAACAAATAAAGACAGCACTATGATTAGCCAAGGGAGTCTGAGAAAGCAAAGGAGTCTAGAGTTCACAGAAGAGAGTAAGTCACAGATTGGAGAAAATATTTGCATACCACATAACCAACAAAGGACTTGTGACTAGAATATAAAAAGTCTCAAAACTCAGCACACGAAATAAACAATCTAATTAGAAAATGGACAAAAGACATGAACAGATATGGTCAAAATCACTAGCCATTAGTGAAATGCAGATTGAAACCACAGCGACTTATCACTACACATCATAATGTCTAAAATAAAATATGCTGATGATACCAAATGTTGGCAAGGATGTAGAAAAACTGGATCACTCATATATGTATAGTTGGTAGGAATGTAAAATGGTACAGCCTCTCTGGAAGACAGTTTGGCAGTTTCTTATAAAATATGCAATTACCATACCACCCAGCAATTGTATTCTTGGACATTTATCCTACAAAAATAAAAACTTATGTTTACAAAAAAACCTATACAGTAATGTTCATAGCAGCTTTATTCATAATAGCCAAAGACTGGAATCAACACAGAAGTCCTTCAATAGGTGAATGTTTAATCAAACTTGGGGAAGCCATACCATGGAATACTACTGAGCAATATAATGGTACAACCTACTGAGACATGCAATGACTTGGATGGATCTCAAAGGAATTATGCTAAGAAAAAAAGAAGTCAATCTCAAAAGGTAAATGCTATATAATTCCATTTAAGTAATATTTTGAAATGACAATATTACAGAAATGAAGAATGAATTAGGGGTTGCCAGGGTTACAGGTTTATGAATTGGTGGAGGAAGATGGGTGTGGTTATAAAAGAGCAACAGGAACTGTATTTATCTTGATGATGATTGTGGATACACAAATTCACAGATGATGAAATTCTACAGAACTACACAGGAGTGCATGTAAAATGGATCAAATATGAATAAACTCTGCAGACTGTACCAATATAAATTTCCTGGTTTTGATTTGGTGCTAATAGTGATAAAGGCTGTTCCACTGGGAGAAAATGGGTGAAATGCACATGGAACAATAGTGCACATTTTTCTTGCAACTTCTTGTGAATTATAATTATTTTACAATGAAAAGTTAAATGCTGAGAAATTATACAATTACATAATTAGTAAAGAAAGACATTTAAAAAGTTCAAACTATATTCCATATGTGCAGAAATATATAGGAAAAAGTAAGCATGTTAGGTATAAAAAGTAAAAAAAAAAAAAATCTCTGAAATGTTAGAGATGAAAATACACTATCTAAAACTAACAGTAGATTAGGAATTCCAACAAAACAAATCAGGTGAAAAAAACCTGAGGTCACAGCAACAGAAACTAACCAAAATAAAACAAAGAAAGAAAAACAAAACACTAAAATAAAATGAACAAAGCATCAGTGAATTGTGGAATAAATTCAAATTGCCTAATATATGTGTAAGTGGCATTTTCAAAGACAAGGAAAAAAATATTTAAATGAGGGCAAAATAAAGACTTTTTAGGAGATCCAAAAGTTAAATTGATCACCAGCATACCTATACTAGTCCTTTAGGCTGAATGAATATGATATAACAAACAGAAATATGTATCTACACAAAAAAATGAAGAGCACTAGAAATGATAACAATGTGGATAAATATAAAAACCTTTTTTGTTCATTATTTAAATATATTATTTAGAATTATCAACTATTCAAAGCAAGAATAATTTAAAATATATTGTACAATTTATATATACAAGTAAAATATATGACCAGAGCAGGGAAATATGATCAGAAAGGAAGAAACAGAGGTATATCACTGTAAAGCTGTTACACTACACACGAAGCAGTATAACATTATCTTGAAGTATAATATACGGCCTGGTACAGGAAAAATGGCAATTTACAGACCTCACTTAGGAACCAGACACTGGACTTACTATTTTAAATCACCATCTTAAATAAGATCAAAAAAGGAAACCACAATGGAAGAACTAAAGGAAAAGTATCAAAACAATGTCTCACCAAAAAATAACAATAAATAGAAATTATAAAAAGTGACAAAATAGAAATTCTGGAGGTGGAAGAATAATAAGGAAAATGAAAAACATCAGTAAAGGGGTCTCACACAAGATCTGAGCAGGCAGAAGAAAGAATCAACACACTTGGATCAATTAGTATTATCCAGTCTGAGGAACAAAAAGAAAAAACATAAGAAAAATGATTAAAGCCCCAAAGACCTGTGGGGCACCATCAAGCTTATCAACAAATTCATAATTGGAGTCCATGAAAGGAGAGAAAGAGGAAGAAAGAATTATTACTAAACTAATGGCCAAAAATTTCTCAAATTTGATTTAAAACACTAAATCTGCAAATCTAAGAAGCTCCTCAGAAACCATGGAGGCTCGAAGGAAGTGGTAAGATACAATATATGCTAAGTGCTCAATTAAGAAATCTATAACCAGTAAAAGTATCCTTTAAAAACGAAGAAGAAATTAAGACAATCCCACATAAGAATGAGACAATATAAATGTATTTTTTATTTGTAACCCTTTTTTTCTATCTGAATTAAAAGAGAATTGCATAAAACTATAATTATAAATCTGTGTCGATGGTCACACAATGTATAAAGATAATATTTGTATGGTAATAATAACACAAAAGAAGGGAGAGGGAACAGAGCTATACAAGCACAAAGTTTTGTATACTGTTGACACTGAGTTGGTATTAATTGAACTGCACTGTTATAAATTAAGATGTTAATTGTAATCCCCAGGGCAATCACTAAGGAAATAACTCAATTTCATAAAGGGAATCTACAAAATCGCATAAATAACATCATACTTAATGCTCAAAGACTGAGTTCATTTACCCTAAGATTAGTAACAAGACAAGGATATCTAGTTTTGCCGCTTTTATTCAACACTGCACTCGAGGTTCTAGCTACGGCATGAGGCAATAAAAACAAAGAAAAATCCAGGTTCAAAAAGAAGAAAACTATATCCATTTGCAGATGTCATGATATTGTATCTAGCTAATCCTAAGGAACTCACTAAAAACTAAGTTCAGCAAGGTTAAACGATACAAGGTCAATATTCAAAAACAGATTTTATTTCTACATGCAAACAATGAATAATCCAAATATTAAATTAAGGAAAATCCATTTACAACAGTAACAAAAATAATAAAATACTTAGGTAGAAATTTAATATAAGAAGTGTAACGGTTAGGGTTTAAAAATAGTGTAAGACTTGTATACTGAAAATTGCAAACTATTACTGACAGAAATTAGGATCTAAATAAGGGGGAAGATATCCCATATTCATGGACTGGAAGACTTAATATTACTAAGATGGTAATAACACTCCCAAAACTGATCTACAGATTCAATGCAATTCCTATCAAAATCCTAGATGGCAAGAAAACAAGCTTGGGCCTCCCCCTGATTCTGCATTATGGTGAGTTGTATAATTATTTCTTTATATATTACAATGTAATGATAACAAAATAAAATGCACAATAAATGTAATGTGCTTAAATCATCCCAAAACCATACCCTGCCCCTGGTCTGTGGAAAAATTGTCTTCTGCGAAACCGGTCCCTGGTGCCAAAAAGGTATGACATGGTTTATGGAATGATGAAAAAGTTTTAAAACTAGAGAAAGACTGTGGTTATTACACAGGATTGGAAATATACTAAATACCACTGAATTGTAGACTTTAAAATTGTTGATCGTATGTTATGTGAATTTTACCTCAAATTAAAAAAAAGTTAAAAAGTCTATGTCCATACAAAGATTTGTACACAAATATTTATAACATAGCTTTATTTTTAGTTGCTGAAAACTGAAAACAACCCAAATGTGCATCAACAAGTGACCGGATAAACAAACTGTGTTATAGCTATACAACAGATTGCTATACAGCAATAAAAAGAAAAGAGCTATTGACATACACAACAGCACGCATGAATCTCAAAATCATGCTTAATAGAAAAAAAAGCCAAGTCCAAAATAAATAAATGTAAGAGCATACATTTTAAAATTCCATTTATATAAAATTCTAGACAATGGAAACTATTCTATAGTGACAGAAAGTTGATCAGTGGTTGGTACAGACCACAGAGGCTGAGGGGCAGATTACAAATGGGGATTAAAAAATTTGTGGAGATGATGACTATATGTTCATTATCTTGACTGCGGTGATAGTTTCATGGGTGAACACTTATGTCAAAACTTACAAATTGTGGTCCTGACCACTATGGTTCAGTTGGTGGAGCATTGTCCCACAAAGAAAAAAAGTTGTTGGTTCAATTCCTGGTCAGGGCACATGCCTGAGTTGCAGCAGGTCCACGGCTGGGGTATGGCGAGTGGCAACCAATCAATGTACCTCTCACACATCGATGTTTCTCTCCCTCTTTCTCCCACCCTTCTCCTCTCTCTAAAAATAAATAAAATATTTTTTTTACTTAATAAATTTTACTTTTAATATATGGCTCAGTGGATTGAGCGTCGGCCTGCGAGCTAAGTGTCGCTGGTTCGATCTTCCAGTCAGGGCACATCAGAGAAGGAAAACTCTGACTCCAAAAAACCTCCGCTGCCTTGCGGCATACCTCTTCAGGGGAAAGGCTAAGGGAGTAAACCCTGACAGAAAATCCGGAGCCGGAGTCCCTAAGGCGGTTTGACGTTGTAGTCAACACCGGCAACTCCTGCGGCGCACCTGAAGCCAAGCTGTATTGACTCCGTCTTTCCCTTGGATCCTTCAGCTGCGAAGAGAGGGGGGGTCTGCTGCATGGGCAACAGCAGACCCTCCATATCACCCTGCCCAGGCTCTGTAGCTTCAGCTTCACTGGAGAGGACACTCCAGCGTCATCGCAAGATGTCGATTCAACACGGGAGGAGACAGATACCGTGTCACTCCCGAGTCGGACTGCACAGCCATTCTCGGCGGTGCAGATAGACTCTTAAGAAGCTACACCATCGTCTCTCGAGACGGACGGCTGCCGACGACGACGACTGTATGTCAATTATACCGCAATTAAGCTTTTTTAAAAAATAGGATGGAAGAGGAAAAATAGGGCAATGTGCTCATGCTGATTGCTCAATAACTGATAAGGTAGTAATAAAAGGTTTTACTTTATCCTGTGTGCACACAACACTTGACAAAACTTAACATGGAGAACCAATCAAAGTAGCAGATAAATCTGAATTTTTTTAACTTAAAAATACTTCCATTAACCTACATTATATTTTCAGAGATGCTCAATCTTCTTTTCTGACTGATCTCCAGGTGGTAGTGCTATAGTATAACCCTTCCAGTTCTGGCAAGTAATACAATTAATGTGATCTGTAAATAAGCATTTAGATATACCAAGAAAGCTCCTATAAGAAACTCAAATAAGGTTTTTTAAAGCTAAAAAATACCTGTGAACAGTATTTCAAGAGTGACAAAATCAATAAAAAGACTCCTACTCCTACTAATTCCCCAGTTAGATATTTTACCTTCATAGATATTTACTAAAATAAATTTAAACTATTTCAAAACATTTTATCTACTTTCAAAAAGTTAGAAAAGCCTTACTAGTTTAAAATACTAAGCTGGGGTGTGTTTTTTTTGTTTTGTTTTGTTTTGTTTTTCCCTTACCAAAAAGTACATCCATTGTTTTAAAGACAAACAAAAAGTATGATGTATTTGTAATGGGGAAGGGGTAGGAGGGGTTTTGAGCTCCGAACATGACTGGAGGCTTTGCCCCCTTGCTAAGCATGGCAGCTGGAAGAGAGGCAAAGGCAAACATGGCCAAGACTGGCCCTCATTGGTTGGAAGGCTGTGCACTCCCACTGGCTTTCCATGTACATGGGATTCTGGGAAAGGACGTTTGAAATGGAGCGCGCAGGAAAGCAAAGAGTCAGTTGGTTCTTTCTCCTCTCCCCACAGCGAGTGGGGTGGGGTGAGGTGGGGTTGGAGGGTGTCAACGGTGGCCAGCGGGGCACAGAGTCTGAAAGATGCCTTAAACTAGACAGTAACTGGAGACCAGCTAAGCCACTTATGTGTATGATACTTTTGGGTGGGAAAAGAGTTCCTGGCACAACCCTGAACTAAGCTGGCAAAGAATGACAGTGTGATTTTTCTTTAGGTGTCTTAGAGGAACAGGACTTTGAGGCAGAAACGTGCCATATTTCCGAAGACCTTGGTGATAATAGTCAGCACTGTGAACAGATTTTTGTTCTTGCGTTATTTTCAGTTCTTGAACCTATGTAGTAGTTGTAATGATAAATATTTAAATAGCTATTTTTGATGTCATACTCTGACTTTTCCTTTCCTCTTACTTTTGTTACCCAGATATTTGAGGCAGAAATGTGCCATTAAATAAAAGATTCCTTTCTTTTCCACTGAGCTCTGTCTTTGTATTTGCCTGATAGGTAACAAGCAATATGTTAGTGGCTGGGTTCAGTAACATATTCACTAGTGGGAAAAGTTATGGAAATGAGGGTGAAGTTCAGTCAATCATAACAACTTTACATTCATAATATTTATACCAGCCAGGTGAGGAATGACATCTAACCCAAGGTACCACTGTCTCTCACTTCAACTACAGCAGTAGCCTTTTTTATGTTTTAATTTAGCTGAACCCAATCGTGATGTAGCCTCTTAAAGCTCAGTATCTTCATCTATTAAATGGGTACACTAAGACTTCTAATCTCATGAAGCTGTGTGAGAATTAAATAAGAATACAGGTATAGCACTTAGTTTATTACCTGGTACATAAAAAGTGCTCTATAAATGCTACCTATTATTACCTGAATAAGTGTTCAGCCCCATGAGTCCAGTGCTGGAATGGCATCACATATAAGAAACAAGTCTAACCTCAAAAAAAAAAAAAAAAAAAAAAGTTAAGAACAATTTAAATCTTAGGAGTCTCTCAAAAAATAAAAATAAAGAGAGATCAATTTCAAAATCCACAGCTGCTTCTTAATGTCTTCTTTCCCGGTTCCTTTTGCTCACAATCTGTCTCCTAACTCTACACCTGCCCCCTATATTCACCTCTACACCCAATTCACTTCTCATTTAGCTCTTTTCTCTCTACTGATCCTTTTCTTATAAGCAGTTCTTGGTCAACTTTCTAACAGAAATTAATCATCCAGTCTTATTCCTTGAAATTCTCCAGCTGGCTTTTTTTACCTATTATCCTTTTGCACAAGTCTAGAAACTGGGCTAGCAGATCTAGAATCTCCTTTAGTAGGTAAGAAGCAAAAGTAGAGAGGCCAGACATAGAATTTTCTTCCATGAACACAAATAATTACTGCAAACACATAATTTAGTATCTCCTCATCCCAACTGCAATATTTATTATTGTTACTACAGGACTGAGGGTTGGCTGTTGCTAAGTCCTCTTTAAAAATCCTGAGTGATGGATACCACTTCTGGAGCCCATAATATGGCCAAGCCAGTCTATGTTCTTGGAAGTCCACAGAACATCTAAGCCCCAGTGTGTTCTATGCTAAAGTGAGGAGTATACCTAACTTACCATTTTATTTCACAACTCTATCCCATGATCACATTACCAACAGCTGCCTTCCCAGTATCATACTAAGATCTCTATGAAAAAACTCTTCTAGTTTCTTTACAGCCCCTGCACTTCAGGGTTTGGGCATTAGAGAGTATAGCAGTTTGGTTAGGGTTGGGAGGCATGGCCAGAGGATACTGCCCTTCCCTTTTCACCATCAACTTTGGTCCTGAAACACTACCTTGCGTGGTGAACTTTTCCCCCAGGACATGCCTTGTTTTCCCTTATGCAAAGAAATCACTAGTTGCCTTTCCCGAGAGGCCCTCAAACCATGCCCAGACGTGTCTGATTTTTAAGTGGGCATGTTAGGTTCACATTGAGACCCCTGTCATACCAAAAGTGCACTCTCCAACTCCAAGTCAGAGAATCAAGAGCAACACAGTTCAAAGCACATACTAGTACTTACTGCTGTTGTGGTTTTCTTGTCCTATTTGTAATCCTACCATAACGGCTTGCAGTTTTTAAAATAAAATGCCAATAGCTTCTTACTTAATCTCTCTAGAACACCACTGGTTTTTTTGGTTACATCACCACATCTACTTTCTTCGTAACACTTATTATACTATAATTATTTATTTATTATTTGTTTTTATCTTCCGAAACAAGAATGCAAGCTCTTTGAAGGCAGAAATCTTTTGTTGTTGTTATTGTTAATAACAACTTTATTTTCAATGGTGCAGAAAATAAATCATAACTGTATGATGCATTTCCCCCTAAATTTACAATGACGGTTATACATAAATTATATAGATCACGAGTTTTCTATTTTATATTATTTAGAACAAAAATTCTTTTGATAAATACGTCAAGAGGACAACATAGGTTCTTAATGGATGGCTGAGTCCAAATATGCAAAATATAGTTTCTGGTTTTGACCATGGTGCTTTAAAATTCTCAAACATGCATTAATCTATTCTAGTTTTAGGGAAAATATTATAATGGCCTTATTTTGCATTTAGGGAAAAGCCCAAGCTGAATTTCACATATACTAATCCTTTCGCTTAAATTAATCTCAAATCAGACTAGAGAACAAAGAGACAAACACTTTCAGGTTATTGCTCCCAAGTAATGAAGGAAATTACATGATCAACAATGAAACAAAACAGGAAGAAAGAAAGGAAAGCTTCATTAGTAGCTGTGAGAAATGGTTTTAAGTATTTTTGTTTTGTTTTTCCCAGAAAACAGGAATTTTAAATAGCAAATCAATCACGCTACTTTGGGTGATCAGATGAGCTAAACACTTATGAAATGAATAACTTTATTAAAAGTCTTGAAGGTGAGTGTCCAGCAGTGCTGGGTCAAACACATCACAGGTAGAAACGGGAAACCTACCTCAGCATTTATGAAAGGCATAATCTATGGAAGGGAGATCTAGTGTAATAAAACCCTCACTGGATGTATGTGGAAAGAAGCAGAATGCGCCTGTTCCCTTTAAAGAACGAAGCCTTCATAAATGGGCCACTTGGACTCAGGGAACTCCTGGCTCAAGCACAGGTGCTCCAGCGTGTTATGGAAATGTTTGCTAATCTCTTCTATTTCTTCACTGGACTCAAGATTGGGGAGGTCTTCTAGGATCTTCTGGATAACTGGTTCAAAAAGCTGAATTGTGAATGCCTCATTCTCCTTTTCATAAAAAGATGTATCTTTTGAGACTCTACAAAAAGTGAGGGCAGAAATCTTGTGCGTTTTGTTCATTATCTACACATCCAATGCCAAATAGTGCCTGACACATAATAAGCACTGAAACAGTTTTATAATTGTTTGAGTCATTTACAAAGCTAAGTGATACCTTTCTAAATCTAACTTAGGTTTTAGGTTTTTAACAGTTTTAAAATCTTATTTGCATAGCCAGTAAGATGGCCAAGCTGTCAAAATCCTGCGTTCTCTTCTTTATTCTAATTTACCTTACATTCTCAGAAGGTAAAATTTGCACTCAGAAAATAAGACGGCAATTGTATCTGGCAACACGATTCTCTGGGTCTGTGGGGCCCAAATCCAATGTTCTCAGGCAGTAGCAATTCCCAAAGATCTGGCTATCAGTACTGATTGCGCTGAGTATTGCCTCTTAGCCTGGAACAACTAAGCTTAACTGACCCAAGCTGCACATACCTGTGAAAGAATCAGGATAAGAGTTCTGTGAAGCACTCTCAATGCCTTACAGATAATTTCACAGGAATACCAAGATTCAAATTCAGCTGACTACATTCTATAAAGCCTTAATCATGCCTCTGTCACCAGAAAAAGGTACTTTGTCCTAGGCTTCTAATCAGCTGCATTTAGCAGCCAACATCCATCTTTTGCAATAAAATACCACCTCTGAATTCTTATTTCTATCAGATTATCGTTGGTTTGGGGAATAGATAAATGAGAAACCATGGTTAGCAAATCTGATACCCAAGACAATTAATTAAACCTACTTGGAGAAACAAAATAGCCTCTAGTCACCTGGAGACAAGTTTTAAAGATTCTAACACTTGGGCACAGCAAAATGGCTGTAATCTGAAAAACAGCCACACGTCACTTCCAATGATGCTCCTAAATGGAAAGTGACCTTCCCCCTCCAAAATAAATAACGTTGAAAGTCAGCTGAATCTTGAACAATGACTCTGACTTTGCTCTAAAATAAGGGCTATGACAGCTACCTTAATGAGAGGACCAATAAACTCAGGAGAGGAGGCTCATTGTGTTGACACTGTCACCTCATCTAGGCCTTAAGCTGATTCAACCTGATGGGCTGACAGGTCAGTGACATCTGCACTCTGTCCAAGATTCTTATTTCATATATATAAAAAACACCGTCTGTTCAAGACAACTGCAATCCAGACAACTTATCCTGCTATGAAACCTTTTCTTTCCTGACTTCACTGATCACCTAGGAAAAAAAAACGTAGTTATTTCAGGTTCATGTTAGTAACTCTGGATGACTACCAAAGCAATGGATGGGCTAGGAACAAAGCCCATAAAAAGACCAGAGTGTTCACTCTTGGCAATTAATAACTTTTTTTATTAAAGGATTTAAACAAAAAGATAAGTCATTTGAGGAAGAAACTAATCTCATTAATAGATGTTTGGTTTATTATGGTAATTTAGAAAATATTTGCAAAGTCAGAACATGAAAATGTCTGGTCCTTGGCCACATCAGGTAATCATGGAAGACATCCGTTAAACCAAGTCAGCTTTGTTTTAGCATGAACTTCCAAGAAGAAAGACAAGTCAAGACAGACAAAAACAAACCACACCATCTCTCAAACTATCCACTTCATTTATCCAGAAAAGAAAGGGGTGAGAGGACAAGGAAGAATAATGTCCACTGTCATAGATTAAGCACAGCCACAAATTATTTGCAGCAATTCCAATCAAGAAATGGAGTTCATTTCCCTACCTCTTAAATCTGAGCTGGCCTTGTGACTTGCTTTGTCCAACAGGACGCGGCACAAATGACACTGCAATTTCTGAACCTAGGCCTTCAGAGAACTTCCACTCTCACATTCTTGGAACCTAGCCACCATGCAAGGAAGCCAAGAGAGCCTGCAGGAGAGGCCACAGCACCCTAGTTGACAGCTCCCGCCCAATGCTAAACTGCCAGAGTGAGGCTCTCCAGGTGCAACCAGCCCCTAGACAACCTGTCAACTAACCACAGAATGAGTGAGCTCAGAAGATACCACATGGAATAAAGGTGAGCCTTGCAAGATGAGCCCTGTCCAAATTGCCATCCCAAGTAATCATAAGCAAGTATAGTACACCCCCACCCCTGCCCCACCATCAGCAGTTTCTCTTTCCACAGTTTCAGTTACCCACAATCAAGCATGGTCCAAAAATATTAAGTGGAAAATTCCAGAAATAAACAATTTATAAGTTGAAATTGTGCACCGGTCTGAGTAGCGTGATGAAATTTTGCGCTGTCCAGCTCCGTCCCACCCAACTATATGAATCATCCCTTTGCCCAGCATATGCAGTCTCTATGTACTACTACCCATCCTCACTTAGTAGCCATGAATTAACAAATCAATGGTTGAAGCATCCAAGTGCTTGTGTTCAAGTAACCCTTATTTTATTTAATAATGGTTCCAAAGCACAAGAGTTGTGATGCTGCAGTTCTGACAAGCCAAAGAGAAGCTGTAAGGTGCTTCCTTTAAGTGAAAAGGTGAATACAGTAAGACATTTTGAGAGACACAGAGCACATTCACATAACTTTTATTACAGTATATTGATCTATTTTATTATTAGATATTGTGTTACTTTGCCTAATTAAACTTTATCCTAGATATGTACAGAGTGGGGCAAAAGTAGGCTTATAATTGTATTATGTAGAGTGCGTCACAAGTAGGTTTACACTTGTGAGTACACAAAAGTTTATTTTTGTACCATTATTTATTTATTGCATTATTTTCTTTCTGAACTGTAAACCTACTTTTGCCCCACCCTATGTAGGAAAAAAAACAGTATATATAAAGTTCCACATGATCCGCAGTTTCAGGCTTCCACTGGGGGTCCTGAAACATATCCCCTGTGGATAAAGGTGCACTACTATAAATAGCTCTTTTAAGTCACTAAGATTTGGGGTGGTTTGGTCCACAGCAATAGATAACAGAAACACCCACTCAGCTGAGACTAATTCAAAATATTAATGGATCGCTCAAAATCAGCATGAAAGGAATCATCATGTAAGCAAACTGGAATCTTTAAAGAACACTATAAAAAATTACCCTCCTCTGATAAGACATATACCACAGAATGCCAGGAGAATGCTCAGATTCATCAACTTGTCCCTGCACCTATCCCACGTGTATAAATACCTGAAGAAGATACATACAAATATATGTATCCCACAAAGGACTGATGTAAAATATACAGAAGATTTCTACAGCCCTGGCCAGTGTAGCTCGGTTAGTTGGACTACTGTCCCATGCACCCAAAGGTCACGGACTCAACTCCAGGAGAGGGCACATGCCTAGGTTGCAGATTTGGTACAGGCGCTTACAGGAGACAGCCAATCAATGTTTCTGTCGCACAGGAAAGTTTCTCTGTCTCCCTTCGTCTCTCTCTAAAATCAATAAATGTATCCTCAGGGAAAGTGAAAAAAATAATCTTTAAAGAAAAGATTTCTACAAATCAATAAAAAGAAGACGAGCAACCCAACTTTTAGGATTGGCTAAAGTTTAAGTGGCACTTCACAAAAGAGGATACATACTTAAAAGGCCAATATGCATAAAAATATTCTACATCAATGTTCATCAGGGAAATGCAAATTAAAGCCATAGGAAGACATCACTACACCCCCAAAAGACTAGCTAAAATTAAAAAAAAAAAAAAAAACAGTACTAAATGTAGTCAAAGATATAGCACAACCAGAACTCTTACACACTGCTGGCAAGAAAGTAAATTCATACGGCCACTTTGAAAAATTGTAGTACAGTATTGAGACTTCTGGTCAAGATGGCAGCGCAGGCAAACATGGCTCGCCTCTTCACACAACCACATCAAAATTACCACTAAAATATAAAGCAACCATCACTCAGAACCATCAGAAATTGAGTTGAATGGAACTGACAACTATGGAATTAAAGAAACCACATCCATCCAGACTGAGCCAGCAAGGTGTTGCTATATTTAAGACTCCATCAACCTAGCTAACACTGTTTGACCCACCTTGGAGATACCCAGAGACTCCATCCCACCCAACTTATGAGCTTTTCCATATGAATGGCAGGTCTTGGCCCTTGCTTCACAACTTCCTAAATCCTCTCAAACAAGCAACAGCTGGCCTCAGTGAGCCCCAGGCCTGGCACTAGCAGCAGTCAGCCTAGATTCACAGCTTGGCTGCACCTAGGAATCTCTAAGTCCAGCACGAGTAGCAGCCATTTCAGATTGCATTATAGCTCAGGCAGACTGACCCTGGGGCAAAATTGAAGTGGGAGCTGACCTTGGCCTGTACCACCCAGAAAACCTCAGGACCTGCACACTCAGTGGACAGCTACAGTCCACGCTGAAGAGCCATCACCCTGCCCCTACACAGCTGATCCTCCACAGAGGGCAGAGGTTGGTGGTAAGTGGTCACAGCCAGTCCTTGCAGATGACTGGACTGGGTAAATCTCTCCCACTGATCTGCTAACAGCAACCAAAGCTCAACTATAAGAAGATGGTGTACTCAACCCTCACAAAGAATGCACTTTGAATACCCAGCGTGGGTGGTAGGGGGAGGCTGTGCCACTGGACCCTACAGGACACCTACTACTTTAGGCCACACTAACAAGACACGTAATCAAAGCAACTCTACCCTATACATTGAAACAAACAGGGAGGCTGCCAAAAAGAGAAGACAAAGAAACTTGACTCAAATGAAACAACAGATCAAAACTCCAGAAAAAGAGCTAAATAAAATGATGATAAGCAATCTATCAGAGGCAGAGTTCAAAACACTGGTTATAAGGATGTTCAAGGAACTTAGTGAGAACCTCAGTAGCATAAAAAAGATCCAGTCAGAAAGAAAGTATACACTAATTTAAATAAAGAACAATTTAGAGGGAAACACCAGTAGAGTGGATGAAGCCAAGAATCAAATGAATGGTTTGAACATAAAGAAGCAAAAAAAACAACCAATCAGAACAACAAGAAGTAAGAAGAATCCAAAGAAATGAGGATAGTATAAGCAGCCTCTGGGACAACTTCAAGAGTTCCAACATTTGCATCAGAATGAAAAAGAGCTAGAAAATGGAAGGAGAAGAAAAAGAGCAAGAAAATGGAAATCTATTTGAAAAAATGACAGAAAACGTTCCTAACCTGGTGAAGGAATAGACATGCAAGTCCAGGAAGCAGAGTCCAAAAAAAAAAAAGGATGCGAAGACGCCCACTCCAAGATACATCATAATTAAAATGCCAAAAGAAAAGAGAATCTTACAACCAGCAGGAGAAAAGAAGTTAGTTACTCAGGGGAATTCCCGTAAGACAGTCAGCTGATTTCTCTAAAGATCCTTTGCAGGCTAGAAGGGATTGGCAAGGAATATTCAAAGTCATGAAAAGCAGGTACCTAAAGTCAAGGTTACTCTACCCAGCAAAGACATCATTTAGAATCAAAGGGCAGATAAAGAGCTTCCCAGACAAGAAAAAACTAAGTGAGTTCATCATCATGAGATGATTATTATATGAAATGTTAAAGGGTCTTATTTAAGAAAAAGATCAACACTATAAACAAAATAGCAAAAAATAAAAATCTATCAACAATTGAATTTAAAAAATAAACTAAGCAAACAAGAAGAGCAGAGACAGAATCATGGATACCAAGAGTGCTTTGATGGTCGCCAGATGGGAAGGGAGTGTGGGGGAATGGGTGAAGAGATGAGGGGATTAAGAAGTACAAATAGGTAGTTACAGAATAGCCATGGGGATGTAAAGTACAGTATAGGAAATGGAGCAGCCAAAGAACTTTATTTATTTTTTATAATATTAATTAATTGTTTAACAAGGTGACTTTATTTAATTTTATTTTTATTTTATTTATCTGTTTTAGAGAGAGGGGAAAGGAGAAAGAGGGAGAGAAACATCAATGTGCGGTTACCTCTCACGCGCCCCCAACTGGGGACTTGACATGCAACCTAGTCACGTGCCCTGACTGGGAATCGAACCAGCGACACTTGGTCCGCAGGTCAACGCTCAATCCACTGAGCCACAGCAGTCAGGCAGCCAAAGAACTTTAAGCATGACCCATGGACATGAACAATGGTGGGGGGATTGCCTGAGAGAGTTGGTGGTGCTGGGTAGAGAGGGGCAAAGAGGGAAAAATCAGGACAACTGTAACAGCATAATCAATAAAATATAAGAAAAATAACTGTAGTACTTAAACACTCATGTATCCCATGAACTAGGAATTCCACTCCTGGTTTATAACCAACAGTAGTGAGTGCTTATGTCTATGAAGACACATACAAAAATGTTCATACCAGTATTATTCACAACAGTCAAAAACTGACAATTCAATAGAAAACTTATGGTACAGTCACACAATGAAATGTTGCACAGCCACAATAAAGAACATATCATTGCTATATGCAACTACATTCATGAATCTCAAAGACAATGTTGAGGAAAAAAAGACACAAGAGTATATATTATATGATTCTATTAATCTGAAATTCAAAAACAGCTATGACTGATGGGTTCCGTAGGTTGGGCATTGTCCCATAAACTAAAAGATTGCTAGTTTTATTCCCGGTCAGGGCACATGTCTGGGTTGCAGGCCAGGTCCCCAGCTGGGGGTGTGCAAGAGGCAACCGATCAATGTTTCGCTCACACATTGATGTTTCCCACCTTCTTTCTCCTTCCCTTCTCTCGCTCTCAAATTAAATAAATAAAATCTCTTTAAGAAAACAGATAAAACTAATCTATGGTGGGGAAGGGTCTAGTCAAGGAACTAGTATAAATGACCCATGGATATGGACAACGGGGTGGGGGTTAACTGTGGGAGAAGGGGTGGGGGGGGAGCAAAAGGGGGAAATGTGGGACAACTGTAATAGAAAAACAATAAATAAATCAAAATTTAAAAAAAAACCTAATCTATGGTAATAGAAGTGAGAATACTGATTACCTTTGGAAATCATTTGTGCAATAGAGATTCTACAGCATTTCTGGTTTAGGGTTACTTCCAGAAAAAAAGTGCCTATACAAGAAGAGCATTTGAGGTGACCGCTTAGAACTGACCTGATGATGGACTGCAGCTGGTGCTTCTGCCCATCCAGCCAACTAACAGATCCTGTTAGGCTTAGTTCTGCTTTAGGAAAGACATGCTCTAACGCCTGCATTGGTCTGTAAACCTGGCCCTCTGTAGTTCCAAGTCAGTAACTTAGTTTAGGACCTCATTATTTTCCACTGGCCTCCTTACCACAAGACACAGTGATAACATAACGGTGACCTTTTGAAAACTACAAGTACGATGGTAACACCCACCCACACCCCTACCATACACGTGTGTGTACAACATCCCGTCCCCCTTAAAATCCCCACTGCCTATAAGATAAATTCTGCACTCCTTAGCACGGCACTTAAGTTCCTTTATGATCTGGCCCCTGAGTACCTTTTCTCTCTTTCCGTATATCCTGAGGCCCATAACAAATTACCTGTAGTTGATCTAGAAAGCTATGTTTTTGCTTACCTCAGTATCTCTGGATATATAATGCATTCTCCATCTAGAACAGCAGTTCTAGTGTGGTCTTAGGAGGCCTAAGTTGTCAAACTATTTTCATAATGACACTAAGATGTTATTTGCCCTTTCACCATGGTGACAAAAGCAATGTTAATCTAACTTTTAGTGCCTTAGCATAAATTAAGGCAGGGGCATCAAACTGTACTAGCAATAAAATATTCTTCACCACACCACACTTGCAGTTTAAAAAAGAAATTTTACTTATGAATGTCCTTGATATAGCAGTAAAATTTAATAACTATTAAATTTCCACCCTTGAGTACATATCTTTTTCATATTCTAGGTGACAAAATAAAAAGTATAAAGCATTCTGCTGCATATCAAAATACAACTGTCTTGAGAAAAAGCAACTGAGCTGTAGGCTTAACTACCTGCTTTTTCATGGAATACTATTATTCTTTTCAGAAAACAACCAACAGGCAAGCTATGGTATGTGGCAATACTTTCCACAAAAATGAACAAACTGAGCCTGTTACTTCAAAGAAAACACATATTATTTGTTGCCAGTGATAAAATTCAAGCTTTTAAACTAAAATCAGAATTTTGAAAGTGTGTATCTGCTGTGAGCTTGACAAATTCTCAATACTTTAAGACTTTCCTTATGAAATGTTGGTGATAATGAATACGATTTTTTAAATTGTATAAACTATATCAAACATTTGGAAAATCTGTATAACTCAGTGAATCAAAATTATCTAATTGAACAATTCGTGATGTTTCAAAATCATACATGGGTTAAAGATCTATTCAATGTATAATCTAGATGTAAATGTTCACGTCACCAAGCAAGCACAAAATTTCGTTAATATGGTTTCAGATTATACATTGTAACTAACCTTTAAGAAGCTACCACTTGTTGAGTTTGGGTATAGTATCAAAGAATATTTGTAAGTAGCCAAAGAAATATTAAAATACTATTTTCCAAACTATTGGGTTGGCCAAAAAGTTCATTTTTTTTTTTTTCCCATAAGATAGCTCTAGAAGCGCTTTGTTGTCTTTAACTTCACTCGAAACAGCTGCATTGTGACAGCGTCATACCAGCGTGCATTTTCTAAAAAACTTATCAGAATTGGTGAATTTTTGTATAGCCATTTAAATATTTAAGATGGAAGAAAATACGCAACATTTCTGGCATGTTATGCTTTATTATTTCAAGAAAAGTAAAAACACAACTGAAATGCAAAAAAAGATTTGAGCAGTATACGGAGAAGGTGCTGTGACTGATGGAATGTTTCAAAAGTGGTTTGCAATGTCTCATGCTGAAGATTTCTCGTTGGATGGCGCTCCAAGGTCAGGTAGATCAGATAAAGTTGATAGCAATCAAATTGAAACATTAATTGAGAAGTATAGACATTATACCACAATAGCAGACATACTCAAAATATCCTAATCAATAGTTATTAGTAAAAATGAAAAATGTGTTTTTTATCTTACAGAAAATACCATACAGACTTTTTGGCCAACCCAATATAAATCTCTGAGGCTGGATTTTCTTCATCCACTTTAACCAAAATGACATTCCAACAGACTGAATGCAAATGCAGATATGAGAACTCAAGCTGTCTTCTTTTAAGCTAGACATTAAAGAGCTTTGCAAAAGTGTAAAACAATGTCCCTCTTTCTCATTAAATCTTTTGTTTAAAAAAATATTTTTTCATTTAAAAATGTGTTATTTATTAATATGTAAAGAGTTTACTGTTATTTTAACCCTGTGGAGGTTACGGCTGATCTTTTCTTAAATAGTTACATATACCGGGCACATAGGTTCAAGGCCATGACTAACTGTGTTTGTACACGACTAATGTTAAGTTGTAATGTTTAAGGCACCAATTTGGTTATAACACATGTATCATCTCTTGGATGCACATGACATACACTGCAATTTTTTTGACCGAGACCTCTGCAGGATAAACATTAAATATTTTCTCAGTTTTAATTTCTAATACAATTAATACTGGTAAATATAATCCACATAAATAAAAGTTCTTTGGTGTCTGTAATAAGTTTTTAAAGAATTAAGAGGTCAGAGACCCAAAAAGTTTGAGAACTGCTAATCTAGAATTTCCCTTGCCCCACTTGTCCTTGGAGGCTCTGGTCCTCCAGAAAGTATTCCTAATAGCTTAGGTCAAGTTAATCTGCTCTACTTGCTTAGAGTAGAGATAAGACTACATTCTTTCATAGGCACTCAATCAATAGTGAGCTGAATGAACAAGGCTGAAATGCAATCCAATGCTGAGTGCTCCACTGTAAATACACATGAATAAAAAATTTCAAACTGGTCATTTTGTATATACTCACCATTACTAAATCTTCCTTCTCATATCAAAACTTGAAATGTGAACTGCATCTATTTTTGGAATGCAATTTTATAACATCTATAAAAATTACAAAAATATACCTCTTTAGAAATGTATCTCAATAATTATTCCAAATATGCAAAATGACATATGTACAACATTATTCATCTAGTGCTGCTTGTAACTGCAAAAGAATGGGAGAAGGAGCAAAATGCTCTTTAAAGATAGAGTGATAAAATAAACAGTACATATATATCTTGTAATACTTCGAAGACATAAACAAGAATAAGGAAATTCTTGGCGTACTTTTAAGTTATATTACTAAGTGAAAAGAGCAAAACAGAACCATTTTTGTAAAAAGAGGGAAAAAGAACATATACATATTCAAATATATGTATATCTTATGCTTCTAAGTACCAAAGGATCCACAAAAACTGATAATAATAGTTGCCTTAGGAAAGAGGAACTGACCAGCTGAATTATAGGAGCAAGAACACTTCACTCTATTTTTTTCTATCCTTAGCATTTTGAACCACATAAATGTAATAGCAACTCAAGAAGTAAATCTAAAAAATGTATTAAGAATATTCATTTCATATAAAACTTCTCACCTTATTTCTTTAGGCTCAAAAAAGATCCCACATTTTTAACTGCTTACCCAGGTATAGGTATGAATAACTGATATAAGAATAAAAGATATGTGCTATGAAGCCTTTGAATTGTGTTCAGTGGTTAACTAGTGATTCTAAGGTATGGTCAGGATCTTCACCTTTTACCTTAAATAGTTCTGAATTATATGTATTTCTTACAATTAAGTATACATTACTTTCAGAATCTGAAAAATGCAAACTTCTCTAAAATTGAAAATGTTAAATAAAAAAAATCTAGTCCTTTTATTTGGAAATATTGATACAACTGTGATATATTTCCTTTAAAAAAAAAGAAAAAAGCCCTGGCTGGTGTGGCTCAGTGGATTGAGTGTTGGGCTGAGACCCAAACGGTCACAGGTTCAATTCCCAGTCAGGGAACATGTCTGGGTTGCGGGCCAAGTCCCCAGTTGGGGGCACACGAGAGGCAACTACACATTGATGTTTCTCTCCCTCTTTTTCTCCCTCCCTTCCCCTCTCTCTAAAAATAAATAAAGAAATCTTAAAAAAAAAATAAAAGTCTACCCTGGCAGCTGTGGCTCAGTGGGTGGGAGCACTGGGCTGTAAACCTAAAGGGTACGGTTTGATCACAGTCAGGGCATATACCTAGGTTGCAGTTCGATCCCCCTAGTCAGACAGCACATGCAGAAGACAACAGATTAATGTTTCTCTCTCACATTGATGTATCTCTCTCTTTCTAAAAGCAATGAAAAAATGTCCTCCGGTAAGGTAACAAATAAATGAAAAATATTTAAAAACTCACCTTATTTCCTAGCCTTGTTCACTGAAAATGGCAAATAACAATGATCAACCCATTAAGCAAATGTGTACCCTTGCACCCAGACTGTGGTATCTAAACACCATTTCTCCATAAAGGAACTAGGGTTTTAGGGGCACTGTTACATACCTGGGATGGAAATGTAACAGATGATCTCAGAACATCATGTTAGCTAGAAAACAAAAACGCTATCAAAGAGTAAGAGGCTCTGCCCTTACCAGTGTGATTCAGTTAGTTGAGCATCACCCCACAAAGCTAAAGGTCGCGGGTTCGATTCCCAGTCAGGATACATGCCTGTGTTATGAGTTTAGTCCCCAGTTGGGGCATGTGCGAGAAGCAACCAATTGATGTTTCTCTCTCACATCAATGTTTCTCTCCCTTTCTTTCTGCCTCCCTTCCCCTTTCCCTAAAAAAAAAAAATAAGTAAATAAAAATTTTTTAAAAATAATAATAAATACAATCTTTTTTTAAAAAAGAGCAATAGGAACACAGCAAAAGTACATTGGAGGTTCCCATTTGCCAAGACAAGACAGTGAAACATCAACAAGGATAAATATAAATTGGATGAAACACATAAATGTTTAAATTGGAGAGTTCATAATGACAATTAAAATAAAGCTTAGTCACCTTTGCAGCATGTTAGTGAACAAACTCATTATTTTGAAAATGGTATTTGTCTTGCCTTTTCTGTACAAGTTCTATCTCAGAGTAAGCAAATGGGTGACAAGGAGAAGTATCTCTTTATAATAAAAGTATTTTAGCTAAAATAAATAAAAAATTGATGGAATTTGAATATCACCATTTTTAACCCTTAATGGAGTTCAATGAAGAGGTACAGACGATGACCAGCAATGGCTGCTGACATCATATAAAAGAGACTAATAGATGTCACATATCTCCTAATGAAAATACACTATAAAGTATTCTAGCCAAAGCACTGAATCTGAATCTGATCAAGTCTCTAGATGTAATCTCCAATTTGAAGGAAACACAGGGAAAAAGAAATATGTTAAATGACATCACTACAATGTCAATCACCAAATCCATCTATGGGAAACTGCTGAATAGGTGATCTAGTTCCTTCAACAAATAAACTGTAAAGAAAAAAAAGAGGGAGGGGAAATCTTTTAAATTAAGAGATGTTAAAGATATACTGACTGCCCTGGCCAGTGCGGCTCAGTTGGTTGAGCATCATCCCATAAAACGAGAGGTCACCAGTTCAATTCCTGCCAGGGCAGGTATGGAAGACAACCAATCGATATTTCTCTCCCTTTCTCCCTCCCTCCCTTCACCTTTCTCTATAAATAAATAAATAAATAACTTTTTAAAAATAAAGAAAGTTAAGTGTTTATTCTAGTAAAGGAATATAATACTGTCCTCTTCAAATTTTGCAGGGGAGCCCTTCTGTAACATCAAAATGCTAAGTTTCAGCATGTTAAGGCAAGCTAGTAATAGCACAAGCTTTTCCTCCCAGAGTTCAAATGGATATATTTATACTCTTTCACAGAAAGAATTATAAATTGTTAGCTAAGTGACTGATTAAATACAATGAAGTTATTTAATAAAAAACTTCAGCTATAATATAGATTACCCAAAGAACAGTCACAAAGACCAGGAAACAAAGAACTCAATACCTAACTAGAGACTAATCAATAGTGCTAGAGAACAAGTCTACTGGAGTACTTCAAATATTAAGAGTTGATTCACAGCACCTTTATTTATCCTTTTTTAAAGTCTTTAAGAAATTGATTTTTTCCTCTAATCATAAAAGAAATCCACATCCTCTGTAAATAAAGATAAGCAAATAGAAAATAAAAAACCCTCCTCTTACCTCATGCATAACATTTTGCCTCGGGGGTGAGGGGGAAGCACACAGGATTACATAATTCAGTAAGAGTACTATATAGATTTGTTTTTCAATTTTCAACATTTTGCTAACTGTATAAATTCAGGATCAGAAAAGAACAATCCATTTTTATGGATTCTTCTTGGTTTATACCAATTTTTTGGCATTTTTTTCATGTGTCCTTAAAACTTCTTACTATAGTAGCAACAAAGTCCTACATTTCCAATTGCCAAATCAGGCAGTAAACACAACATATTCACTTTATGTGTAAAATCTTACTCCTTTAACTACACTTAGGTTAGTCAAAATAATTATTTCTTTTATTTGCTATTTCTTATGTTGAGCTCCTACCCAACTCCATCAACAAATCAACAGATTTTCATATTTCATGGATAGTTAAAAAAGTTTTTCCTCAAAATATCCTATACTAACTCTTTCCAGCTGGTACCAAGCCATCGGTATCTCTCAGGACAACTGGCACAAACACAGCAAGACTGGGACAGTTTGGGGGGATGGCAAGAGAAAGTCCTACCACAAAAAGTGAAAATATGAGGTGGGATGCCCGCTGCCCACCCCACCCCTGCCACTGCATACACACAGTCTGCATGTAGGGAGACAAGTAGTCCGTGCCTTAAGGCTGGATGTGGGCAACTTTTCCTGGGGCTCTCAGTGTCGTATGCGCAAAACAGGGATTATTGCTGTGGTCCACAATGCATCCAACAATGAACTGGTCCACACCAATAGCCTAGTAAAGGACTACACTGTGCTCACTGATAGGTACACGTCCTGCCAGGCACTGTCCTGAGCTGCAAGGCGGTGGCCAAGCTGACTCCTGAGGAGGAAGGGAGTTTAAACAAAAACCACTGAAGAAAATTCAGAAAAAACATGATGAAAGGAAAAAGAATGACACAATCAGCAGTCTTCTAGAGGAGCAGTTCCAGCCTGCAAGCTTCTCGCATGCACTGCTTCAAGACCAGGCCAATGTGGCCACATAAGTGGCTATGTGCTGGCAAGAAGCTGGAGTTCTAGCTGATGAAAACCAAGGCCCCAAAAGGCAAATAAATCTCCCTCCCTCCTATCTTAGCTTATGTAATATTGTTCTAAATACATATATACATACACTAGTCTGAATTAACACACATGCAAAACAATTACAGGGTCAAAATTGACAGACAAGTACCCAAGTATAATGCTCACCTGATCTCTAGCTCAGATGTATTAACTTATTCACCCAAGTGAAGTATAAGAATTGTACTTATCAAGCATAATTTGAGGAGACAGCAGGGAAAGAACAGTGGATAGCCTCCAGTAATTCCCCTACAAAGAGAAAGAAACTTATCCCTTTCACACCCAGAACCTAGGCTCTTAACAAGTTTTCAGCAACAGTGAAATAAAATTCTCAGAATAGTTCTGACTTTTCACTGGACTCTGTTGAGTCTTAATTAAGTAGTCTGGGTGACAGTACAAAAATTAATTTGAAGCTATATTTCTTCTTCCTTACTCTGAAAAGCTGAATATTGCATGTCTTGACTATTAAAATCCCCAGACTTCAATTCTTCAGGAGTTCTACGTGGTTCTAAATTTAGCCAAGTAATAGAAATAGTTGGAAGACATGCAATTCATTTTAATATCTGCACTTTTATGTTGCCAGGTAATTTCTTAAGTAATCTTAAATTAGTCATCTACATAAAAGTATATATAAGCCATATAATTAACACATCTATAACTTCTAAACATGACCAATTTCCCCCTTCAAAACCATATTCTGTATGGCCCTGACCAGTGTGCTCAGTGGCTTGAGCATTGTCCTGCGAAGTGAAGTTCGCTGTTTTGATCCCTGGTCAGGGCACACATCTATCTAGGTTGCAGGCCCAGTTCCCGGCTGGGGGTGTATGAAAGGCAACCAATCAATGATTCTCTCTCCCACTGATGTTTCTCTCCCTCTTCCTTCCTACCTTCCCCTTTCTCTAAAAATAATTTAAAATCTTTAAAAAAAAAATATATATATATATATATCTTTAAATATATATTCTAGGGACTTCCAGTCAAGATGGAGGTGTAGGTAAACACAGCTTGCCTCCTCACACAAACACATAAAAATTACATCTAAACCATAGAACAACCACCACTCATAACCATCAGATATAGAGTTGAATGGACGCTCAACAGCTACAGAATAAAGAAACCACATCCACTCAGACTGACAGGAGGGGCGGAAACACAGAACAGGCTAGTACCACATCCATGTGTGGTGGATAAAAATTCAGGAGGGATATCTTGGGAGCGAGGAGTCCAGCCCCACCACAGGTCCCCCAGCCCACGGCTATAATGTCAGGAAGATAAGTCCCCATAACTTCTGGCTGAAAAAACTAACTGGGATTGAGTTGATGAAAGAAACTGCTGGAGCCCCAAGCAGTTCCTCTTAAAGAACCCAGAAATGGACTTAACTCACACACTCCCTCTGAGCTCCAGCACCCAAGTAGCAGCTTTAAGGTACCAGTGGCATACAGGGAGGAACTGAAGTGTCTGGCATCAAGGTGAGAGCTTGGGGACAGCTTTTTCCCAGACTGAAAGACAGACAGAGGTCATTGTCCCTTTTCTGAACCACCCCCACCACAGAACCACAGAATCAGCAGGCAGATGCCATATCTAAGACTCTATCAACCTGGTTAACACTGTTTGCCCTGCCCGAAGATGCCCCGAGGCTCAATCCCACCCAATTTAGAGGCCAACCCAAGCTGTTAATAGTGGCTTGCCCATATGAATGGCTGGTATTGGCTCATGCTTCACAACTTCCTAAACCCTCTCAAAGAAGCAACAGCCCCCATATCTCTTGCTAAGTGACCCCAGGCATGACACTAGCAGCAGCAGCTTTGGATCACAGTTGGACTTTGCCTGGGAACCTCCAAGCACAGCACAAGTAGCAGCCATCTGCAGTCCGCTTTATAGCTCATGCAGGTGGCCCTGGGCAGAACACAGGTCGTGGTTGACCTTGCCTACACCATCCAGGAAACCAGAGAGTCTGCGAACACAGTGGACAGCTACAGACTACACTGAACACCACCACACTGTCCCTGCACAGCTGATCCTCCACAGAGGATGAAGATTCATGGTCAGTGGTCATGACCAGTCTGTGCAACTGACTGGCCTGGATAAATCCCTCCCACTGATCTACCAACAACAACCAAGGCTCAACTACAAGAAGAGGGTGTACTCAGCTCATATGAAGGGCTCACCTCAAGTACACAGGCTGGGTGACAGGGAAGGCTGTGCCACTGGACCCTCCAGGGCACCTACTACATTAGGCCACACTACCAAGACAGGGAGTCATGGCAGCTCTACCTAATACATAGAAACAAACACAAGGAGGTTGTCAAAATGAGGAGACAAAGAAACATGGCCCAAATGAAAGAACAGATCAAAACTCCAGAAAAAGAGCTGAACAAAACAGATAAGTAATCTATCAGAAGCAGAGTTCAAAACACTGGTTATAAGGAGGACCCCAACAGCAGAAAAAAGATCCAGTCAGAAACAAAGAACACACTAATTGAAATAAAGAACAATTTACAGGGCAACAACAGTAGGGATGTCTATTTTGTTTATCTTTTTGAAAAACGAGCTCTTAGCTTCACTGATCTTTTTTATTGTCTTTTAGTCTCTATTACATTTATATCTGCTCTGATATTTGTTATTTTCATCCTTCTACTAAATTTGAGCTTAGTTTATCTTTTTCTAGTTCCTTGAGGTTGTAAAATTAGGTTATTTGAGATCTTTCTTGTTTCCTAATCCAGGCTTTAATCACTATGAACTTCCCTTTTAAAACTGCTTTTGCTGCATCCAATAGGTTTTGCATTTTGTATGTTATATTTCCATTTCCATTTGTCTCTGGGCATTTTTTTAATTTCTCTTTTGGTTTCTTCTTTGACCCACAGGTTGTTCATTAGTATATATTTAATCTGCACATATTTGTAAATTTTCCAATTTTGTTCTTATAATTGATTTGTAGTTTCATACCATTATGGTCAGGAAAGATTCTTGATATGATTTAAATCTTAAGTTTATTAAGCCATGTTTTGTGACCTATTATCTACTGTGAAAAATGTTCCATATGCACTTGAGAAGAATGTATATTGTTTGCTTTTGGATGGAATGTTCTGTATATGTCTGTTAAATTCATCTGGTCTAATGTGTCATATAAAGCTAATGTTTACTTATTCATGTTCTATCTAGAAAATTTATGCATTGATGAAAGTGGGGTATTAAAGGTCCCCTTAATATGGTATTGCTATTTATCCCTTTAGGTGTGTTAATATTTACTTTACATATTTAGGTGCTCCTAAAACCTACCCCTTTCTTATCTTAGTTAGCAATTCCACCCAGTCATCCAAAACAAAAACAGAGTCATCTGTTCACAATTCTCCCCTCCCCTCCCACATTTAACTATCTTCAAATTCTGACACCATCTCTTGGATCCATCTGATTTTCTCAGCTCCTGTTCCCTCTTCTCTACTCTCATCACTTCTGAGCAGAGAAATTAGTTAATGGGGTAAGACCTCCAGAGCTCTTTTTTGCCTTCAGCAAAGCAACTGGCTATGTTCTCAATGATGACTGCTTTGTCAGCCTCTATCCCTGAACAACTAAAAGTCTCTAACCTATCCCTGATGGATGTGTAGTGTGAATGAGAAATAACTGCTGTTCAAGCTGCTGAGATCTGAGGTCTGTTTCTTACCCAGGATACCCTCGTCTATCTTGATTTTAACATCTTCTGCACAAACTACTATAACAGCCTCCTAACCAGTATCTCTCCCTCTACTCTAAATCCCCTATTTCTCCAAATTGCTACCTGAATTACCTCTATAAAACAAGCATTCCACTTCTCTGATTAAAATCTTCAAAGTTTCCTCTTTACCTTAAAATATTTCATATGCTTTAATATAGCTCTTAAAGCCTAACATAAAATCAGGCACTATTATACATCCTTCTAACCACTCAAAATACTGCTACCTCTCCATACATACCATATTCTTTAGTACTCCTAAGTCCTTGCCCAGGCTATTCTATCTGCTTGAACAGCTCTCCCACCTTATACCAGCCCACCTTACCTTTGTCTGCCTAGACATAATACATACCACTAGTTAGTTATCCCTCCCATTCTCTCAACAGCTATTAAAATTGGGCTCTCAGGACCCCTATTTTATCAACCCTTTTTTACTTTTAACACACCAGCCCCCATAACCCAAAAGGAATATTAAAGCCCTAAGGCAAAAATTCCCTTAAATTCCTTTGTTCATATACCAAACATCTGTCTTTACCCCTTTCTTGACCTTTTCCTTCTATCTTAATTAAGATGATAATACTTCTACCTCTGCTCTGGATTTCATCTTCTCTACATGCTCAAGAATTTCACTCCACACCTAAAATAATTGTCTGCCTCCTTATTGAAACTCTCTCTTCTAAGATCCTATCAAACACACTTTATTGGTTTTCTATCTACCTTCTTGGCCTCTTCAATTTTCTTCCAGGGCTCCATTATTACCAATCACACCTTTAACTGTCAGTGTTCTCTAAGACTCCTCAGCCTTCAGCATTTCAGTCTCGACCCCATCCTTGGATGACCCAAATCCATCACTTTCACTACAGTGTATAATACTGTTGACTCCCAAATATCTCTCCATCCCCAATCTCTCTCTCCAACTTCTGATTGGTACATCTAACTTCCCATTAGTCATTTCCACATGGTTTCACGGGTACCTCAAATTCAACCAAGCCAAAATCAAATACCTCATCTTTACTTCCAAACAAGCAACTGCCTATATGCCCTAATCCATAAATAATGCCACCATCCACCCTGGAATGGAACCCAGAAAACTAGGAATCATCCAAACTCATCCTTCTTACTTCTATACTCTCTCTCTCTCCTCTCTCTCTCTCTCTCTCTCTCTCTCTCTCTCTCTCTCTCTCTCTCTCTCTCTCTCTCTCTCTCTCTCTCTCTCTCTCTCTCTCTCTCTCTCTTACACACACACACACACACACACACAGACCTCCAAGTCTAACAGATCTACCCACTAAATATCTCTTGAATCTGTTCATCCCTGGCAGGACCACTTCAGACCCTATTTCTTATCTAGATTACTTTGACTCCCCTTAAACTGGGCTCCAGTTTATTTCCTGATTTCAGTCTATTTCTCAATCCAGTTCCCAAATTAAGTGATCTTTAAAAAAAAAAAAAAATCCTTCAATAGGTTTCACAGTTACAGACAAAATTAAAAGCTTTTTAGCTAACCAAAGAAGGTCTTAAAGATCAGGCTCCTACCTATCTCTTCAGCCTTTTCTCTGACTACTCCCATAAGCATCCCATGTGTAGAGACACCCTGCTCCTTGCAGTTTGTCAAAGGCATCATGCTGCTCTGCTGTACACCTTCACCCTTCCCATATGCAGTTCTGCCCTAGAACTCTCTTCCCCATACTTCACCTGGCTAACTCCTGTTAGCCCTTCAAGATTCAGCTGGAATATCACCTACTGACATTCTTTCCAGATCTCCAATGTGCAAGAGCCTGGCTGGGTAGTGCATAGGTGGTTAGAGCATTGTTCCGATATGCCAAGGTTGTGGGTTTGATTCCCCAGTCAGGGGACATACAAAAATCAACCAATGAATACCTGAATAAGTGAAACAACAAATCCATGTTTCTGTTTCTTTCTCTCTCTCTAAAATCAGTGAATTTAAAAAAGGCTTTAAGCAGGAGAAAATAAGATTTCATTTTCTTTGGCTAAATGGTACAGAAAGAACTAAATGAAAGACTGGAAAGCAAGACTAGGGCAGGAAGGCCAGTTAAAAGCCATCAGTTATCCAGATGAGAGGTGATGCCTCCAGAACTAAGGAAGTCGTAATGCTGATTGAGAAAAATGGAAAGATTCAAGAGAGACTGAGCAGATAAGTCTACATAACTTTATGATTATTGATATTAAAGAGTAAGAAGGACTCAAGTATAACATCCACGATTCTGGCTTATGCAATTAGGTGGCATCATGAACAGAAAAAAATACCTCAGAAAGAAAAATGCATTTCCAAGGAAAAATAATTTTTGCTCTGGTCATATTGAATTTGAGGTTGTGTGTGACAGTCAAATGGAGATGTTCAAGAGACCACTGAATAGACAAGCCTAGAGCTCAGACAAGAGATAAGAACATAAGACAGAGGAGACTCACAAATTGTCAGCTTATAGAAATAGATGCTAAATAAAGCCATCAGGGTGGCTGAGATGGACAGATTGTGTAGAGCAACGTTTTTCTAGTTATTTAAGACAACTAAGCAGAGATGTCAGAAATACTTGGAATGTTTGTTAAAATACAAATTCCTAAGGTCCATTCTAAGACTGCTAAATCAAAATCTCTGGGAATAAGACCGAGGAACCTACATTTCACTCATTCATTCATTCAATAAATGTGTGCTGAGTGACTATTCTATTCTAGGCACTAGGAATATAGGAATTGTAAAATAAATAAGGTCCTTGTTCTCATGGGCTTTAAGTTCTAAGTGTGAACCAGACTACAGACAAGAAAACAAACAAGATAACTTAAGATAGTGGCAAGTGCAATGGAGATAATGAAACACAGGAATGGATGAAGCACAAAAGGGAGGTTAACTATTTTGGATAAGGTAGACAGGGAAAGTCTATGGAGAACTCTTTAAGCTGTGACTTGAATAATAACAAGAGGTAAGTCAGGTGAAGAGGTAGGAAAATAGCATTTCGGGGAGAAGGAATTATAAGCGCAAAGGTCCTAAGGCAGGAAAAAGCCACTATGGCTAGAGCTAGTAATAACAGGAAAGTGTGGTACAAGGTAGGTCAGAGTCTGGCATGAGCCAGATCATGAAGGCTTTTGTAAGCCACATTCTTAACAAATTCTCCAAGAAATGTTTATGCTGTTAACACTTAAGAATCAGAGGTAGAGAGGGAGAATACAAAAGAAATCCTAAGGAAAACACACACTTAAGGGATGAGCAGGAGAAAATAGGAATGCAAGTGGAAAAGAAAAGTCATATCAATGAAACATTTCAAGAAAGAAAAGAAACAATGACACACGGTACAAAGAATTGAAAAAGATAAGGATAAAAAGGTGTCCATTAGAACAGGTCCACCATGTTCTTTCCATTGATTCTGATGGCTGCTGGGAGTTGACTCCGCCAATAGCATTAGAAACCCTACCCATAGCACACTGTTTCCTGGAAGTTATCAGCTGAGTACTATCCTAGATTCTCTTCTTCCCTTTCCAACAGAATCACAAAGTAAGGGTAAGGCTTTAACAATTTCTAAGTATAGAAAGAAAATGTATTTCAAATTTATCCATTATTAAGTTTGGATTGTCACTGCCTTTATTACTTTCCTCCCAGTTCTGTTATGAAGCTGACAGAAACTTCCACAAGTCTGAACCACCCTTCTCCAAGGGATGAAGAATTACCTGATGCCCTTAATGCTGCTCACATGCCAAAACCATGCATAAATTCTTATGACTAACATGCAACAAAACACTGCCATTACAAAACATATGAACTGCATACTTGGAAAATCTAAACTTCTAATATAATTACTGAGACCACTTTAAGGTCCAATGAGCTTTTGGGAAAGAAAAAAAATGAAAACATGAAATATGGTTCTGGATCATTATTAATAATAAACATTGCAGTACAAATGTTATCACCATGAAATATACCAAAATCATCTACACAAGAAAGATAATGAACTAAGTGGCAGAGGGAAATAGTTAATGAAATTAAAAAGTCTATCTCTATTCTGTAAATTAGATAAGAATTGTATAGAAGACTAATAGTGAGAGCAAAAATACCTCTAAAAGATCAAGATATAACCTGACTAGCCTGCAGACCATCTTTTTCTCTCTTTCCCACTAGACTCACAATCAACAAAAAGCAACTATATATAAATAAACTAGTTCTCTTAAATCCTGATTACCTCACTAATCTTTACACTTCTCTATAGAATAAGAACCTCAGAATAACTGTATGGATGCAAAATTATAGTTTTTATTTGATTGCAAAAGATGTTGAGGTCTTCAATGTTTTTAAAAAAGAGCTGTAAAATACACTGTTAATGCCTATAGAGAAATGAAATAATCAAAACATTGGTCTAAGGAAGAGACCTTACAGGTACATTTAACAACTAGCTTCATTTCACCCTATCCCCAAGAAAATATCCAGAAAGGTCTGAAAATTATTTCCCAGAAAAAACTGAGATCTTTGACAATTCAGAAAAGTCACAGTGTGACAATTATGTAAGCAATTAAAGAAAATGAAAAGATTTTTTTATGCTTTTGTGGTTAACAAACTAAGAAGAAATAGAATAAAATTAGTTCTTTAAAAATACAAGGGTTTTGACTATTGGGAGACATGACTGCCTAAAGCTTTTGCATATTTTCTCCTTACTCTCTCTCTCACTCTAGGCTGGCACAATTTGATGGGGGTTTTTTTGTTTGTTTTTGTTTTTTAAGCACAGGAAAGTACTCTAGGAAACTTACTGTTAAAAGGAGAAAGCTAAAACAGCTTTCCCAGTATGGGCCCAAACACCTGGACTGAACTACTCACAAGCAATCCTGCAGAAAAGCAAAAAGAACACCTGGATTTCGGAAGCATCCCAGAATCTTAACTTGTATACAACCCAAGTAAAAATAATAAAATCACTGTAGATTATTATAATTAAGGGTTTTTAACATCCATGTTTTTTAATGTGCTAGAAAAAAAAGATATATGCTAAGTAAATCTAAGGAACTCCAAGAGGAGTCAAAACAGATTAAGGTTATGAAATCTTTCCTACCTTTATCTGTTTTCAGAAATAAATTCAAACTCAGGAAGGAATGGACAAAGTTAGTTCACTGGAGAGATGGAACAGGTGCTAGCTACACTGCTAAACTGGCAACCACTAAAAGACTATTAAGTGGAATGTTTTCTGCACAGAGGGTGAGAAGGATACAGCTGGAGGAAAATACTGAGGCCACTGTGTATGAAGAAGTTCTCTAAAATTAGACCCAACTATATTCATGCACACATATTCAAGCCATGAGTCCAGTTATTTTTCCTACTTGTACACTGGCAGCACATTCCACAGAGGAACACTCAAGAGTCCCTTATCCAATCTTACAAGGAGACATAGAAAAACCTTAACACCACACACACCAGTTTCACAGAATTCTCTCCTCTACACTTCCTGGAACCATGAAACCAAAATGCAACAATTTTTATCTCTTTCCCCAAATCTTTTTCCTGAAAGCTTTCCTTGAGTTCATGAAGAGATCTGGCACAGGAATAAACACTGCATCATTCAGAAACCGTAACCTACACTGAACTGTTGTCAGTACTCAGTATTTATCTATAAGAGGTGAGAACATGGCACAGAGCTGTTTATCTCTGGGGCTTGAGAGAAATTTCCTAGAAACTTTGTGAAAGGATTTAAAAGGGGACAACAGAAGCTTGACAGAAGCTTTTACCAATCTGCCTATATTATTTCAGAAATTATTTGCAAAATGAGAACTACTGGTATATTTCTGACACTGTTACATTAATAATATCTGAACCAGATCCAGTCCAACAGATACAAGATCCCCAATTCTCCCCCACTCCCCTGCTCCCCCTACCCCCCCCCCTTCCCTGCCCCACACAACAGAAAAGCCATTCTCTTTTTGGCCTGGCAGCTTTCAATGTCCTGGGGCAAAGGTTTAAGACTTTGCCACCAGCATTCCCACAGAGAGTTAGAAGGACTACCTCACCCCCTTTGCCTTCCTAAGCTGGTGAACAGTGGCCAGGACTGCCCCAAAGAGGAATCTCATCCAGGCCACTCTGGCCAGAAGGTCAATGAAGGTAACAAATGCATCAATCAAGAAACAAGAAAGGATAAAATAAATGAGGGATAATCCACAGAATTTAGGGGGCGTGCTCCTTTTATCCTCAGACTTAATACAGAATTTGCTAAAAATGCCCCCCAAAATGGACTTGTGGAAAAAAAGGATCAGATGTTCCCCATAACCAAACACTCCACCATTGTCAGAGAAAGCTATTCTTACAGTTTAGCTCAACTGTCTTTACATGAATGAGGGGGAAAAAATCTAACCCATATAACCCAGACTATAAATACTAACATATTCAGTCTCCTGAAAAATTCAAAGTAGAACTAGCCCGTTCAGCTCTCCGGGGCCAACGAGGTAAGGATGGCGATCGTTCTCATCAGGATGTGAACAAACCTCAAGAGTTTGAAGCAGAAGGCAAAAATCTAGCCATGTGAGATCTGAGATAATCTTCCTCTAAGACCACCAATGCCAAAGATGCCCCAAACTTCATCCTCTCTGCCTTTAAAGTGCTTTCATTCAATGACCTAAAAGCGCAAGACCTCTATCAAGAGAAATGTGGCAAGAACTGACAGGAACAAAAAAAAAAAAAAATCTCAATTTTTTTTCCAATAAATACCTTACAAAATCCTAGTGAAAATTCATTCTACACCTCCAAGGACAACCAATCATCAGAAATTCATGACAGTGAGATAGTTCACAAATAAACTCTTCTCTACCTATCCAGTCAAAAAATTTGTTGAGAGCCCTGGCTGGTGTGGCTCAGTGGATTAAGCACTGGCCTGAGAGCCAAAGGGTCACTGGTTTGATTCCCAGTCAGGGCACACGCCTGGGTTGCGGGCCAGGTCCCCAGCTAGGGGTGTGCGAGAGGCAACCACACATTATTGTTTCTCTCCCTCTCTTTCCCCCTCCCTTCACCTTTCTAAAAATAAATAAAATATTTTTTAAAAGTTTGTTTAGCACTGACTGCATGACAAGCGCTAAGGATACAGCAATTTACCATCTGACTTCATGAAGCTTACTTTTTTTAAAAATTTTTATTTATTTATTTTTAAAGAGAGGGGAAGGGAGAAAAATAGGGAAAGAAACATCAATGTGTGGTTGCCTATAGCATGTCCCCAACCAGGGACACAGCCTGCAACCCAGGCATGGGCACCAACTGGGAACCGAACTGGAGACCCTCCAGCTTGCATGCGGCATTCAATCTATGAGCCACACCAGCCAAGGCTGAGGCTTACTTTCTAAGGGGAAGACTAAATAGATAGCATGTTATAGGCTGATAAGGGGTAAGGAGAAAAATAAAGCAGATAATTGGGAAAGGGAGTTAAGTAAATATATGTGAGGCAGTGGCTTTGCAATTTAGCTAGCCAAGGAAATACCACTTTTAGAGTGACATTTGAGTAAAGACCTGAGGAGGTGAGGACACAAGGCTGTGCAGCTTTATAAGGAAAAGGTTATCCAGGAAGGTGCAGGGAACAAGTACACAGCCCCTTAGGGAGAAGAGTGCCTGGTGTGCTCAAGGAACAGCCAGGAGACCAGTGGACATACTGGGGCCAAAGGGTGCTAGACATCTACGACTTTAAAGGTAATTGTAAAGTCTGTGGTTTCTATTCTGAGAGAAAAAAGAAGCCACCTCCTCTTCTGACTCTTTTCCATTAAAAATATCAGGCATCCTATTTTAATACATGTAAATTTTTTAAATTTTGTTTCAAATTGTGGAGATGTACAGTCTAGATCATATAGTGAACATAAAGGCAGGTGGAAGTGCAACTCTGAAATTTGACTTTTGTTGACAGTTCATCAGACCTTCAAGAAAGGTTCTCTCAAACCTGTGGAGAACAGCAACAGGGGAGAAAAACACAACTGAAGAGTGAAGTGAATTAGCCTAACCTACCACTTTCTGCCACGAAACTTTTGTGTTGATGCCCCAGGTTCCACAAAGAGAACAAAAAGGAAATCTTGGAGGAAGAAAACAGACCCCCAAAAAGGCATTTAGTAAGAAAGAAGAGCCACAAAACCAATTTAAGTGCCAATATGACTATCCAAAGAAGCAATAAAGTTCTAGGAACTCGTTACATTTTTGAAATGGAACCTGTCACCTCCCTCCTCCCCAGTCTCCATGTTGCCCACCAACATCAACCAGAACTCAGGCTTCTCAATTTTAGTTGTCTATTGGAAAAAATATATACAAGAACATTCATCCAACTGGGAACAGAATTTAAACTCCCACACCTTTCCCTGGTTTAATGAACCTCTGGGCCTCTTATCAGTCATTTACCATCATACAAGAACAATTCACTATGAGTAAATAAACATTCTGAGGAACTTCTAGGCTAACGGTCACAAATGCTGAAAAATTTTGGCTCTACAAGAAACTGAAATTGTAAGTTTTCAGAGGCTCGAGTGAGTTGTTAGCTTAGTGCAGGCCCAACTTTTAAGCTCCAGAAAGATGTCCCTGTATATTCCAACTCAAATCTCCATCCCCACCACCTAAACTCGGACACCGGAATGATTTGAAACACTAACACCTCCCCCCGCCCCCATTTTTCCAATGCTTGAAGGAAACCGGAGACTCAAGACACACCTGGAACTGGTCACCTCCAAGCACTACAAGGGAGCAACAGTTTTTAGGTCCCACTGCACAGGCCACAGGTGGCAGCCCCCCACCCTCCATCCCGCGACCCCCACCACCACCCCGCTTTTCGCATGCGCATTCCCCACACACTCGGGATGTCTCTATCCTCGGGGCTGTCCTTCAGCGGAGGTTCCCTCCTTCACCAGAGGCTCCTGCCATCACCCACCAACGCGGGCCCGGGTAGCTCCAGCGCGGGGAGCCCAGGCCGGGGACCTCCGCCCGCCCTTTCGCGCGGCCGCCACGCCCCCTCCCCACGGGCTGCACAGGCCGTCCGCCCCCTCAGCCAGGAGGTGGCCTCACCTCACGCGTGCCGTGGCCGGGAGGGCGCCCGGTCTCCGCCCGCTGCCCGAGCCCAGGATCGCTCCGCTGCGGCTCGACTCGACGGCCAGTGGCGCGCTTCTGGGGGCGGGCTCTTCTCGGCGAGGGTTTTCCCAGAGCCCGCAGCAGGGAAGCAGGGGGAACTGGGGAGGGGAAGGGGCTCGGGAAGGAGGGGGAGAGGGGGAGAAAAGGGGGGAACCAAACCCGGAAAGGGAGAAAAGGGGGGAGGGGGAAAATCAGAAGGGGAAGAAAGGCCCAGAGTCCGCCCCCTCTGCAGCCTGCGCACTACGTCACCACGTCCAGCGTAATCGTCACCGCGTCTTGCGCCCTTCGCGTCCCTGCTTCCCCTGTGTCTCTCCACGTCTGCAGATGCCCGCTACCTGCTCGTTCGTCCGCTGAGGTCGCACAGGCAAGCGCGCTCGTTGACTCACTCTGTCACTCTCTCCGCGTTACCTGTGTCTCAAGCTGTCAATCTACATCCACTGAGATCGTTAGTCTACTTTAAACCCATTAAGCCTGTCAGATTCACCCTAGATTTAAACATAATACTAATAAAGTAATTTAAATTTACAGAGAACTTTCAAAACAGCGTTTGACTTAGGACGGTAACTCCTGCGCCCAAAAGATCATTTTAACAATAAATATGCGTAGTATAAATGGATAAAGATCGTGTAGTAAGCAAATGTTCATTTCTTCCAGATGTAAAAATTTAATTCTAACTAAAGCAGGTTGAAGTCCATTCTATTAAAATCGTTTCTTACCACCACCACCCTAAGATACAGTTCTTTTTCTTAAGAGTCATCCTAAATGTGCAAAATCCCCCAGTCTGTCCATCCTAGGGAGAATCAATTTATCAATAGTTATTGGTTATGTGTATTTGGATCATTTACCAACTTCAAACATTGTAGTCTTACATTGATAGAATAAGACCATTAAATATTTACTATGCACCAAGAACTGCAGTAGGCAAAAAATTATTATTATTATAGTACAATGTAAGTGCTGTTAACAGGTGTTCAATGTGCTACAGAAACACTAGAAGGAGCAATTAATTTTTAGACGTAAGGGGGATTGAGTAAGCTACTGAGAAGCTACAGATGAAATTTCAGCTAATCTTGAAGAATGTAAGTGGGAGTTAATCAGGGAGGCAAATGGAGGTCATAGAGGTATAAAATTCTTCTTTCCTTCAAGTATCTTCAGGTTCCAGGTTTTTAAGTTGGAGGCAGAGGGCAGTGATGACCAGGATAATATGTAGCATTCTACATCTATTTTTCAGTTCAATCCTCAAAATAATAGGTACTATTGTTATACTCAGTTTATAGGTAAGGAAATCTGAGGCACCAAAGTCCCAGATTTTTAATTGAAAGGGTTTATCTTCAGAGCCTGCTCTTTATTAGAAGTATATTTTATTGATTAGCTATTACAGTTGTCCCAATTTTTTCCCTTTGCTCCCCCTCCCTCCAGCAATCCCCCCTTACTTCATGTCCATGGGTCATGCATATAACTTCTTTGACTTCTCCATTTCCTTTACTATTCTTTTTTTAATGTGTATTTTTTAAAATTTATTTTTATAATTTATTTTTAGAGAGAGGGGAAAGGAGAAAGAGAGGGAGAGAAGCATCACTGTGTGGTTGCCTCTCACTCACGCCCACAACTGGGGACCTGACGTGCAACCTAGTAATGTGCCCTGTCTGGGAATAGAACTAGTGACACTTGGCTCGCAGGCCATTGCTCAATCCACTGAGCCACAACAGCCAGAACTCTCCTTTACTATTCTTAACACCCCCATCTACTTTGTACCTACCAATTACGCTTCTTAATCCCCCTTACCCATCCCAGCTGATAACCCTCCATATGATCTCCATATCTATGATTTTGTTCCTGTTCTAGGTGTTTGCTTAGTTTGTTTTTGTTTTCTAGATTCCATTCTTGATAGTTGTGAATTTGTTGTCATTTTAATGTTCATAGTTTTGATCTTTTTCTTAAATGTATCCCTTTAACATTTCATATAATAAGGGCTTGGTGATGATGAACTCCTTTAGCTTTATCTTGTCTGCTCTTCCATTCTAAATGATAGCTTTGCTGGATAGAGTAATCTTGGTTGTAGGTCCTTGCTTTTCATCACTTTGAGTACTTCTTGCCAGTCCCTTCTTGCCTGTAAAGTTTCTTTTGAGAAATCACCTGATAGTCTTATAGAAACTCCTTTATAGGTAACTCTCTTCTTTTCTCTTGCTACTTTTAAGATTCTCTCTTTATCTTTAGCCTTTGGCATTTTAATTATGATGTGTGTTGGTGTTACCCTCTTTGGACCCAACTTGTTTGGAACTCTTTGTGCTTCCTGGATTTGTATATCTATTTCCTTCACCAAATTAGGGACATTTTCCTTCATTATTTTTTCAAGTAAGTTTTCAATTTCTTGCTCTTCCTTTTGTCCTTCTGGCACACCTATGATTCAGATGTTGGCAGTTTTGGAGATGTCCCAGAGTCTTCTTATTCTCTCATTTAAAAAAAAATTATTGTTTCTTCATTCTATACTGGTTGACTGTTTATTTCTTCCTTATATTCCAATTCATAGATTTGAACCCTGGCTTCCTTCCCTTCGCTATTGGTTCCCTGTGGATTTTTTTTTTTTATTTCACTTAGTGTAACCTTCATTTTTTTCCTTATGCATTTACTGTACTCAGTGAGTTCTCTGAGCATCTTTATCACCAATGTTTTGAACTCTGCATCTGATAGGTTGGCTAGCTCCATTTTGTTTAGTTCTTTTCTGGAGTTTTGATCTGTTCTTTCATTTGGGCCATATTTCTTTGTCACCTCAATTTGGCAGCCTCCCTGTGTTTGTTTCTGTGTATTAGGTAGAGCTGCTTTGACTCCCTGTCTGGGAGCACCTATTATGTTGTAAGGGACGGAGCCTTAGGTATTCTTCAGTGCAGGGCAATCCAGTTCACTGCTTTGTGGTGCTGTATGTGGGGGCGGGTTCAGTGAAGGAACAATGCTGCTTCCTCGGCATTCTCCCTGTTTCCAGTCACTTCATCCACTTCCTGTATGTGACTAGTGCCCCTCTAGCTGTTTCCCCGGTGGTGGTTTCCAGAGTGGGTGGGTTTGCATATGTTCTAGGACCATGGAGGCCCTCTAGACAGACTCTCCTGAGAGACAGGCAGTTTCTTCCACCACCTCAACCCCCACTTGTTTTCACAGCCAGAAGCTATGAGGCTTTATTTTCCTGGTGCTGGAACCTTGGGCTGCACAGTCTAGCCTGGGGCTGGGATTGCTCTCCAGGTGTCCCTCCCAGCTTTTACCCACCACACATGAATGTGAGACTACCCAATCCACTGGCCGCTGCCACTACTTTGCCACAGCTGCAGCTGCCTCACCACCACCATACCATGTCCTCTCAGCCCTGGCTCCCTGTCTCCGCCCCTCCCGTCTTGATGAATATTTCTTCTTTAAACTTTTGGTTGTCGGACTTCCATACAGTTTGATTTTCTGGCATTTCTGGTAGTTTTTTGTTTTGAAGTTATTCGTGATCCTTTTTATTGTTGTGTGAGGATGCGAAGCATGTCCACCTATGCCTCCATCTTGGCTAGAAGTCCCAGAGCCTGCTCTTTAATCACTACATTATTAGAAATATAACTCCAAAGGGCAGGTTACAAAGATCTATGTATCATGATACAGAGTGAAGCAGTTCGGTCTTTCTGAGATAAATGTAGTAACTGAATAACAGCTAAGGCAGAAACATGAGGCGTCCACCCTTAAGAGAAGCCCTCCTCTGTTTCTCCCCCTTTTGCTTACCATTCACTTCCCAACTATTTGCCAGAGAGAAGGAGAGCAGCTGAAGTCAACCTAGGATTTGAGGGAGTCTGGGAACTACATATTGTATTGTAGTTAAGATGTGGAACAAATAACAATATAACTATTCCCCCAAACTCAAGATCAGGTTATCATCCAAGAATGAAATTAGGAACATTAAGATGTTAGAGATAAGATTAGCGTCTGTAGGCTGGGGTGAGGAGAGTGTAGGGTTAAAGCTAATGGATACAGGGTTTCTTTTTGGGGTGATGTAATGTTCTTCAATTAGATAATGGTGATAGTTGCAAGACTCTGAATGTACTAAAAACCACTAAATTTTATACTCTAAATGGTGAATTTTATGTGAATTGTATCTCGATAAAACTGTTATTTTTAAATAAATAAATTTATACTACAGGTTAAATAATAAATCTTCATCTCTCATGCCCCTTAAAAAAGAAAGAAGAAAATCCCTGGCTGGTGTGGATCAGTGGATTAAGTGCTGGCCAAAGGGTTGCTGGTTTGATTCCCAGTCAAGGCACATGCCTGGGTTGCAGGCCAGGTCCCTAGTTGGGAGCACATGAAAGGCAACCACACATTGGTGTTTCTCTCCCTCTCTTTCTGCCTCCCTTCCCCTCTCTCTATAAATAAATAAATAAATAAAATCTTTTAAAAAATTTTTTTAAAGAAGAAGAAAAGATCAGCCCCTATAGAAGATAGCTAAGAAAATGTGACACACAAGAGCAGCCAAGATGGCTGACTTCGAGGATCGGGTGTCAGATGAAGAGAAGGTACGCATAGCTGCTAAATTCATCACTCATGCACCCCCAGGGGAATTTAATGAAGTATTCAATGATGTTCGGCTACTACTTAATAATGACAATCTCCTCAGGGAAGGGGCAGCACATGCATTTGCCCAGTATAACATGGACCAGTTCACGCCTGTGAAGATAGAAGGATATGAAGATCAGGTCTTAATTACAGAACACGGTGACCTGGGTAATAGCAGATTTTTAGATCCAAGAAACAAAATTTCCTTTAAGTTTGATCACTTATGGAAAGAAGCAAGTGACCCCCAGCCAGATGAAGTAGACGGAGGTCTGAAGTCGTGGAGAGAATCCTGTGACAGCGCTCTCAGGGCCTACGTGAAAGATCATTATTCCAACGGCTTCTGTACTGTTTATGCTAAAACCATAGATGGGCAACAGACCATTATTGCATGTATTGAAAGCCATCAGTTTCAGCCTAAAAACTTCTGGAATGGTCGCTGGAGATCCGAGTGGAAGTTCACCCTCACACCGCCTACAGCCCAGGTGGTTGGAGTACTTAAGATTCAGGTACACTATTACGAAGATGGCAACGTTCAGCTGGTTAGTCATAAAGATGTGCAGGACTCAGTAACTGTTTCGAATGAAGTCCAAACTGCCAAGGAGTTTATTAAAATCATAGAGCATGCGGAAAATGAGTATCAGACAGCGATTAGTGAAAATTATCAAACAATGTCAGACACCACGTTCAAGGCCTTGCGCAGGCAGCTTCCAGTTACCCGCACCAAAATCGACTGGAACAAGATACTCAGCTACAAGATTGGCAAAGAAATGCAGAATGCTTAAAGGCTAAATGTAGGATTCTTCAGTGTGGGGAAAGAAAGGTCTCAGCGTATGGTCATATGATAAATAAGTGATTTATAAACAAGAGTGATATTTTGCTAGGGCTTTCAAAGTTAACAGGTTTTCTAGCCTCATGAAATACTGTTAAACATATAGCATTGTCTTGATACCTTTGTGTCCTCTGCCTTGTAATTTTCTGTTTTCACAATATCTACTTGTAAATCTTTTTTTATTTTCTTTTTTCTTTTTTTCTTTTAAATTCTACCACATTTAATGATGGACGGAGAGATCTATCCTGGAATCATTTTACTGTTTAGAAAATTTTCCTAGCCATGAAGCCCTGTTACTGATACAGACAGGTAGTAAGTTCAGTGCTTTTCTACCCCTGTCCTTCAAAACACTCCTGATACTTCGTGGTTTCTACTGACCCACCAACAGCTAAAGAGGCTGTGCTCCCAGCTGTAGCCGAATGGAAGACATATCATCCTCTCCCTCCGACTGCTTTGATCATCATTTATAGCATTGCAGAACTAGTTGTCAGAAGTTTGGATTGGGGCTTTTCAGGTCTTTTTGTTGGGCAAAGGAAGTTTTCTGGAAATTCCATTATAGCCAGCTTCTCTGGGGAAGTTGTTTTTAAATCCAAAGACTTGAACCACATTCCTGGCACGTGAACGTGTTCACTTTTCTCCCTTCCCTCATTGTCTCCTTCTCATCTAGTACCATTATCGTTGTAGATATATGCATTTTTAGCAGAGTTTTACCCATTTATTGTTATTTTTTTTAATATTCAAGAACTGCTGACATATGAGGGACTTGAAAAATGCAGATGAAGAAATAATAGCTATCTTATGCTTTAATACATTGTGGCAGGATTGTACTATAAGCAAATGAATTAACAACTGTAAATCACAAACAAAACCTAAAAATGAACCAAAGTGAAAAGGATAACTTCCAGGCAGTATCTTTCTATTGTAACCTGTTATTTAAAGGAATACTAGTGATTTGTTCTAAATAGGATGTAAAACTTGTTCCACATTACTTTTCCTCAGTCCTGCCTGCCAAGAACTTAACTGTGATACGGCCACCCTTCCTTTCCAGGTATATTGGCAGGTGTATGTGTGATCTCAGAATACACAGGTGACGTAGATATGATATGACAGCTGAACTGGTGGATTCATTTACATTGTTTACACTTCTATGACCAGGCCTTAAGGGAAGGTCAGTTTTTTAAAAACCAAGTAGTGTCTTCCTATCTCCATATACATGTCAAAAACGAAGGGTGTTTTTGCTTCAGCTTTGTTTTGCTCAGTAATATAGTCAAACAAGAGTTTGTTTCCAAGTGACCTGTTGAGCTGTGTAAGCATTTTTGTTTATTTCAAATAAAATATATTTGTATTATTTGTCATTCATACTATCCATCCATACCACACTATCCTCTGTATCAGGTAGTTCAATAGAAATATACCTGTTCTGTTCTTAAAAAAAAAAAAAAAAAGAAAAGAAAATGTGACACACAAAACTTCAATCAAGGTGACTTGAATATAACTACTGAGAAGCAGCCTGGACTGTGTCATTTATTCATTCAAAAAAATATATTTTGCCCTGGCTGGTGTAACTCAGTTGGTGGAGCATCATCCTATAAAACTAAAGGTCGCAGATTTGATTCCTGGTCAGGGCACATGCCTAGGTTTTGGTTTTGGTCCCAGTCAGGGTACGTACAAGAGGCAACCAACTGATGTTTCTCTCTCATATTGATGTTTCTCTCCCTCTCTCTCTCCCTTCCTTCCCCTCCCACTAAAATCAATAAATATGTCCTCCAGTGAGGATAAATATGTGTATTTATGTATATATATATATATATATATTGGCACCTATATTATAGATTAGGTACCATGTACAAATCTAGGAATATAATGGTAAGCAGCGAAGATGAATTACTAAGTGACTGCACTACGGATGATGATTGGGAACGTGGGTTTAGGAGGGGAAAGACCAGAAGGGTAGATATTGGTAGAATTTTTTCAGCACATTTAGAGATGAGTGTACTCTGGCCCACAATGCTATGTAGCTAGAATAATAATAAACTTTTATTAAGCACTTACTATGTGCCAGCCACTGTAAGTGTTTTACAAAATTACTTAAATCTCAAAACTCTGAGATAATCATTATAGATCTATAATCCCATTTTCAAAATCCATAGAACCAAACATGTGTCAGTATTCAGAAAATTTCAAGTTTTAGAGAAGTATAATGATATATACATTGTATATAACACCTCCAGGGGTAGCATCCCCTAATCAATATTTCTAAAGTAAAAAGAAATGTATTAATAGTCTTAGCATAATTATTTATTCTTTTTTTTTAGCATAAGTTTTTTAAAGATCATAAATAACTTTGCTTCTATTCAGGTCAGGTTTAACCACCATATGAGTTACAAAAAAAAAAAAGTGGATTTTTTGGGGGATTTTGGAATCATGGGTAATAACTTTACCTATTTCTCTGGTGAAAAAACTAAACCAAGAAAGGTCAAGTAACTTACCAAGAGTTACTCAGGTGATAAAAGGAAAAGAAAAAATTTAACCAAGGTCATCAGCTTAAAAGCCTATGCTCCTAACTCTACCTGCTACTCCTGCCAGGTAAATCCCTCTTGTGGAAACAAAAGCCTTTCCCTGAAAATCTACTGCTCAGTACCTTTGAAGGAGAAAGGTTGGAATTCTGAGAAATCTCAAAATTTCTTTTCCTAAACAGAAGAAACCCCAGAGTAAATCTAGCTCTCGAGCTCCTTCTCCACCTTCAGACTTTCCTCTGAGTACACAAAAGACCTATCTAGAACACTTCCCCTCCTCTCCCAACCCTTCAGACTGGATGTTTTTGAGGCCAGCTGGGCAAAACCCTACAAGGGCTAAAAAGAGTTTGGATTGGGATGGGGGGTGGTGAGAAGTACCAGGCAAATGCCACTCTCAAACTCTCAATTACCTGCATGACAGTGACCTAAAGTGCCTGTCAGTGACCCCCCTCTTGTTTGAAAGTCATTCTTTAACATTCTATCCTAAAACCTCTGATCTCTCCCTTTCCCAACCAGGCTTCCCAGCAAGGCCGTTGATCTGAAGAGGAATTTCATCTCTAACCTTTGTCCCCAAGCCTGGCAGCTCACATGGGCAGCCCACTGTCTTCCAGCCTTGGCCCAGGAACACTGCTTTCCACAAACAAACCAACAACCTCCCTTAACATCCCCCAGTCTGTAATTTCACTGATTACACGTTGGTGGCTTCTGCCAAGTTCTACCTGTAACTGGCTTCATCTCTCAATTCAGATGTTTGGCTGCTCTATCCCCTGCAACAAGGAATCATGCCAGCTGGACACACTCTCCTTTCCGGGCCTCTAATGGCAAGCACAGAGCCCAGACCACAGCTGTTGAGACCCTGAGCCCAGGGTTTGTGGCTCTGTCTAAAGTGTGTCACTCAAGGCAGGCCTATTCCAACAATGATCTTCTCATTGTTCCTGGCCTTCCTGTTCCTGGTTGTGGCCACAGTGACCACTCTCAGAGCTGACAGTCAATGTCTGGCATGTGGGAAGCATGCCTTGGACCTGGAGAGCCAGCAGAAGCTGCTTCTCCACCTGGCCAAGAGAAGCATCTTGGACAAGCTGCACCTCAGCCAGCGCCCAACACTGAGCCGGCCAGTGTCCAGAGCTGCTCTGAGGACAGTGCTACAACACCTGCCTGGGCCCTCACAGGTGGCACTTCCGAAGGCTGACAGGGAACAGGAATATGAAATCATCAGCTTTGCTGAGACAGGTGGGTTCCTGATCTGCTGATCTTCCTCAAAACCTGACCTCTCAAGGAAAGGAAAAGTGTCTTCCCCAACCTAACCCCTGATTTTTTCCCCAAACCATCCCAACTCTTTCCTCCCAGGACCTGTAATCTCCTAATCTAGGGTTCCCACCCCCTTTGCCCAGTCTCTCTCTTGTAGTTTAGTCATGTGGGTAAATTGCACTTCTTTTGAGACTGTCTGCTCCCACCTCCTTTAGCTCATCTCTCTAAAGACCCCACAAACTTCCCTAGGCTGTGGTTCTGGACCTAGACCCAGAAACTGGAAGCTGGGGAGTCTGTCTTTTCCCTAGCCCAGGATTCAGCCTCTTCATCCTCTCCATCTCCCCTCCCCCAGATGCCTCATTTGGATAAAAGGGCAAAAGGAAAAATATCATGACTCTAATACCTCTTCAGCCCACCCCTGCCCTCTTGCCTTGATACCTCAGTTACCCACATGTGAAGAGAGTCAAAATGGGACATAGAAAGATGAGTAGAAGACCGAAGAGAAGAGAGTTATTTCCATATAGGGGAGAGAAGTTGGAGAATTTAGTGGGCAGATGGAGAAAAAGATCAAGAATTTGTAGACAGTACCCTAAAAACAGAACACAAAGTGATATATCTGGCCTCTGAGCTTTCTACAAGTGCCTTGTTAGGTCTGGAAGGCCCTACCCATTCCTGGCCCCTTTCCTTTGGTCAGCACTTCAAGATCCAGCACCCTCATCCTCAAAAAATCCACCCTGACCTGGAGTTAAGGTGCTCCCTCCTTGATGGCCCCCATACCCTTACCTTGAACCTGAACTCTCTGTGTGAAATTGCCTGTTTCCAGGTTTTCTATAAAGCTTGTCTTCCGACAGGATATCAACCCCTTGAGGTCAGGAACTGTCATTTATTCCTCATGTTACCACCAGAGGCTAGTGTGTAGTAGACATAACTTACACTTATACAATGTTTACTGTACTGTGTTCTAAGCCAATGTTTACTGTACTGTGTTCTAAGCCTTAGAACTCCCTGAAATCCTCACAACAGCTCAATGAGGCAAGTACTATTGTTATACCCATTTTAGAGGTGATGAAACTGAGACAAAAAGATTGAGTAACTTGCCCAAGTTCACATGACTAGTAAGCGGTGGAGCCAGTCATGGCTCTAGGATTCATGGTTTTGAGCACTACACCACTCTGCATCTCCCAAACACAGTAAACATCCAATAAACATTGGTTGTGTTAAACACCAAATCACGCTGTGGGTCAGCTTGACCACAGTCTAGAGTCCCGGTGATGGATAAGAAGTTATGCTAGTTCAAAATGTATTTCTACTCATGATTAAGGACATAACTCTGGGAGAGATCCAGCCAAGATGGTGGCGTAGACAGACATGGCTCGCCTCTTCACACAACCACATCAAAATTAGCACTAAAATATAGGACAACCATCACTCAGAACCATCAGAAATTGAGTTGAATGGAGGTCTGCCAACTATGGAATTAAAGAAACCACATCCATTGAGATGGGTAGAAGGGGCACAGACATGGAATGGCCTGGTCTCTCACCACCTGTGCTGGATAAAAATCTGGGAGGGATATCTCAGGAGCAAGGAGTCCAGCCCCACACCAGGCCCCTAGCCCAGGGTTCCAGTGCTGGGAAGATAAGTCTCCACAACTTCTAGGTGCAAAAACCAGCAGAGATTGAGTCAGTGGAATAAACTGCTGGATCCCCAAATAGTGCATCTTAAAGTACCCACAAACGAACTCACCTGCTCAGATTCTCTCCCTCTGGGTTCCGGCACCAGGGTAGCAGTTTGAGGGGCACCAGTGGTAAACAGAGGAATGTGAAGTGTCTGGCATTAGGGTGAGTGGAGGCCGTTGTTCTCCTGGGTCCTCCCCCAACAGAACCTGCAAGCTGGTGTCTTGTATGAGACTCCATCAACCTGGCTAACACTGTTTGACCCACCTGGGAGATCCCAGCGACCCCGCCCCACCCAACTTAAGGACCCACCTAAGCTGCTTTTTCATATGAATGGCTGGTCTTGACTCATGCTTCACAACTTCCTAAATCCTCTCAAACAAGCAACAGCTGGCCTCAGTGAGTTCAAAGCCCCATATTACCAGCAGCCAGCTTAGATTCACAGCTTGGCTTTGCCTGGGAATCTCCAAGCCCAGCACAAGTAGCAGCCATCTCATACTGCTTTATAGCTCAGGTGGGGCGGCCCCAGAAAAAAAAAAAAAAGATGCGGGATGACCTTAGCCTACACCACCCAGAAAACCCCAGGGCCTGCACACCCAGTGGATAGCTACAGACCATGTCAGAGCACCACCATACTGCCCTTGCACAGCTGATCCTCCATGGAGGGTGGAGGTTGGTGGTCAGTGGTCACAGCCAGTCCTTGCAGCTGACTGATCTGGGTAAATCACTCCCATTAATCTGCCAACAGCAACCAAAGCTCAACTACAAGAGGAAGGTGTACTAAGCCCACACAAAGGGCCCTTCTTGAGTACCCAGATTGGGTGACAGGAAGGCTGTGCCACTGGACCCTACAGAACACCTACTACATTAGGCCATACTACCAAGACATGAAGTCAAAGCAGCTACACAGGGAGGCTGTCAAATTGAGGAGGCCAAAAAATATGGCCCAAATGAAAGGACAGAACAAAATTCCAGAAAAAGAACTCAATGAAATGGACATAGCCAACCTACCAGAAGCAGAGTTCAAAACACTGGTCATTAGGATGTTCAGAGAAATGATTGAGTATGGCCACAAAATAAAGGAAGATGTGAAAGTTATACAAGTGAAATAAAGAAAAATATACAGGGAACCAACAGTGATGGGAAGGAAGCCAGGATTCAAATCAATGATTTGGAACAAAAGAAAGATATAAACATTCACCTGGAACAAAAAGAAGAAACAAGAATTAAAAAAAAAAAAAAAACCCCCAATGAGGAGAGGATTAGGAACCTCTGGGATAACTTTAAATGTACCAACATCTAAATCATAGGGGTGCAAGGAGGCGAAGAGGAAGAGCAAGAAATCGAAAACTTATTTGAAAAAAATAATGAAAGAAAACTTCCCTGATTTGGTGAAGGAGATAGACATGCAAGTCCAAGAAGCACAGAGTTCCAAACAAGTTGGACCCAAAGAAGACCACGCTAAGACACACCATAATTAAAATGTCAAAGATTAAAGATAAATAGGGAAGCTTAAACGCAGCAAGATAAAAGAAGAGAGTTACCTATAAAGGAGTTTCTATAAGACTCTCAGGTGATTTCTCAAAAGAAACTTTGCAGGCAAGAAGTACTCAAAGTGATGAAAAGCAAGGACCTACAACCAAGATTACTCTATCCAGCAAAGCTATCATTAGGATGGAAGAGCAGATAAAGTGCTTCCCAGAAAAGGTAAAGCTAAAGGATTTCATCATCGCTAAGCCCTTATTATATGAAATGTTAAAGGGACTTACTTAAGAAAAAGATCAAAACTATGAACAGTAAAATGACAAAAGACTCACAACTCTCAACAACTGAAGCTAAAAAGAACAGCAACTAAGCAAACAACCAGAACAGGAATAGAGTCATAGGTATGGAGATCATTTGAAAGGTTATCAGCTGGGAGGGGGAAGGGGAAGAAGAGGGGAAATGGTGCAGAGATCAAGAAGCATAATTGGTAGGAACAAAATAGACAGGGGGAAGTTAAGAATAGTATAAGAAAGGGTGAAGCCAAAGAACTTACATGCATGACCCATGGACATGAACTAATGGGTGGGGGACGGTTGCTGGAGGGAAGAGTACTGGTTGGAGGGGGATAAAAGAAAAAAAAATGGGACAACTGTAACAGCAAAATCAACAAAATATACTTTAAAAAAAAAAGAAGACAACTCTGGAGCCAGGTAGCCTGGGCTCAAATCCTTGATCAGACACATTACTGTGTGACCTGGGTTGTTAATAGTTTTCTCATGTGTAAAATGGGGATAGTTAGAGGATAGTTGAGATAATTAAATGAGCTAATACAGGTAATATACATAGAAGGCTAAGGTAGAAGGGAACAGGAAATAGAAGACTCAGCTCCTATCAATGAGGGGGTTTGCTGCTGCTGCTCCTGCTGCTGGAAATAAATAAATTTAAAATATAATGCAGAATGTAATAAATGCTACATGAGGGCACAAGAGCTTGCTGGGCCAGGAGTAACCCATTGGAACCTGATAAGACAAAGGAAGTCTTTCAGAATATTGCAGATGGTCTGCCATTGTAAAGTAAGTTTGACTTCAATGGGAAGGGAATGGTAAATAACATCTTAAATGCAGGGGGAAAACATGATAAAAGTCTGAAGGAATAGACTGTGTTTGGAGTTGAAAAGTAGTTTGTAGTGGCTTAGCATAGGTGAACAGTTGGCCATGAACCATAAATGAGTCCCTTGAACACTGAAATTCTGTTTTTTTTTTTTTTTTTTTTTTTCACCTTTGATTCCCTGACACTTAGCCCAGTTCCTGGCACATTGTGACAATAATGATGGTTACCAGGTATTAAGTGTACCTGCCTCTTTTCATGCAATTCTCACAACCACCCTGTAAAGTAGACTCTAGTATTTCCATCTTTTGAATGCAAAAACTGAGATTCAAAAAAAAAAAAAAATCATTTACATGGCCAAGGTCATAGAGCTTGCAAGGGGTAGAATTCAAACAATTCTCTCTGACTTCAAAGTCTGTATACTTTCCACATATTTGCTAATCAATGAATGACTACAATGTTCAGGCCAGAGGGGGCCTGATGAGATGAGGTTTGAAGGTGAAAATGACTGATGCCTAGATTTCACCTTTCACATTTAAATATTTTAGCTTGACGTTTTCATTCCAACTTAAGTTATCTACACCATAGTGTGGAAGAAAGATCTGAAAATTGTTCTTGCTGGAAGTATGAAAAGGGAGAGTTTGGGGCTGTGGAGAAACTAGGGTAGGAGCCTTCAGTGGTTGTCTTATAACCAGCTCACACTGGCTCATGAGAGCTGATTGTGATTATCTCCCAACTCTGCATCCAGTGACATCACATTGATAGTTTGAAATCCGTCATGGTGAGGGAATTTATACCACAGAAATTGGCAGCTACTATAAACCAGGGGTATTTTTTTCCCCTCTAGAATCCAGTTGTTAAATATTTACCAGCACACCGCTGCCTGTGACCTAAAAATACAAGTTAACAGCCTCCCACACACCTAATATACAATGCTGAGACAAGGGCAGGATAACTGTAATAGATACTCCTGTTCAAAATGGAAGATGGGGAAGTGGGAGGCACAGAGCAGTCACTGGTCCATGGAAATTCTGTTATCTAGCCAGGTACATATCTCAGTCTATCCCAAATCCAGAATTCCCTTGATTAAGGCCTGCTTCTGCTCCCTGATAGGTTTTCCCTCTCCTCTCAAGGACATTCCACCACTGCTCCCACTGGCTTCTAGAGTCACTCTCTCAGCCCTTGGCTTCACTCTCTGAGATGTCTTTCATTTTAAATAGGAAATTACCTGTGTTTGTGGCTGAGTAGTTTTCTCAGCCTCCTTCCTGCACAAAGATGTTGGGGGCCCAGAGGCCTCTTTTCATCTCTGTCCCTTTAGTCCAAACTGATACTGCTTTTACTATTAAAATTCTCTATAAAACTAAATAATAAATTATAGTTTACTCAATTAGACAAAAGGCATTCCACTCAAGACAGACCCCTACTTAGGTTACAAGTCAGGGTGTTATGGGACACAACTCCTATGATTCTTAGAAGCCCTTTTGTGTAGTTGAGAGGGTCTATAGAACATCATCTTAGGTTTTAGATCTTAACAAAGATATTAGATCTTACCTAGTAAAGGGTCTTATGGCTGATCCTTTGTTTTGATCTTCACACTGAGGCCATATTTTACTGGCAGTGCCCTGGATTTGATTTTTGCCCTGAGACCATTTCTTACTTGAGGAACCTTTCGCTAGACAGACAAGGAATGAAAAAATTTTTATTGTTCAATATAACAAGTCTTGTTTGAAATATTATATCTAAATTCTACTTGAAAATTAAACAGTTCTTATAATAAGGCAGCTAAAATAAGCCAAATGATACTTTGAGCATTTCAGCATGGAAATACCATCTAAATTCACAACTTTGTTATATATTATTTCTAGCTTCCAAATTACCACAGCCAATAGCCAGTATATAACACAGTTCCCCCTTCTCCAGCTTCCAATAGCAATTCCCTTGCTCGTCTTCCTACCTTTACTAACCGTCTCTTCACCATCCTTGCAACCTCTGCGGGCCACCCAGTCCCAAAGCCAGTGCTACATATTTTAGGTCTTTATTATGGAACATCTTATTTCTGATACTAGTTTCTGTTTTAGTTACCCACTAATATAACAAACCAGCCCAAATATAGAGGCTTAAAAGAAAAAATTCAATATTTCTCATTATTTTGTGGTTTATCTGGAGAGTTCTGCTTCATGTGGCCTAGCTGAGGTTGCTCATGTATCTGCATTCATCCAGGAGCTCATATGAGGCTAGAACATCTAAAATGGTTTCTGATCCTCCAAAGTCTCTCTCCACATGGCTTCTCATCATTCATTAGTCTCTCTCAAGTTTCTCTGATGCATGGTTTCTGACTTCCAAAAAGACGAATCTCAATGTGTAAGTACATATCAAGCTTCTGCTTGCACTGTGTTTGGCTATAAGTCTCATTGACCAAATCAAGTCACATGGCCAAGCTCATAGTTAATATGGGAAGAAACTGCACAAGGCCATGACTATTGGGAGCTGTTGCTCATTGGGAGCCAACAATGTAATAGTCTACCACAACCCCTGTGGATCATGTATCTGCATGCCATAACTAGGGTGACTTAACCCTGCAGTGGTCATGCTTACAAATAGAGTGTGAGAGGTCGCATGGATAATGTGTGTCATCCAAGTCTCTCTGTCTCAGAATTCTGGGTAAACTGCACAGCTTAGGCTCTTCGGTTGGAACTGAGGTGATGCAACACATTTCGAAGGTTATTAATCTGAGCGCATGCAGCATTGCCATGTCAACATTGGACTAAAACTGACGATTATTTTGTATGGATAACTATTGTCATCCACTCGAGGGTTAAAAGATCCTAGCAATAAGGTGCTTATGGGCCTAGCAAGAAAAGATTAGTTGGGCCAATCAGATTCTTCTAGGATTTTGGAATTGGGACACTGGAAAATCAGCTCACTTAGCTAGGAGGGGGTGAGTAAAGGATTCTGTAGATTCAGAACCTGGGGCCACCATTTTGCGAGTTTAGGAAGCTGAGAAAGAGGCAGAAGAGGTATAACCATGGAGAGAAAAGAATGAAGTAAACTTACACAGAGACTGAGATGAGAGAGACCATGTTGGCTCTGAGAGCTGTCAAGAACAGCTTTATTCCTGACTTTCCAATTCACATGAAGCCTAATTGAACTTTATTTTCTGCCCTTTTATATCCATGAAAGTTTCAGTGGCATTCCCACAATAAAGCACTCTTTATTTGATAAAGGAAATGAAAGGGTGGCTAAGATAGAATCATAATGGGAATAAGACTGCTTCCTAAAAGGGTTTGGACTTATTCACCAATAAGGTTTTGAAACGATGAATTCCATGACCTAGCCAAGTTTTTGGAAAATAATTCTGGTGTCAATGTAAAATGAGAATTAAAGAAATGAAAGACCATTCAACAAATTTTTATTGAATGTATACTATGTACTTAGTACTAGATGAACAATGCAATGGTGAACCATACAGGCATAATCTCTACCTTCATGGAGTTCATATTCTAGCTGGTGTGGGGTGGGAGAGGAGAGGAGAGAAGGAGAGGCATGTAGTAAACAAATAAAAAACCAAGATGATTACAGAGTGATAGTGGCTACAAATATAGTTAAGCAAGATGATGTTTTAGAAAGATGGAGGTAGAGTTGAAAGCTGCTTCAGATAGGTTAGTCAGTGAAGCGTCCCTGAAAAGGAGACATTTGAGCTGAATGCCAAAAAGGAGCCAGTCATTCAAAGGTCTTGAAAAGACATTCCAGGCGAGTTCAAGGGCTATGAAGTGGGTCCATGTTTTGGTGAGTTCAAGGAACAGAAAAAAGCCAGTATAGATTGAATATAGGCACTAAATGTCACAATGTCTAATCACATAAGTTTTCTACGTTAAGGTGTTTTGATTGTATTTAAATAGTAATGGGAAGATTTTGAAAAATTTTAAGCTGAGGAAGTTAAGTTGATCATATTTATGTAATGAAAAGGTCATTTCGCTGACATGTGGAGAATGGTTTGGAGGACAAGAGTAAACCGCTTGGGAAGCTGTTAACATAGTTCAAGAAAAAGATGATTTTGGGTTGAACTAATGCAACAATTTTCAAATGGTGTATTGCAAAAAATTTAAAAACGTGCAGTATTGACTATTTAGTCAGGGGCACTGACCTCTTTTCCCTTAGATTAAGTTTAAAAAGTCACAACAATCAACACAACAGTTGTCCCATGTAAATAAATCAAAATTATACCTATTTTTTGGTGAGATCAGCAAAAAAAAATTTTTTGGTGTGCTGAAGAATTTTAGTAATTTGTTTATGTGTTCTATGAGATGAAAAAGGTTGAAAATCGTTGCAGTCATGTAGAGTAAAGGAGATGGGATAAGTAAAATTATATTATAAATTGGAAGTAGAATTGACAGATCTTGCAGCTCATTTCAAAGTAGGGGATGAGGGCAATTAAGGTTTTGGCTTAAGCAATGCATTTATAGGGAAGGGGAAGATTGAAGAAGGAACAGGTTTTGGGAGATAAGACTAGAGTTCCTCTTTGAACACAAGAAGTCTAAGACATCACTGGGTAACCAAATGGATTATCAAATCAATAGCTGGATATAAAAGCCTGAGGCTTGGGGAGAGATCAGGACCAGGGATATATACATGAAAATGAAAGCTATGGGAATTGATGAGACCATTCTGAGAGGGAGTATAGATACAGAAGAGAAAAGAGAAGGGAGGTTAGGACATCTGACATGTAGAGGTAAGGCAGAGAAAGAGGAGCTGTCAGCAAAAGAGATCTAGATGGAATGGCCAGTGTCACAAAAGTCAGAAGGAAAAACAATTTTTTTTCAAGAAGGAGGGAATGGTTAAGTGTGTCAAACACTGCTTTACGATCAAGTAAGGTGAGTACAAAAGATAAAATCATTGGACTTGGCAACATGGCAGGTGTTGGTGAACCTGACAAGAGTAATATCAGTGGAGTGGAGGGAATAGAAACCCAATTAAAGGGTTTCAGTAGGGCAGGTGAGGGACGAAGAGGGGAACTGGGGCAATAGTAATGGGGATAGGAATAAATGTGTAGACATTAAAACCATTGTGGTGAGGGACTGGATGTGGTGAGTGAGGAAAGTGACCACAGGGTTTCTAGAGATGATAAGGAGGGTAGTGGTGCCGCCAGTTCTAAGAACAAAAAGAGAATTCTATGAGAAAGAAAATAATTTTTTCCATATGGGACAAATTGAATTTAATGTCCTGGCAGAACACTCATGTGTCCTGAAGGTTAGTGATTCCCAAATCTGTATGTCCAGTCCAGAGATGCAAAATGGTCTGGTATGGACATACAGATTTGGAAATCACCAGAATAAAAATTGTTTTGGCTGACCATGTGTGTGGGTAAGAGCTCCAGTCAATGTAAAAGACAAACTTTGGAGAATTCTTACATTGAAGTGATGGTCAGAGAAAGAAAAGCCAGCAAAGAAAATCAGGGAAGAATCATAAGAGAGTTGTGTCATGGAAGCCAAGAGAGAAAAGATGTTCAAAAAGGAAAGGGTAGTCAACAATGACATCAATGTGGTCAAGAATGAAAAAAGAGTGTTCAGGTGTGCTGAGAATAGAGAGGTAGCTGATAGAATTGACGCTCAGAAGGTCATAATAACTGAGGCTTCTTGTGTTCACAGGCCTTGCCAACATCAACCAGACTCGTCTTGATTTCCACTTCTTCTCTGATAGAACTGCTGGTGGCATGGAGATCCAGCAGGCTTGCCTCATGTTCTTTGTGCAGCTCCCTCCCAATACCACCTGGAGTTTGAAGGTGAGGGTCCTTGTGCTAGGCTCACATGACACCAACCTCACCTTGGCTACTCAGCGTCTGCTGGAGGTGAATGCCAGTGGCTGGCACCATCTCCTCCTGGGGTCTGAAGCTCGGGCTGCCTGCAGCCAAGGACACCTGACTCTGGAGCTTGTACCTGAAGGCCAGGTAGACCAGAGCTCAGTCATCCTGGGTGGGGCTGCCTATAGGCCTTTTGTGACAGCCCGGGTGAGAACTGGGGGCAAGCACCGAGTTCGACGGCATGGCATCAACTGCCAGGGTGAATCCAGAATGTGCTGTCGACAAGAGTTCTTTGTGGACTTCCGGGAGATTGGCTGGCATGACTGGATCATTCAGCCTGAGGGCTACATGATGAATTTCTGCACAGGACAGTGCCCAGTGCATGTGGCAGGCATGCCTGGCATTGCTGCCTCCTTTCACACTGCAGTGCTCAATCTTCTCAAGGTCAACACAGCTACAGGCACCACTGGAGGGGGCTCATGCTGCGTGCCCACAGCCTGGCGCCCCCTGTCTCTGCTCTACTATGATAGGGACAGCAACATTGTCAAGACTGATATACCTGACATGGTGGTAGAGGCCTGTGGGTGCAGTTAGTCCATATGTGGTATGGGCAGCCCAAGGTGGGGTAGACAGATATGCCCCCACAGAGGTGTCCTTCCTTGAGAGAAGGGACTGACTCCATTACTGCCCAAAAGGTACACTACCTCTTCTGGAGCAACCTGTGGAAATTATTCCAACTTTGACTTCAGGATATCTTCGTCTAAAGAGAGTCATTGTGCCATCTTCACAACCACCAGCCTCTCTCCTAGAGTATGGTCCATCCAGCACGCCACACGTGCTCAACTGCCATCCCAGAGACTCTGATCCACCTCCAACCATGAACCGTGCAATCTGGTTCCCAGGCAGACATACATAGCCCACTCTTAATCCACCCCCAAATCCACTATAACTCCCTGCCCTTTTCCGCTCAATGGCCTCCACTCTGTATAAGTTGATCCAGCCCCTTCTCTTGATTTTCTGGACCTCCAAAGAGACCCCTTCTTGGTTTCACTAAAGATTAGATCACTACTCTCCAAAATGAGGCTCATTCCTCCCTGTGTCTTGAGCCCCTTTCCTTCTTACTTGTCCAGGTGTGCTGCTAAGGCTCTCTTCGCACACCCACATCCATTCTTTGTCCTTGTTTGCCCTGTTCTATGCCCTTGTAGGCTAACTCACTTGAGTTCTTTTGATCCCTGCTTCTAGCTGAATTTGACTAAGGGTAGACACAGGCAAGAATTCAGGGTCTTTGTTATTCCTGCTCCCTCAAGCTAAGTGCCATGGTTCTGTGTGACTGTGGTTGTAACCACGTCCCTACAGCTCCTGTGGGGCTCCCTTCTTCCACAGCTCTAGCTCTGCTTGGGTTCTGATATCACTGCTTCCACACTAGAGGCTTATAATGACTCTACTCTTACAAGTACCTAGAGGTTTCAGTATCCCTTGTTGGTTCCCTTAACCCTGCACATACCTCTATAAAGAAGTCCTTCATTAAGTCTTCTTAGTGATGCAAACACAGATAGCTGAGTGGGTCTTCTGTCTCCTGCCAGAATCCTGACTGACAAGCCAGATGCCACACAGCTTGCCCGCCCTGCCCATTTCTACTCTCTCCTCACACAGCTTCCTTGGGGCTGAGCTATTGTGTCCATCCCATACTTCATGCTGCTTCCTTCCCCAGGCTTCCACCCTTCTTTGTTAGGCCCCCTCCATTCTTTCAGAATCATATTTGCTGGTCTCAGGGCTAACAAAGACCTGAGTTTTACCTGCTCCTCTCCTCCCCTTGTACTCACTCCAAGACATGACAGATCACTGCTCAATGGGCAAGTAGGCTGACAACCTGTGGGCATACTCATGATGGGAGGCAGAGAAATGTCTCAGAGATGGCTGCCTTTCTTTTACCAACCCTCAGGGCTCCATCCAGGAGTCCTTCTTGGAAGATGGAACTGGCTAAGGACCACTAGAGTGGGACAGGGAATGAAAAAGGAAAGCCTGGAGTGAGAACAGGGAGGCATTTGCTCTGACTGGGTTCTCTAAACCAGTTGTTTTCAAGCAGTGTGCCATAAGAATTTTTAAAACATGCAATACCTATTTAGTCAGGGACACTGACTTTTTTCCCTTAGACTGTCAAATAAAAAAATGACAATAGCCAACCAATAATAGCTATCTGGTGTGTATGTGCTATATTGAACCATAAATACATAGGTCATATAATGGAGTTGCATCTGATTGGTCATGTTGCATAATAAAATTGCTTCTCCATACCAGAAATCCTTCTGTACAAGCAGAGACACCTGATTTTGTAAAAAATCACGTTGGAGCAAAAAGGGTAGGTAATTACTACTTTTTATTTTGTATTTTATTTTTTGTAAATCAATCAAAATTATACCTACTATTTTTCAGGTCAGCAAAAAATGTAATTTTTTGGTGTGCCACATAATTTCAGTCATTAGTTTATGTGTGCCACAAGATGGAAAAGGTTGAAAATCACTGCTCTGGACCTTTGCCCTCTTCCCCCACCATCTCCTCGCTTTGGTTGGACAGCCCTGAACCATGGGGGTCAATATTGTCTGTAGCCCAAGGCCGAGTTTTTGCAAAACTCATGTGGCCTTTGGATTATGTGATGTCTGTGTTTGCTCAGCTTACAACTCCCTTCTACCAGGGTCTGAGGTCCCTGGAATACGATCCCTAGAGGAGAAAGTCTGAAAGAGACCTCCTAGGGGACTGCAAATCTAAGCTGCAAGGCTTCCTGAGCAAACTCCATGGAAGTCATCCCAACTTTGATTTGAGATCTTTATGTAAGGAAATCTGGTACCTCTCCCTCCCCCCATCCCACACCCCTCCCAGATCTAATTTCTCTCCCTCCCACCATACTTCAGTCACCAGGGCCAAGACAAAGATGAGGTGAAGTGAGGTACTCAGCGGCAAAATTTTGAGGGGATGGCGGAAAAATTAATTGATCAAGATACATAATATCTTAATTCATTATTTTTAAAACGTCAAAATTAATGCAGCCCTGGCTGGTGTAGTCAGTGGATTGAGCACCGGCCTGCAAATCAAAGGGTCGCTTGTTCGATTCCCGGTCAGGACACATGCCTGGGTTGCAGGCCAGGTCCCCAGTTGGGGGTGCTCAAGAGGCAACCACACATTCGTGTTTCTCGCCCTCTCTTTCTCTCTCCCTTTCCCACTCCCTAAAAATAAATAAATAAAATATTTTTTAAAAAATTAATGCAAAAAATTCATGATGAACAAAATGTGAAATTTTTAAATAAACACAGAATCAGTATTATTCCCGTTCTTCTTTGGCTCTGCCTTTTGTAACAAGGAAAAAGTGTCTGTCTTCTTCCAAACCTTTCTTTCCAGAGTCACCTGGCCCCTAACTGTATACTGTCAAGCTTTTCTCGTTTGGGCAAGATAATCACTCAGGATTCTTCTACTTCCTTACCCACTCCTAAGCCTTGTTGCTACCCCCCAGCCCCAACCAGGTTAGTGATAGGGCGGGCCTGTGAAGCAGATGGCTGGGGTATTTATAACCCAAGAGCACTTCTTGGGAAAAGTGACTAAGATGCTAAGAGCATATTTATAGCTGGGTTCTGACGTAAGTGTCAGTGGGGAGGTAGGGCCACGCTAGGCACAGCAGCAAGAGGGTAGGAAGAGCTGGAACTTGGGGGCACCTGACAGAGGGTAGGTGAGAGGTGGGGTCAGTGACTCCAGCAGCCACTTCTTGCTGCTTTCCTTGGCTCTGTCTCCTGGCACCAACAGGTAAGCCCTCTGAAACACCACCGTGGACAGAAACCCCCACTTTGGAGTTCTACAGTCCAGACCCCAGGGAGTAGAGGGCTGTCACCTGCCTGACCAACAGAGAGGGAACTAGGAGCTAGGGAGAGCACTGTACAGAGAGGCTTGAGTGTTTCAGAACATGAGTAGAAATGCAGGGTGGACAGGAGGTTCTATAAAGTCTCACTGTCCCTTCTCCCCACTCCCCACCACATGGTGCCTTGAGTTTCTAGGGAGAGCCTCACACCCATCATCGAGCTCCATTGCCACCTGTCAGTGTGATGAGGTCCAAAACCAACGGTAGCTGTGATGTGGGTCCCAATGACAGCCTCTACTCCCTGGCAGTGGCAAGATGAGAGGGCAGAGAGACCAACTTCTCTCCTGTTGGAGAGTCAGAGTCTCCAGAGTGAGAGGTTGGGAAGCGCTGCATCTCTCCATGCTCCAGAGTAGCCGCTGCCCTGGTAAACTGGTCAGCTCTAAGCCAGCCGCTGTCCAGTAGCTCGGCACTGCCACATGGTGGACATTGGCAGTACTGAGACCCAGCTCCCAAAGCACCACCTTTGTCTGCCTGGTGCTGGATCTAGCGGTCTCTCTTGACAGCCCCCACTGGCTGAATAGTGGAGAGATGAATAAAATGGACTGGGGGCACATTTCCAGATCACACTCACTTCCTCCCATCTTGAAGAAACCTGGGCATAAGGAGAAAGGCTAGCATGACGCCTTCCCTTTGATTTCAAGAAGAAAGTGCCGTGGCCCGCCCATTTAAAATCAGTGAGGAGCCCTGGCTGGTGTGGCTCAGTGGATTGAGCTCTGGCCTGTGAACCAAAGGGCCGGTGGTTCGATTCCCAGTCAAGGCATATGCCTGGGTTGAGGGCCAGGTCCCCAGTTGAGGGCCAGGTCCCCAGTTGGGGGCGTGCAAGAGCCAACCACACATTGATGTTTCTCTCCCTTTCTTTCTCCCTCCCTTCCCCTCTCTCTAGAGATAAATAAATAACATCTTTAATAAAATAAAATAATAAAATCAGTGAAGAAGTGTGATAAGTAGGGCTGGAATTGAAAATAAGGTTGCTGCACTTCCTGTTTTGCTCTACTCTTAGAAGTCCTTAAACCACCATTTCCCACTCCTTTTAACAGAGGCCTGGCACCACCTCTAGGTTGCCCCACATTTAGGCAAGTCTCACAGTCCCCTGAAAGAGAGTGAGCAGCTGAGTATACAGGCCTTCCCAAGTCCCATGCCCTCTGCCAGCCTCAATGGACTCTGCCCTGCTGTAAGATTGCATCACCCTCTCCCACCACCCCTCTGGGTTTTCCCAGACATCACAGTAACATGCCAACACCATGTCCCTGGCCTCCTCCATGCTGTGCTCCAGTCCAACTGGACTCTGGGCAGCCAGCACAGGCAGGGTCAAGGGGTGACTTCTGTGTCCCGTGGCACTGCCACCTTGGCCTGGGCAAAAGGACTCCGTTCCTCCCGCCCCCACCCGCTAACCTCTCACCCCTGTGCCAGACCCGTTGCTGGAAATAGAGACCTGAGTTATCCTTCTTGCCCAGAGACCCCAGAGAAATAACCACTGTAACTCACAGATGCGTTGTGGAAACTGCTACAGCTGTGGCCACAGAATGAGCTAGAAAAGCTAAAGAGATGGGGGGAAATTGCCCCTCCCTGACTTGCTGTATGGAGTTCCCTCCCCCAAGTCCCAGACCTTGAGGACTGACCATGTGAAATCATCCTCTTTCTTGCATCATGCCTGTCCACATTGCACCCCCCACCCCCAACCCCTACCTTAAGCTCAGTGACCAGAGCCAGATGGTGAAACCTGAGCTCCAAGAGGGGGGGAGACATCCGCCCCCTACAGGGGCTTGATAGGCAGCAGAGCTGGCCAATCTAGCACTCAGAGGGTAGGTCTGTCGGCTGACCATGAGGTGAGGGAGTCCCAGGCTTCAGTCTCTAAAGAGGCTCCAGTCAGTAACCAGACTTGAGCTGTGAGACTCAAACTGGCAGACTGTGCTAACCACAGCTACCCATCGGACCATCCACTTTCTGCTAGGCAATAGAAGACAGGTGGTTCTACCCTTGGCTGAGGGTAGGTGTGGCACTGGTGTCTGCTGCTACTGTGCCTTCATTGGCCTTTCCACGAAATCAGACTCAACAGGAGCAACGGCCATCAGAGGCTCCCGTCCTGACCCAGAGCCATTCACCAGGACCATGGGGCTCCCTGGTGTTCATCTCCAGCTGGTGCTACTGTGGGCACTGATGTGGGCACAGGGGACAAGGTCTGTGTGTCCCTCCTGTGAGGGCCCCACACTGGCACCCCAAGCAGAACGAGCTCTGGTCCTGGAGCTAGCCAAGCAGCAAATCCTGGAGGGGCTGCACCTGACCAGTCGTCCCAGAATAGCTAATCCTCCACCCCAGGCAGCACTGACCAGAGCTCTCCGGAGACTACAGCAGGGAAGCATGGCTCCGACAAATGGAGAGGAAGTCATCAGCTTTGCTACCACCACAGGTGGGTGAGGAAGAGATGGGTTGCAGAAAGCAGGAGGAAAAGGGAGACTGACAGAGCTGAGTGTGGGAGGTGGAGGAGAAGTTGGGACAGGGACTGAATGCAGAGGATGCAAGGGGGTTCCTGCTTCTTCTAAAGGTAGGATCTGGGAAGAGCAATGGGCAAGGCTTGTGGGAGACTCAGAGGAGAGCTTCATCTCTGCTCAGTCCCTCAGTCTTTTCTCGATTTTTCTGGCAGACTCCTCCACTTCAACATGCAGCTCCATGCTCACCTTCCACCTGTCCACTCCTCGGTCCCACCATCTGTACGATGCGCGCCTATGGCTGCATGTGCTCCCCACCATTCCTGGCACTCTTCACCTGAGGATTTCCCGAGGGGGCCCAAGGGGGAGGCGCAGGGGGTCCCTTGCCTTCCTGGCTGAGCACCAAATTACATCCCCTGGCTGGCATGCCCTGACTCTGCCCTCTAGTGGCTTGAGGGATGAGGACTCTCCTGTCCTGAGACTCCGACTGGACTGCAGACCCCTAGAAGGCAATGGCACAGCTGCCCAACAACCTCAACGGTTCCTGGACACAGAGGGAAACCAGCGACCCTTCCTGGAGCTCAAGATCCGGCCCAATGAGCCGGGAACAGGCCGGGCCAGGAGGAGGACACCCACCTGTGAGCCTGAGACACCCTTATGCTGTAGACGAGACCATTATGTAGACTTCCAGGAATTGGGATGGCGGGACTGGATCCTGCAACCTGAGGGGTACCAGCTGAATTACTGCAGTGGGCAGTGCCCCTCCCACCTGGCTGGCAGTCCAGGCATTGCTGCCTCCTTCCATTCTGCTGTCTTCAGCCTCCTCAAGGCCAACAACCCTTGGCCTTTGGGTACCTCCTGCTGTGTCCCTACTGTCCGAAGGCCTCTCTCTCTCCTCTACCTGAATCATGATGGCAATGTGGTCAAAACAGATGTGCCGGATATGGTGGTGGAGGCCTGTGGCTGCAGCTAGCAAGAATACCTGGGGGTTTGAAGTAAAAAGGTCAAGTTGGGGGTTCCCAGGCAAAGGGCATCTGTGGCTGGAGGCATCAGATTCCTGATCTGCACCCCCACCCAATGGGCCACCTGGCAGTATGAATGGGTTGACCGCCATGAGATACAAATGGACACTGTGTTGTCCAGACTCTGGCCTATTTCAGGCTGGTTGATGTGTGGGAAAATGTGGAAAGTGTGTCCTCTGAAGGAATCTACCCAGAAAGCATGATTTCCTATCCTAAGCCCTATGAGAAAATGGCAGAGGCAAGTGAGGGAGGGAGGGAAAGAGTAGGCAGAGGAAAACGACTTAGTCTCTCCCAAGAAGAGAAAGTCCTCAAGTGAGAGAAGGAAGAAGCAGATTGGGGTCCAGCAGGCTTGGGGGCAGGGGAAACAGGCTGGCCAGGGGTAGGATTCTTGAAGTACTTTAAGGGAGGGTCAAGAGGAAGATGGACAAGGGGCTAAGGAAAGGTGTTTGGAGAGCCACAGAAATGGGAGTCAGGAGAGAGGAGTGCTGAGCCTGAGAAGTTTCTCGGTTTTTCCCAGTGAGGGGTCAGGACCACTGGAGAGAAAAACATTTATAATTTCCTAATAAAAATGGGGGAGGGGGGGAATCAACAAGTTTGAGTCATAAAGAAGGGCTGGGGCCCTGGCTGGTGTGGCTCAGTGGACTGAGTGCTGGCCTGAGAACTAAAGGGTCGCCAGTTCAATTCCCAGTCAGAGCACATGCCTGGGTTGTGGGCCAGGGCCCCCAGTTGCGGGCGCTCCAGAGGCAACAATACATTGATGTTTCTCTCTCTCTCTTTCTCCCTCCCTTCCCTTCTCTCTAAAAATAAATAAATAAAATCTTTAAAAGAAATAAAGAAGGAAGGACTGGGGTGATGGTCCAGAGCAATGGTCCTCAAGGTGTGGTCTGGGGACCCCAGGGAATTTCCCCAGACCCTTTCAGGGTTAAAACTATTTTCATAATAATGCTAAGATGTTGTTTGCCTCTTTATTTTCACCATCTCAAAAGCATACAGTGGAGTTTTCCAGAGGCTGTGTGACATGTGATTACATCATCTTTCTGACATTATTGTTAATGGGATGTATGCTTGTGTCTTCTTGTGTTATAAGCTTTTTTTCAGTTTTAATTTCTAATATGGTAAATTGATATAAACCACATAAACAAAGACCCAGTAATTGCCATGACTGGTGGCTCAGTTGGTTGGAGTATCATCCCATACACCAAAGGGTTTCAGATTTGATCTCACATCAGGGCACATCTTGGGGTGTGGGTTCCATCCCCAGTTGGGGTACCTACAAGAGGCAACTAATCATTGTTTCTCTCTCTCTCTCTCTCTCTCTCTCTCTCTCTCTCTCTCTCTCTCTCTCTCAAATCAATTAAAACATATCCTGGGGTGAGAAAAAATTTTAAAGCTCAATAATTTTAAAGAGTGTAAAGTGTTCTAAAAACCAAATATTTGAGAATTGCTGATCTAGAGAAAGAAGTGTGAGAGGAGAAAGCATTGTGCTCTAAAAGAAATACCCTGGAAGACAAGGCACATGGCTGAGACAGAACATGTGTAAGGTCCCTTCTTCTCCAGTGACCTCTGGTCTTGCTTGACCTTCTGGGTATAACTTGTGTCTGAGTCAAAGTAACATGGGGGAGGAGGATCAAATAGGGCTCTTTATCTGTTCCGCACAGCTACTATCTATATGTGTCTGGCCTCAGACCTTTTCCTAGGTTCACCTTTTCCCCTTGACCCTCAGACTCAACAGTTAACCTACTAACCCTCCAAGCCCAAGGAGGTGGTTCTTAGAAGCAGAGTTAGGATGTGGGAGGTCCGTCTGAGAGGTAACAAAAAAGACGGGACCCCTTTCCCCCACCATGCTTTCTTTCCTTTCTCATAAAGGAAGGTCAGAAAGAATAAAATAGCTGCCCTTTCCCCTGCATCTGGTCACCATGGCAACACAAATCCAAAGAGATAGAGCACTCCCCTGTCAGACACTACCGCTCTGCACTAGCAACCTCTGCCAGTGTGCCCCTCCGTTTCTTTGGGCTCATACAACCCCTCCCTGGACTCCTAACCGGTCTTTGGTTGGGGGGACCTGTAAAACCTACTCCTTTAGTTTCCCCAGTTTTCTCTGCCTCGACTGCAAGGGGATGTCGTGTGTCTAAAGGGCCAGCAGAGGGAGCAGACTGCCTTGAAGAGCTGAGGGAAAGCAGGCAGCCCAGAGGTGCGGAGGTGGCTGCAGGCTCCAGAGCTTCCAGACCAAGGAAAAGGGGGTTCCTCAGGAACAGTGCTTCAATGTCAGGGTTCCTTAGTAACGTAGTGAACACACACTCTGCACCCAGGACCTCAACCTCTGTTCCTCTTATGCTCCATAGTCTCTTCATCTCCCGCCCAGGACCCCCAACCCAAGGATGTCACAATTCTGTTTCCACCAAACTCCAATTCCTACCCAACCCTTCATGTTCTGTCCAAAGGGGGAGGCCAGCTGATAAACTTGCAGGGTGGCGGAAGGCTCAGTTGGGACCAACCAAAGTCGACGACCCTACCTCCAACATTATCTTTCTGGGATGAGCTTCCTCGTTGTCCCCTTCCCGTCCCGCAATATATTTCTCAATCTGCTTTTTTCGCTTCTGGTTGAGGGCTTCTTCCTGGGCAGAGGATCCAAGGATCCATGCCGGGATTTACTGCCCACCACCAGCAGCGTGTTCGGCGCGGGGGGGGGGGGGTAGGCCGCATAGGGTCCCTCTAGGGAGGGGGAGGATCCTGGGGGTCCTGGGGGTGCAATAAGCCCGGCACCCCTTCTCTTGCTTCCAGCTACCCCGCCTCATACTACTGAACGGCAAGAGGGAGGGAAATAGGAGGGAGTTGAAGGGCGAGCGGGAAGAGCGGCGGCGCGCCAGAGGCTTGAGCAAGAAAAAGTTTTTGCATTAGGGAAAAAAAAGTTTGCGCTTCTCGCGGGTGGTCCCGGCTCGCAGCCCAGCGGGCTGGGCCGGCGGGAGGGCTGGGGGCCAGGTTAGGGGGGGGTGGGGGTGGCACTGAGGCTGCGCTGCCTTGGCGCGTCCGCACCCCCCTCGCCACCGCACACCCCCCAGCTCAGACTCCAGCCCTGGACCGCGCATCCCGAGCCCAGCGCCCAGACAGAGGTGAGAAGGGGGGGAAGGCGGGGGACCACCTGGGAGAGGTGGGGGAGGGGGTCTGAAGGGATGCTCTGCTTGCGAGGGACTCTACCCAGCCTAGAGGGAGAACTGGAACACAGGCAAAATTGGGGTGGAAGAGCCTGGGGTGAGATATTAGAAAGTTTGGAGAATTTTTTCACTTGTGTCTCCCTTTCTCTGTATCTTTTTTTTCTTCTGACAGTCTGTGTGTCTGTCTCAGGAAACCGTGGAACTCTTTGTCTGTCCCCGCCTCTCCTATACCTTAGAAACATCTCGCTTTCATGAGGTTGGGATGAAGAGGCTGGAGGGTCGGCTAGCTGGAGGTCTACGTGTAGAGAGGGAACTCCAGGTGTGTCTCTGAGCGCGGACAGGAAGACGTCAGTGTTTCTGAAAGGAGGGAAGAGCTAAAGAGAGAACCGCAGGTGGGGTGGGGATGGGGATGTGTGAAGTGACAAAACCACTGGGGGACGGCTGGGCTAGAACCCCTGACCTGTCTTGTGACAGATGTGCTTGCTGTTGCATGTGTTTTAGGAAAAGCTGTGTCTTCCAGACAAGGAAGGAGGCTGGAGGGACCAGTGTCTAGTTTAGGCCCTAGAAAGACTCCCCAAGGACTATGGACACCTGAGTCCCAAGTGTTGTGGACAGGGTGCTCAGGAGGAGCCCAGGAGTCCTTGTCTTGACCCTCTGACCTCAGGACCACCGGGACAGCTGGGGCCAGCAGCAGGGAGACCCCTACTGGGACTGGGCGGGACCATTGGCCACAGCTTGCCGGTGCATCCCTGTTGGCCCCCCTCCCAAACAGGAGCTGGGGACCGAGGCCCCTCCTCTGACTCAGACCACCCTGCTTGCCCTTTCTCCCCGCTCCGAAGCCTCTTTCAGGCCCCGTGACCCCGAAACAATCCGCCCTCGTCAGCTAGCTTTGGGGACAGGATTAGGGAAAGGGGATCCCATATAGACTGAGAAATGAAGATTTTAGGGGGCTGGAGAACTGGGGGTCTTCATAGTATAGGTCTTTACGGTCCAGTAGAGGGAGAAGGTGGGGCGATTTCTCCCGGGAGTTGTAGGGGCCGGAGTTAGGGTGGTTTTCCCTAGGGGGGCGGGGTCCAGACCCCCTCCCCCACTATCTCACCGGCATCCCCGCCAGGCGGTACAGACCCCGCCCTTTACGTCACTAAGGGGGTTCCCGGGGGTCTGTTTGGGTTAACCCTTGGGAAACCAGCTGGGATACCCAGGAACCTAATGTGTCCTGAAGGCTCCCCTCTCCACACATACCTTATTTTATTTATCTAGTCACTTAATATAGTTTCTGGATTCTTCTTTCTTTTCTACCTTGCCACTAGGACCCCCCACTCTCCAACAGCGTCCCCCCACCCCACCCCGGGCGCCACTGCCAGCTTTCTGGATACACTGAGGGGAAAAGGGAAGAATGTGTCCCGCCTCTCAACACTCCCCCCCGCCCTTTCACTGCGGCTCGCTCGACTGGGCTCCGGGGCGGGCGGGGGAAGCAGAGCAGTCTGCAGCCAGAGCCTGCGGCTGCGACTTGGGTGGGCCGAGGAGGCACGGGGGCGGAGAAGGCGGGACCCGGAGAAGGGAGGCGGGGCCGACTCCTTGGAGTTGGGGAGTGGGGGTGCTAGAGGGGCTCTGGAAAATAGGGAGACACAGATGACTAAGGGCTCCAGCCGCAGAACCCTAGAGCTAGCTCCCTGCCCCATACTATGCTCACATCCACAACCCAGAAAAACGTAACTAAAACTGGAAAAGTTGGCAAAATTTTCCTTTCACTAGTGTGAAGGGGAGTCATGGGTGGGCTGTGGCACGCGTGAGCAAGAAGGGATGTCGTCCCATTTCCATCGCGGCTCCCCTGCGGCTGGGCAGTGGGTCAAAAAGATGACTGAAAGGGTACGTTTGGGGGAGTCTCTTTGGTGTTTGGGGTGGGGGTCGTTTGCAATCCCCCGCCTCCTTCCCCTGAGTGAGTCATAGAAGAAGGCGGGAGAAGTGTCCCCCTATCCAGCTGCCAGCCAGCTGTGCCCCCCCCCCCCAAAGTACCAAGGTCGAGTTGGGAGGTCTTGGATCCAGGATCCGTATCCCCGCTAGGAAAGGAAGAGTTAGGAATGGTCCAGTCCAGGCTGCGGGGCTCGGGCTAGGTCGTGGGGTCCGCGTTCCGCTCCCCATCTTACCCCGCCCTCACCCTAAATCCCAGCATCCTGGGATCACCCACCGCGCCGGCCGGCCCGCTCCCGGTTGATCTCCACCCTACCCCGCCCCACCCCACCCTCAGTCCCGGGAGACCGGAAAACCCGAGGTGGAGTGCAAACTGAAGTTTAAGGAGAAAAGCGGACAATGTCACTCTCTCCTCTCTCACTGGTCCTAAAGGATGATGACTTTGGTTTTTGTTTGTTTTTTTGTTTTTGTTTTTTTAATTCTCCCAAAGCCTTCCTTCAGAGTCAGTCCCTTTCCAGTTCCCGCAAAGCAGACCAGGAGAGTTAGGTGGGCGCCCAGTTTCAAACCACCTCAGAATAACACCAGCTTCCATCCTTTGTACACAGCGGACCGGGAGGTTCCGCGCAGAAACGTTATCCGGTTCTACACGGTTTTCTTCCTTAAGAGAAAAGGGCAAACAATCCTTGCTCCCTCCTGGCCCCACCGGCTTCACGGTCTGGGTTGTGACAAGGGCTCCCTCTGCTGGACACTAGAGAGATGTAGGTGGGCTGTCCCTGAACAGTAACAAATAAAGGGAAGGGAAAGGGACTGAGGCAGAATAGCAAGGCCAGTGCTGGGAGCCAAAGGTTCTGTATGAGTCCCATCCAACCCCTCAAATCCAGCCCATGGTGGGAGCAAGAAGCCATAAAGGGTCCATGTTTTTAAAATCACTTTAAGCTCATATAGAAACAATTAGTCCACAACACTCTTCCCTACACACAGAGACCACACAGGCAAAGATTCCATCAAGTTCCCACAAAAATCCCCAAGACTGCCCCTGCCTCTATGGGACTTCTCCTCTTGTCCTCACCCTGGCTGAGAGATGCTCATTTCAATCTGATTTCCCATGGCAGCTGTCTTGGAGGGGCTGGGAGAATAAGGGAAGCTCTGCCCAGGGTTCTGTGCCTGTTATCATCTGACCTTCCCTATTTCCCTCCCAACTTTATAACTTGCAGATCTCCCTTCCCCTCCTGCAGTGTCCCCACACGCTCCTCTGAGACACCATGTTCAACTCGATGACCCCACCACCAGTCAGTAGCTATGGCGAGCCCTGCTGTCTCAGGCCCCTCCCCGGTCAGGGGGCCCCCAGCATGGGGACAGAAGGTCAGTACATATGCCACTCTCCGGGCCTTGAGGACTGGCAGATCTCTCACCTAGCCCAGAGATCCCTCTTCTAACTCCTATCCCATTCCAGTTTCTCCTCTACAAGATGTGAGGTCCCATATAATGTGGGTTTGGAAAGTGAAGCCTTGTGTACCCCCCATTCCCGTTATCTTTCTTTTCTAGGACTGTCTGGTCTGCCCTTCTGCCACCAGGCCAATCTTATGTCTGGCTCCCACAGTTACGGGTCAGCCAGAGAGACCAACAGCTGCACAGAGGGTGAGGCCTCAGGCAACATCTCTTCCCTTTCTGCCCCTCTGGAACTTGTCCTGAGGGAACAAGTGGGAGGGCAGGGGCTCTAACTTGAAAAAGGAAATCCTTGGAGATGGGATCAAGGGGTCAGAGCCCAACCAGGCAGTCACAGAAGGGGTCAATGGGGCAAGGTAGACTCATATGTCTTTTTCTTTTCTTTTCTTTTCTTTTTTGTTGAGAGGCAGGACGCACAGGTTGGGTGCATGGAGAGACATGCCCCTTTACCATATCTATCTATCTCCTCTGTTTCCTGCCCAGCCCCACTCTTTCCTCCTCCCCGGAGTGCAGTCAAACTGACCAAGAAGCGGGCACTCTCCATCTCACCTCTGTCAGATGCCAGCCTGGACCTGCAGACAGTTATCCGAACCTCACCCAGCTCCCTCGTGGCCTTCATCAACTCACGCTGTGCCTCTCCGGGGGGCTCCTATGGTCACCTCTCTATCAGCACTATGAGGTGCAGACAGCCTTAGGCCAAGAGGCCCCGAAAGACCCTACCAAACCCTATTAAAAGCCTCAAGCCCTCCAAACAACCAGACCCTATGTGGATCCTTATCATTTCAAAGTTGTTGGACTCTCCTCAGTTCCTACCCAGGACTGCCTCAGTCACTTCCCGTACTGTCTTCCAGGTACCCTCCACATAGCCCCAGAACTCCTGAGACTTACTCTTAAGTAACCACTTCCCCTCCTCCTCCTCCTCCTCAGCCCATCTCTGGGATTCCCACCTCAGATGAATCACCAAAAAGGGACCTCACCATCCTTCGGGGTCCAGCCCTGTGGTCCCCATAACCCCACCCAGGGAGGGATGATGCCGCATCCTCAGTCCCGGGGACCCCTCCCAACTTGCCAGGTGAGAACCCTCATATTACTACTTGATTTCTCTCAGCTCAGGGGGGTGAGGAGAGGACTTTATAGGGGGATGTGAAGGAAGAACAGGGGGTATAAAAGTTTCAGTACCAGAAAAATAAAGGGATATAGGTGCAGGGATTCACTCTTGGGGTTGACTCAGACTCTTCCAAATGAGATATTATCTTTAGTCCATTCCATTCACCAGTGCAGTCTGAGGAGGAGCTCTCTCCCAAACTCGGGGGTTCCAGCTGCTTGGGTGGGGGCACTTGGGGCAGGAAGACCCGACTGGGCTCCCTCTCTTTCTTCTGCCCACTTCTACCTTCATCACCCTCACTTCTTCCTTGGGGAAGTTGAAGTCTGAGCTGGACATGCTGGTTAGCAAGTGCCCAGAGGAACCCTTGGAAGGTGACATGTCCAGCCCCAACTCCACAGGCACACAGGTAAGGGCAGGGGTGACTTTACTTCTGGAACCTGAGTGAAAAAAAGCTTTCATTCAAGTGACCCTAGGATTGCCTCTCCTGCTTTAGGATCCCCTGCTGGGGATGCTGGATGGGCGGGAAGATATGGAAAGAGAAGAGAAGCCTGAGCCTGAATCTGTGTATGAGACTGACTGCCGCTGGGATGGCTGCAGCCAGGAATTTGACTCGCAGGAGCAGCTGGTGCATGTGAGCCCCAGGGGGTAACAGGAATGCTGACTGGAGCCTGTAGGAAACTCTGAGTGAGACACTGGAATCAGGCTGAGAGCAGGAGGTCAGAAGATAATGAGGTCAGGGGTTGAGTGCCCTTTTGAGCAGACATACACTCAAGAGTTGTGGCTTTTATAAACTTGGAAGAACTGAGATGTGGGCTATGATGTCCTTCCTACACCATCTTCCCCCATGAAGTAAAGCCATAGAGGACTATGGTGTGGTAGGGAGGTCAAGGGAGGGAGATCTGGGTCTCTAGGCGAAGAGGAACCTCAGAGAGCCTCTGCATCTTCTCCCTTAGCACATCAACAGCGAGCACATCCATGGGGAGCGGAAGGAATTTGTGTGCCATTGGGGGGGCTGCTCCAGGGAGCTGAGGCCCTTCAAAGCCCAGTACATGCTGGTGGTCCACATGCGCAGACACACAGGCGAGAAGCCACACAAGTGCACGGTGAGGCACCCTCTTCCCAGGCTCAGGGTCCTCCCTAAATTGTGGCTGCCCACCAAGGCAGGGCCTCATTGTGACTTTCATGGGCCCTAGGCACTTAGGCCTTTGTAGGCCCTTTGTTCCACAAGGGTTAAAAATTTATATTTTATGACTGTGTTGGTATAAAGATCAACATTGATATTATATATTAGAACACTTTCTTGGACCTACTAGCTAATTTTCCCCTTGCTTTTAATATAAATTAAAACATTTTTGTGGGACCCGTGAAAGTACTGTGGGTTCTAGGCGCTGTGCTTACTACACTGCCTACTGGAGAAGCCTTGCATTCAGGACAGAAGACACTCCCAGATTACCCCATCCTGAAACAGTCTAAGATCTCCACGCAGGGGAATCCGCCCTGGCTTGACCAGGAGATGCTCTGGCTTCAGCTTCATGTCCTTGCAGGCAGAGTGCCTCCAGCTGCTTCTGTTTCCCCATCTGTTGTCTGCCCATGTCTCCTAATTATGGGAATTCTCCTGAAGCCCCAGTACTCTCCCATCTTGAGTTATTTTCTCTGATGTACGTCCCTTTTGAGATTTAGGGTTCCTTTAATGCCATGTCCTTCTGTCTGAGAGCTATCCTTTGACTCCTACATTCCCCAGTTTGAGGGGTGCCGGAAGTCATACTCACGCCTTGAAAATCTGAAGACGCACCTACGGTCACACACCGGCGAGAAGCCGTACATGTGTGAGCACGAGGGCTGCAGCAAGGCCTTCAGCAATGCCAGTGACCGAGCCAAGCACCAGAACCGGACCCACTCCAATGAGGTGAGTGCCTTACCTAAGAGACCGTCCCCACTTGAGAAGCCACCTACCGGGGAGATTCCGCTGTAGGAAATCCCTTAGCCCAGTACCCACTCCACAGAGGTGAGTTTTCCCCACCTATATAATTCACCTGGAGAAGGCCTTTATGAAACCAAGAATTTCCACTTACCACCCTACCCCCTGCCTCTAACTAGCCAAAGGGCTAACCTAAAAAAGACCCATTCTAACTAAAGGAGGCCCCTGTCCCCTTCAGTCCCTGAATTGATGAGGCCTCACAGACCTGGGTTCACCCTCTCATCTTTCCCAGGCCCAGGGAAGTCAGCTTTCCTCATCTTTCCCCAATCCTCTCATTTTTTACTCCAAGGGCCCCACTTTCCTTATTTCCTTGGGTGCTGTGTGTTCCCCCATTACCCCTCGCCTTTACTTGATGCCACCAATTTTTCGCATGCCTTCTGTCTTTTTCCACTTCCACATGTTTGCCTGCTGTCTTCATTTTCTACTCAACAGAAGCCGTATGTGTGTAAGCTCCCAGGCTGCACCAAACGCTACACCGATCCCAGTTCGCTCCGGAAACATGTCAAGACAGTGCATGGTCCTGATGCCCATGTGACCAAGCGGCACCGAGGGGATGGCCCCCTGCCCCGGGCACCATCTCTTTCCACTGTGGAGCCCAAGAGGGAGCGGGACGGAGGCACTGTCAGGGAGGAGAGTAGACTGACTGTACCAGAAGGTGCTATGGTGAGACAGCCCAGACAGCCCTTTGCCTCCACACCCCTAACTGCCTTGCTGACATCTTCCCAACTCGCCCATCCCCTCCTATCCCTCTTATGTGGCCAGTCTTCCAGATGTCCCAGTGTTGCTCCTTGGGCTACCCCAAATCTAGGGATTTTGGTGTATTTATTGAATTGATTCAGCAAATTCTTACACAGGACTTCTTGTATTGTTCCAAGTCCTTTACATGTATAATTTCATGTACCCCTCACAACAACTTCATAAGAAAGGAATTTATTTTCTCCATTTTCAGATGAGGAAATTCAGGCATAGAGAAATTGTCCAAGGTTGTAGAACTCACCGGACTAATTTGAGCCCAGGTGGTCTGTGCCCCAGCCTAGGCTCTTCTCATCAACGTCTCTCCTCCAGTTTTCCCTGTCCCTCACTTACTCAGCCCCCTCTACACCTGTAAGCCTCCCCTGAACCCCAGCAGTCACTGGACCACAGGCTTTTAGCCACTCACCAAGCTCAGGGAGCGATGGGAAAAAGAAAAGGGTGCCACCCTCAGCCCTAATCTTTCCCCACAGAAGCCACAGCCAAGCCCTGGGGCCCAGTCATCTTGCAGCAGTGACCACTCCCCAGCAGGCAGTGCAGCCAATACGGACAGTGGTGTGGAAATGACCGGAAATACAGGGGGCAGCACTGAGGACCTGTCCAGCTTAGACGAGGGGCCTTGCATTGCTAGCACTGGTCTGTCCACACTTCGCCGCCTTGAGAACCTCAGGCTGGACCAGCTACATCAACTCCGGCCAATAGGGCCCCGGGGTCTCAAACTGCCCAGCTTGACCCACACCGGTGAGACCTGGGTGTGGTGGGTGGTTACTGGGCTGAGATCGGGACCTTCCTTGAGGTTGGATGGAGCACTTCACCCTGTAGGGCTGCAATATAGCACCATTGTGCACTAGAAAAAGGTCCCCCTTCCTTAAGACACTTTCCTTCCATCCATCAGAAATTGTTGTGATATACAAAGTATATGAAGTTAATGCAGTGTACGACCTGTACAACTGTTCACAGCAGCCCTCTATCCCTGATGAGACAGAAGCAGAAAAGGCCTGGGAGAAAGAGGAGACAGAACCAAGTGGTTTAGAGTTAAAGAGCCTTACCTTGGGATTCCAGGACAAGGCTGTCCCATAGGGGAGGCAGGGTTAGATTCAGGAGGCTTCTTGACCACTCTGCCTTTTCTCCCTATCACTTGCAGGCACCCCCGTGTCCCGCCGCCTGGGTCCCCCGGTTTCTCTTGACCGCCGCAGCAGCAGCTCCAGCAGCGTCAGCTCGGCCTATACTGTCAGCCGCCGCTCCTCCCTGGCCTCCCCTTTTCCCCCGGGCTCCCCGCCGGAGAATGGGGCATCCTCTCTGCCTGGCCTCACACCTGCCCAGCACTACCTGCTCCGGGCAAGATATGCTTCACCCAGGGGAGGTGGTACTCCACCCACTGCAGCATCCAGCCTAGATCGAATAGGGGGTCTTCCCGGACCTCCCTGGAGAAGCCGAGCTGAGTATCCAGGATACAACCCCAATGCAGGAGTCACCCGGAGGGCCAGTGACCCAGCCAGGGCTGCTGACCACCCAGCCCCAGCCAGAGTCCAGCGGTTCAAGAGCTTGGGTTGTGTTCACACACCCCCCACGACAGCAGGGGGAGGACGGAACTTTGATCCCCAACTTCCAGCTTCTGTCTACTCACCACAGCCCCCCAGTATCACTGAGAACGTCACCATGGATACCAGAGGGCTACGGGAGGAGCCAGAGGTCAGGACCTCCATGATGGGCACTGGTCTGAACCCTTATATGGACTTTCCACCTGCTGATACTCTGGGTTACGGGGGACCTGAAGGGGCAACAGCTGAGCCTTATGGAGCTAGGGGTCCAGGCTCCCTGCCTCTTGGACCTGGTCCACCCACCAACTACAGCCACAACCCCTGTCCCCAGCAGGTCTCCTATCCTGACCCTACTCCAGAAACATGGGGTGAGTTCCCCACCCACTCTGGGCTATACCCAAGCCCCAAGGCTCCAGCTGGAACCTACAGCCAGTGTCCTCGTCTTGAACATTATGGACACGTGCAGGTCAAGCCAGAACAGGGGTGTCCAATGGGTTCTGACTCCACAGGACTGGCACCCTGCCTCAATGCCCACCCCAATGAGGGCTCTCCACGCCCACAGCCTCCGTTCTCCCACTATCCCCAGCCTACCCCACCTCAATATCCCCAGTCAGGCCCCTACAACCAGCCACCCCCTGATTATCTTCCTTCAGAATCCAGGCCTGGCCCATGTTTTGATCACCCCACTCACTCCACAGGACAGCTCAAGGCTCAGCTTGTGTGTAGTTATGTTCAGTCTCAACAGGAGCTGCTGTGGGAGGGTGAGGGTAGGGGAGATCCCCCAGTCCAGGAACCTCTCTACCAGAGTCCCAAGTTTCTGGGGGGTTCCCAGGTTAGCCCAAGCCCTGCCAAGGCCCCAATGGCCACATACGGGCCTGGGTTTGCACCTAACTTGCCTAATCACAAGTCAGGTTCTTATCCTACCCCTTCACCATGCCATGAAAATTTTTCAGTGGGGGGAAACAAACCTTCCCATCGGGTAGCAGCACCACCCCGACTTCTGCCCCCACTGCCCACTTGCTATGGGCCCCTTAAGGCAGGGGGCACCAACCCCAGCTGTGGCCACCCTGAGGTGGGCAGGTTGGGAGGAGGCCCTGCCTTGTACCCTCCTCCTGAAGGACAGGTGTGTAACCCCCTGGACTCTATTGATCTTGACAACACTCAGCTGGACTTTGTGGCTATTCTGGATGAGGCCCAGGAGCTGAGTCCTCCCCCTTCCCATAATCAGGGGAACAGCTCTGAACATACCCCACCTCTCTCTGGAGCCCCCAACATGGCTGTGGGCAACATGAGTGTCTTACTGGGATCCCTGCCTGGTGAGACTCAATTCCTCAACTCCAGTGCCTAAAGTGTGGAATCTTACCCATCACAGATCCACATTTCCTAAGGGGTGTCCATCCCCCTAGAGAAGTCAGGAGAAGGAGCCATGGCTCCCTGTGATGCCCTGGGGGTAGGACTTAGGGGTTGGGGGCTGCATACAATCTGTATATATTTGGGGGAGAAATTTGATAATGACACTGTTTCCTAATAAAGGAACTGCATCAGAAAGAGCCCTGTTTTATGTGCTATTATCTTGGTGAGGAGTTAATCTTCCCACTTTCCTCTTTAGAGAAGCTCCCTCACCACATCCCAACCCCTCAGATCAGACTCACAAAGACAGACAGTCATCTGGGAGACATGAGATTTAAAGAGATTTCCTCACACATCACACCACCAAAGGGTACCATTGGAAACACATTTCCTCATCTTCCTTGCCCCAGTGAGGGGAAGACGTTGGTGAAGTCTGTGAGCATCAACTGGACTAGCTGCCCAGGGTAGAGAGCATGGGCTGCTGGGTCAGATGTCTCCTGCTCGGGTCGAAACAGGGTTGGTCCAAACACAATTCCCAGATTGTGAGGGGTCATGCGGTTCTTATCTGAGTGTGCTATCACCCTGTGGGCAAAGGCCAAGAGAAGGGGCTATAAGGCAGCAGCTTTGCCACTTCAAATAAATCTAACCCTTCAAAGATTTGAGCAGGGAAGAATTCACCCTTCTATGTGGTGGCCAAAGGAAATCAAGGAGAGGGAGCCTCAAGGGAGATGGAGATAGCACCAGTGGAGAAAACTTCAGGATACAACCACCTCTTCCCAGCTTCAGAGACTTCCCCTAGATTCCTCTCTGCTCACAATTTGGAAGGCTTTAATTCAAATGGCTATCCTCTCTCAGAATTCACTGCCCAGGCCCAGCTCAGCCAAATAAGCAATAACCACTGTTCCAATGGGAAACAAAGAGGCAGAGGGAAGGAAGAGGTTAGATTTCCCTTATTTCTCACACAGCCTCACTGTGCTTGAATTGGTCCCCATTTCCCCATTTGATGCTGACCCGCAGGTTTTGACCCTCATAATATGACCGCCTTCATTGAGATTGCCAGTTTCCTCAATCTGCTCTAAACTTAGGTGTTTCCCTACCTTAACCCCATTCAAACAGAGTCCCTGCTCCTTGCTCCACCCCACCCTCCTTCTGAATGAATAAAAATGTTCTATTTTTCCAACCTGCATAAATGCTCCAGGATGTACTGCAGAGTGTCATGGTTGGGCTTTGGCAGTGAGACTATTAATTCTTGTATTTGAGAGAGGCGCTGCTCTGATTCCGGGAGTGCTAGAGAAAAAGAGTAATGGGAAAGGCATAGGGGTGAGCTTAGGGAGGGCACTAGTGCAGGGTGGGTAACTTATTTCTCTTTCCCAGGCCCATGGAAGACATCATTTATCCATCACAGCTTTCTTTTTCACTGAGCCCAACTGCAGCCTTAGAATTCTTTTCAACTCAGCCCTCTAAACATTCACACACACACAGAACCGGAGTTGGCACATGTGTTGAAAGTTATTTTCCACCTCTGTGTTCAGGATGAGACAGAAGAGTATAAGAAAACCTCTACTTTACTCTATTCTTTATCACTCATGCCTTCCCCCAATATCAAGGGCATCGCCCAAAGATCCCATCCCTTACCAAGGGCAGCACGAAAACGGGGCAGCAGCAGTGGGGGTACCAGAGGCTCAGGTAGCTCCCTGAGAAAAAGCTTCAGGGCTCCAGTGACCACATGAATGTCATCCCACTCAGCACTGTCCAAATCTAATCGGCCTTCTGGAAGAAGTAGATAACAGAGGGGTTCAGAGCTCCTGAAGAGCCAGAGGGACCCAGCGACTGAGAGATCAGGAGTCTGAGAGAAGATGCAGGTAAGGTAGACCATAGGAATGTCTATGGGGTCTACAGCTGGGCAAGACAGCTGAGGTAGGGATGGGAACAACCCTTCCAGAAGCAGGATATGGGGAAATCCACAGGGAGCAGGGAGGATGTGGGGAACTTTTAAGGATCTAACGGGCCTTCCATGTAAATACCTTGTCCTGGTTGTTCTGGGAACAGGTACCTCCCATCAGAAGTGACCGCCCGCTCTGTAAAAGGTATAAGAAAAGATTAAGAGACAAGACATGCAGTTCCAGCCAGAAGACCTCCCTGTTCTGCCACTCCCTCACTCAGAACCACCTGGTTCTGAGACACAGAGTTCTCAGTACCACAACTTGCCCATGGGCCTTCTCACCTCTGTCCACCAGGAAGCGAAGTTTCTGGACCACTGCCAAGTTCCCGCTTACCCGGTAAATGCCATCCACATCTAGACCTAGGAGATGAGGTAAAGAGAAGATAAGGATTCCTGCTCTAACGGGTGTGGTGAGGTCTGGTGAGGGATCTGAGGGTAGAGAGAAGAAGGTTAAAAGGAAGACCGGGGTGAGGGAGGTGTGGAATTCTAAGGCCTTGGCCTGTTGAAGGGGTAGATTCCGGGGTCTCTGGGAAAATGACCTCTCTTATCCACAGCAGCAATGCAGAGCCGCACAAAGCTGGGCACAGTGTCTCCTTCCCGCTGACACAGTGATTCCAACTGGCAGCCGAACACCTGATCTGGGGAGATACAGAGTGAGGTGGGAAGCCAGTGCCAATGCCCCCCACGGAAGTTCTTAGCAAGGGGCCTTCACGGCAAAGTTGGGCTGGCCCTCCTGACTGGCTGTTCTGGGTCTAAACAAGAGTCACCCACCTCCCAACAATCAGCAATAGTGGGAAAAACAGTGGTCTCAGAAGACCGCTGATCTAGTTCTGGGAAGTTCTACCGTGAGCCTCAGTGCAGTTTTCTCATCCATGAAATGAGCTGATACCCAGATCAGGAACGTAGAAACACTACAAGAGGCACGGAGGGAAAAGGTGTCAGCTGGCCCAGCTCTCCTCACCTCGGAGCAGACCCCGCTCCTGCAGGCTTTGCAAGGGTGGTCTCTTAGCGATAAGCCTCTTTAGTTTGTTCCGCACGCGGTTCTGCTCAATTCCTTCTGGACAGCGACCTGCAGGAGGCAGGCGGGACCAGAGTATGAGCGCAGCTGCCAGGAGGAGGAACTTGGATACGGCCCCCAAGTCCCGCCCCCCAGGCCGGCCTCTAACTGGAGCTCCGGCGGCCGCCGAAACGTAGCAGTGGCTTGGACACTGGCTCCTCTTCTTCATCCTCCCCAGCGCTCAGTTCCCCTAGCTCGGCGGGTCCCGAGCCTGACAGACGCAGCTCAAGGGGGTTCTCGCGATCCTAGACCCGGAGGGGTAAGGTGGGGCGAGAGGAGAGAAATCCGCATCCCCAGCTTGAAGTAAGAAGACCCTAACCAGCTGCTGAGGTCCCACGTCCCAGCCCCAGCCCAGGGCTCTACACTGAGACCGCCCTGCCCAACCCCCCGCTTCCCGATCCTACAGTTCCTTCCCCATTCCCACGGCCCAGCCCCAGCCCGAGCCGGGGGCCGGCTCTGTCCCGCCCCCTCCTACCCTTCTCACCAGGCGCTCGATGACCGCCCGCAGCGCCCGGTGCCAGGCTCGCAGCTCAGTCTCGAGGTCTGACTGCAGAAGGAACTCGTGGCCAGGGACCGTTCGGATCTGGGGGGCCGGCCGGGAAAAGGCTTGGGTCAACGGGGAGAACCGTAAAAAGCAGGAAGGCTGAGCTGGAGACTCAAGTGGGAAATTGAGGGCGCACCCTCCTGTCGGATGAGAGAGCACTCACGTGCAGGACGTTGCGGCGGCTGGACAGGTGGCGGCCGTGAGCCAGGGCCGCCCCGCGTAGGTCCACGCTGCTTTCGGGTCGGCTGCCCGCTGGTCCCTGGCAATCGGGGGAGGAAACTGAGGCCGCCGTGCGGTTTCCTTCATTGTCTTCCTCACACCGGGCGGACCGCGAAGACGTGGGAGGCCATGCTCCTTCCTAATTCCTTACGTTCCTCTACATCTCCCTCCCTCCGACCCCACAGTCGGCCAGAGGCGAGTGGCATTGCGTCGGAGTCCCTCCTGCACCCAACCTTCCCTCCCTCACACTCACCCAGGCTGAGGAAGGTGCAGCGGGGGGTGGCTCTCGGTAGAACACCAGGCTGTTACCCGCTAACACCACCCAAGATGGGGCCCAGTTCTTCCTGCAGGGGGCGGAGGGGGCAGCAGTGCAAAGATCATTTAGAATCACTAGGGGAGGGCGCTCTCGCAACGCTGTACTCTACCCAACGGATGGAGTCCGACAGTCCAGGCCCCAGAGGTATTCCCAGCTCTCCTCACCTGAGCTTGCGTCCCCCTTGGGCGATCTTAGTCATGTTGAGGTGGCCTGACTTTTCCACCTCCTGGGAAGCGGAGGGAGGGGTACCAATAAGTCACCCACGGGCCCTCACACACCCGCACCCCCACCGCGGCTTCCCCCTGGGGTGAGGTCCTTTCAAGTTGCGGAGGAGGCTGGGTAAGCGAGGATACCCAGAGAACACTCTCAGAAAGAGGAAGATCTTTCTGGAGGAGCAGGAACCAGGGCATGGGGCAAGGAGATTCTTGGCATCCACACAAAAATGGGAGGCTTACGTGGGGGTCGTCCAGGACCTGCGGCAGAGGGCGAAGGGGTTGACAGACTGCAGGCTGGTCTGAGGGGTCGATCTGGGAGGTGCGTTGTGGGAGGCAGGGTGAACCCTGGGGCAGGGGGTTAGAGAAACAGGTGGAGGAAACACTAACTTGGAGGTCCCTAGCTGGGGGGAAGAGGGGTGCGGATGTGGGTGACAGGGTGCAATAAAGAAGAATGTCTTGCATAAAAGAGAAAGTCGTGAGAAGATGGCTTTTCCTGCATGTAATCTGGAGGAAGAAGGGATCTCACCTGGGGGTTGAGCAGTTCTGGAGACCCTGTGTCAGATTCTGAGCCCTTTGCCTGAGGTTGCAGGACACAGTTGTCCCCGTTCAAGGTCTGTGTTCCCTCCATGGAGGCAGGGTTCTGGGGGGGGGGGGGTAAAGCTACATTCACATGCCACTTCAACCAGCTCTCAACACCCTTCTCACAATTTTCTGATTCTTCTGATCTTCTGAGAGCCCCAGAAAGAAAACGCACTACTTGGGATACAGTAAGGGAAAGGAGGAGATTGAGGGGACAAAGAGATAAGCAGGATGGCAGCTCTCACCATCTCCCGGGTTTGAGTGCGGCGGCGTGGGGGCTTCCAGGACTTGTAGCCAGTCAGCAAATTTATGTAAAAGCAGCGTCCAGAGTTAGGGTCCAGGTACTGTTCCCAGGCGTCCAGCTTCTGTAGCGGGGGGCATACAGGGTTTGGGGGTGGGGAGCCGGAACAGCGGCGAAGGTCCACCAAGTTACAGTACACAGGGTGCTCTGACATGAGGGGCTGGGGTCCTGCCTGTCAAGAAAGGGGGAAGAAAGGTAGTTATTAGCCTGTGCCCTCCCCAAACTTCTCTCCACCTAAGCACCTCCTCCTCTCCCCCCACCATTTTCTCACCACCAGATCCTGGCTGGGGAGACCCAGGTACTGAGGGAGAAACCCGTCCCCAGCTGACTTTCTTTTTTTTTTTTTTACTCCCTCCCTCACCGTCTTCTTTGCTCTTCTCCTCACTTCCTGTTGCCAACTTCCCTCCTCCCCCACACCACCCCCACCCCAGGGCTGCAGGAAAGGGGAACAGGCTGTGTGTGTGTGTGTGTGTGTGTGTGTGTGTGTGCGTGTGCGCGCGTGCGTGTGCGCGCGAGCGCGCCCGCAAGGGGGGAGGGGGTTGAGAGGAGCTCCCCACCCTCACACACTCCAGAGTAAAAGAAGTCAGAGAGGAGGGGGTATGAGAAAGGAGGGGCCATTTTTCAACCACTAGTAACTAAGAGAGGGGAGGGGCTGAGTCCTCATGAAGAGCAAGGAAGTTCCATCTCTAGAGGGGACTTAACTGGTGACTTGAGCTGGCAAGGCCCGACACAGGACAAACCCCACCTTGGGCCAGAAGTCAAGAGGAAGAGAGAGAAAGCATAGCTGAGGTTGACTTTACTTCAGTCCATCTGTCATCTGCCAGATTCCATGTATCCTCAAGGATCTTTGCTACCTGCTGTCCCTCAGCTAGAATTCCTTCTCATCTCTTCATGACTGTTTCTGACTTCTCCTTTTTCAGATTCAACTAAACATTATCTCCTCAAAGAGGCCTTCCTACGCCACCTCAGTCACTCCACCATATTGACTTTCTTGGTAGCACTTATCAGTACCAACATATATTTATGTATGTTGTCATTCCATGGGAATCCCTTGAAAGCAGAGTCTGTCTGTCCTGTTTGCCATTGTACCTAGTACAGGGCCCAGCAGTAAATATCTGTTGATGGCAGTTGCTCAGAAGGAGAGAGATGACTCACCATGTTGGCACTGGCCTCTGTCACCAAGCCCTCCTGAGAGAGAGATCTTCTACTTGGTCCATCCTGGAAGGGCTTTAGGAGGATGGGCCTCAAATTGGTAACACTAACACTTCTACACATTTTGGGGGGAAGAGAAGGAGGCTGCTGCGATGCAGTCTGGGCTCTGCCTGGGGTTGCCTGAGATAAGTGCAGCTCTTCTGGTGAGTCAGGAAACAACTTCAGCCCTGGAAACAGAAATGGGGAGAGCAGGGAGCAGGTGATGTAATCTTGGCTGGGTGCCCCGTCCTCGGGGTTCATAGGGAAGGTAAGAGCAGGGGAAGGCTGTTGTTGAAAAATAAAATGAGACTTCAACAACTTCAAACTGGGAAGAGAGAAAATGGGAACACCACAGTGGGGATGCGGAGTAGGCTGATCACAGGTAAATAAGAGAAGGGGATCAGGAGGGAGCAAGCCAGGGAGGTAAGAAGGTGATGGGGAGGACTTACCATGAGTCCGGAGGGATTGGCTGGTGGTGATTGTGCTTGGGCTCTGGGGAAGTATAGATTCCTCTGTCATGTAGGCAGCTGGTACAAAGATGGGACGAGAGTTGGACGGTGCTCCCAGGCGCCTTACCAACCACCAGTCTGAGTTGGTCTTTCGAAGCAGTAGGAACCTGTCCCCTTCAGCCATAGACACCTGCCTGCCATCTGCCGCAGTGTAAGTGAAGGCATAGAGAGCACAGAGCTGGGATCCCTGAGAAGTGTTTCGGGACCCCAGCCCTAGGCTCTCCCAAGAACTTGCCCACCACTGGCCCAATAGCATTGTAGTCACTACTGTCACCCGTGTGAAAAAGAGGTGTTGGATATCCTGAAAGGGACAGAACTGGCTCCTTCTAGGCAGAGCAGCATGGTTCTAACAGCAGTGTCAGAGGAAGGTAAGGACAGGAAGAAGGTAAAGCAGAGGACCTGAGTGGGCGTCAGTGGCAGGTTATGGGGCCTGAGAAATCTTGAGTGATGTGACTGGTGAAGAAGTATACAAGGTGACAGAGGATGTGGTCAGTAGGGCTGTGAGGCCAGTAAGGCAGGAAGTCAGACATGGCCTAGTTCAGTGATATTCCTCCAAGTACTTTCTGGGGCTCATGAGAAGATCCAGCGGCAGGAGGAGTTCGTGCTGGATGGTGGTGGGACTTTTGAGCTGTACACAGAAAGATGAGGAAAGAGAATTAGGTCTGAGAGAGAACATAGGCAAAGAGAAAACAGTTAATGACAAAGATAAAAAAAGTTTTGACCCTTTATTAAATTTACACAGGCACCAATATTTCCATTACCAATCACCTCAGACCTAAAGTTGCATGCTTCCTGTGTAGAATCAGAAAGACACAGAAACAGAGAAACAGAGAGCCAGAGAAATTGTAAGACCAAATTGTAGAGAACAAGAGATGGATGGGAAAAACCCAGAGGGGTTCAGAGTTAGAAATAGAGGTGAAATTTCCACCATCCTCCCAATCCAGGACATGTTTTGGGGAGCTGGGAAGCCTTGGTACAATCCTTTGTATTTAAGCCTCTTGGGCAGGGCTCTCCTTGAATGTGTGGGTTTGTTTATTCATGCTCTTAACAAGGAGCACCTCCTCTGTGAAAGAAACAGTGTTAGGCACTGGAGACAAGGGAGGTGAAGGAGATAGACACAACCCTTGCCCTCTTGGGGCTTAAGGACAGATCTTAACTAACCACACAATAAAGTTATTAATTACAATTGAATCAGGGACTATGGTAAACTAGTATAGGATAGTATGGCAGCATATTGGGATGGATGGGAGATTAATGTCATCTTTTCCTGTGAGGGTGGGAATTGACCTCCCCTGTCCATTGCCAGAGCTTTAAAACCCACACTTGTGCTTCCTCCTTACCTGAGCACTCCTCTTTTCCCTTCTCTGTTTCTCCACTGCACAATGTGAGGCTTTCCATCTGACTTTGGAGAGATCGGGTAGGGATGGGGTACCTCCCCCTTGGTGATATCAGACAATCATCTTTCCTCCCTGGACTCCCTGGATGTGTGATCTGAGGGCTGGGTTGCCGGTACTAGGATTCTGCCTCAGTGATATTCCTCTGTAGTTTGCTCCAGTTTTAAAATGTGGAGAATCCCACCTCTCAACTCTTTCTTTCCACTTCCAGAAGATTGACCAACTTTGCCCATTCATTCATTCATCTATTTGTTGAGTGCTCAAATCCCATTCTTCTCTGCTATCTCTGAAACTCTCTCCTGCAGTTTATCCTCTACTTCTTTATTGACATCTTCGTATTAGACTGACTTTTTTTTTTTTTGAGTCTTTAAAGATTTTATTTATTTACTTTAGAGAGAAGGGTAGGGAATGAGAAAGAGAGAGAAACAGACTTCCTGGGAAGTAGGATAATCAAATATTTTCTAAAGTGTGATAAAAGTTATAATGGAGGCTGTAATGCTTGCTGTGGGAACTACTAGTTAGGGCCCCTACACAACTCTAAGGGGTTAAGGGTTAAGGGTTAAAAGAGCCTTTCTTTTGCAAGTGACCTTTCCACTGAGATATGAATGGTGAGTAAGAGTTAGGCAGGTGAAGACTGATGGATGTGGAGAGGAAGTGCTTCAGGCAGAAAGAACAACACATACAAAGGACCATAGACCTCAGTGCACTTCATCTTTTTTTAAAAAAAGATTTTATTTATTTATTTTTAGAGAGAGGGAAGGGGAGGGAGAAAGGGGGAGAGAAACATCATTGTGTGGTTGCCTCTTGTGCATCCCCAACTGGGGACCTGGCCCGAAACCCAAGGCATGTGCCCTGACTGGGAATTGAACCAGTGACCTTTTGATTCACTCAATCTACTGAACCACACCAGCTAGGGCCTCCTTAGCATTTGAATCTTTCCCATCAGCTTATTAATGTAGCCAAGTCTTCCCCATCTTCACACAAACCTCCCTTGACTGTACCCTTCAGTTACCACCACCTCTCTCTTCCTTTTTAAAATCAAACTTCTTAAAAGAGATGCCTACACACAAAGGTCTTCATTTTCCCTCCCCTGACTCTCTCACCTTTCTAAGGCCGCTCTTCACACAAAGTGTCCTGAGTTTGCAAGGACACTTTGCATTCGTAATGCTGCTTGACATCTCAGCAGCTGCCAAAACAACTGATTTTTTTTTCTCTTTCTATGAACACTGTGAGCATCCCCTCCTTACCTTTCTAGCACTTCCTTCCCTGTTGCATAAGGAAGGACTTTCCTTTGCTAGTTCCTTAAACCCCAGTGGTCTGTCTGAGATCCTGTGCCCTTTGCACTCTGTACACCCTAGGTAGTCATAACCTCTCTAGCTCAAATGACCTTTCTATGCTGTTGGGTACTATATCTTCATTCTAGATTGTTATCTGGGGCTCTAGTCTAATCCACCATCCACTGAAAAAACTTCACTTGGGTATTTCACAGGTACCACAAACAGTATGTTCTAAACTGATCTTGTCAGCTTTTCCCTAAACCCATTTATATTCTAGTACTCCTATTCAGTTAAACTTAAATTCAGTATATATTTATAGAATGCTTATTAGCATATGTGTCAGGCAGGAACTGTGGGCTAGGTATTGTCAATTAAGATGACAAATATAGTCCCTATCCTCTCATAACAATTAAAATCCAGTGTGATGTTCACTGTCATAGAGGAAATACTATCATCTGTTGGGGCACATAGAGGGTGTACCCAATTGCCCATGCCAGAAACCTGACAGCCAACCTTAATTTCTCTTGTTTCCTCACCACTCACATTTAATTGATTACTAAACCTTTCCAACCTACCTACTTCCTTTAATCCCTATAACCACCCTCCTTAGCCTGGATGATATAACCTCTTAACTAGTCTCCTTGCATATAGTTACACTTCCTTCCAACCCATTCCTGGAACAGCAGCCAGAGTGACCTTTCTAAAACACAAAAATGTCTTGCCACTCCCCTGACTTAACCTTTCAAAAGCTCCTCATTGTCCTCAGAGTGAAGCTCAAATTTTACAATTTGGTTTACAGACACTTTCTCCCTTGATCCTAATCTCTTCAAACTCCCCATCCCCAGCTCTATATTCCAGCCATACCATAAATCCTTTAACTTCTAAAGTGCACTGAGGTCGCCCTGGCTGGTGTGGCTCAGTGGATTGAGTGCGGGCCTGTGAAGTAAAGGGTAGCAGGTTGATTCCCAGTCAGGATACATGCCTGGATTGTGGGCCAGGTCCCCAATTGGGGGCACATGAGAGGCAACCACACATTGATGTTTCTCTCCCTCTCTTTCTCCCTCCCTTCCCCTCTCTCTAAAAATAAATAAATAAAATCTTTTTTTAAAAAAGATAAAGTGCACTGAGGTCTATGGTCCTTTGCATATGTTGTTCCCTCTGCCTGAAACACTTCCTCTCTCCATTTCCATCAGCCTTCACCTGGCTAATTCTTACTCACCATTCATATCTCAGTGGAAAGGTCACTTGCAAAAGAAAGTCTCTTTTAACCCCTTAGAGTTGTGTAGGGGCCCTAACTAGTAGTTCCCACAGCAAGCATTACATCCTACATCATAACTTTCATCACACTTTAAAGATTATTTGATTATTTCACTTCCAAGGAAGTCGGTGAGCTCTGCCAAGGCAGAAGCCTATATCTATTTTGTTAATAATTCTGTATTTAATGGCGTGTATAGTTCATGGCACAAAGTAACCTCTCTGTGCCTCGTTTAGTCATCTGTAAAATGAGAATGAGAAAATCTATCTCATGGTTTGTTTGTTTGTATTTTGTTAAATAACAATCATTTTACTATAGCTCACAATTTTATGGGTCAAAATTGGGGTATGGCTTAATTGGGTGATTCTTCTGTCCTGTGGGGTATTTTCAGCAGGCAAATGGGTTGATCTGGAGAGCTTCACTTATGTATCTGAGGCCTTGATGCTGGGATCAGCTGGAGCTGTCAGTCAGAATGTCAACATGAGACCTCTCCAGCATGGCAGTCTCAGGGTAGCAAGACTTCTTACATGGCAGCTCAAGGCTAGCAGTGTTCTAACAAACATGGGCAGAAGCTCTCACACTTATGACCTAGCTTCAAAAGGCCCAAAACCCTATAGAATTTTTGAGAATTAATGTATGTGAAGTGCTTAGAACAGTGCCTAGCTCTTCAGTACTATTATTAATTACTCTTAAAGGAATAAAGATTCCTTTCTCAATCACTTATATGTGCTTCCTTGTTTAATATATACTTATTGCCAAACAGTCTTCTTACTACCCCTCAATCTGACTTTTCCCCTACACATGCTCCCTCTCTTTGATGAGATTGTCTAGCTGTATGTGAGTGCAGATTTATATTAAATCAATATTTAATAGTTTTATTCTTTTTTTATTAATAGGATATCTGCATTAATTGCCATTGTGTCACTAAAGTCAGTCTATCGTAACCGCCAACTGTAATTCTTATTAACTTGGAGCGTCTGCCATTGTGACTAGCCGCAGTCAAGACATCGCAACGGACGATTGTAGACCCAGATTTCTGTAAACGCCCTCCTGCGTCGTTAGAGAACAAAAGTGCGCAGGTATCTACCTCGAAGCTCTCCTCCAGCCCGCCCATCAAAAAAAAAAACGGCCTCTCTTCGCACTGCAGCGGCGGTCTCTTCATCTCTATGATACTCTTTTCCTGTTTCCCACAATTGCATGATGGGAGAAATAGCCTCCTTCGTCCGTGTGGTGCGCAGGGAATGGCCTAATTCAAAACTCCATTTCCCGGCGTGCCTCGGGATGGTCTCTCAGCTTGCAAGCGGGAGGCCGGTTCCGGTTGCATCAGCGTGGGATCCACGGCGAAATGAGACTGTTCGTGAGCGAGGGCGTCCCGGGGTCACTGCCCGTGCTGGCCGCGGCTGGGAGGGCCCAGGGCAGAGCGGAGCTGCTCATCAGCACTGTAGGCCCCGAAGGTAGTCGGGCTGGTGTTGGTGGGAGGTGGATGATGGGCGTGATCGAAAACGCCTGACTCCGAGTCTGCAGTTTTCTGCGCCAATGTTAACCCCTCCCATTCATTCTCGTCAGCCTCCTGCCCCATTATCCTTGGTCACCCCAACCCCTCTTCTTTCCCAGTCATGTCATTCATCAATCACTTCCCTAATTACCCTCATCTCTGTCTTTACCTCCTTCATCTTCTAGGACCCTGACTCACCCCAGTGAACTTATTTTCCTTTCCAACCTTCTTCCACACCTACCAAACGGGGCCCCCGCCCCGGCACACACACACAAGAGTCACTCGAATTACAACCCCAATCCCCGTTCTTTCCTAGAAAACCCTGCTGTCCTCTCCTAAAACACACACAAACACTCGTTTTGGTTTACTTGTTCTTATTCCCAGTCAAACATTTGGGTGACTCTTAGGCGATTCTCGTGCCAATCTTTTCCGTTAATTTTGTTCTTCCACTGTTACCAGGTCATTCTCAGATATCCTAGTTACTTTTAACTGTTCCAGTACTTGGCAGCAGCACCATCCCAATAGCACCACCTCCTCTCTGCAATCCCCATCTCTTGTTTCCAGCAGGTAGTCTCAGCTGAACACCTGACCTGCTGGTCTCCCCAGCTCATTCTGAACCTACCCCCTTTCAGTGGTCCTATCCCGGAACAACTGGGTTGAGACTGCCCATCTTCCTCCCTTTTTCCCTGAACAATGCGATGTCCTTCTAAGTTGACAGAGTATTTCTTTTGGTTTTTCCTGGTTTTCACCCATTTTTCTCTCCCACATCAGAGTGTGTGGTCCCGTTCCTGACCCGGCCTAAGGTCCCTGCCTTGCAGCTGGATAGTGGCAACTACCTCTTCTCCACTAGTGCAATCTGCCGGTCAGTGTTGGTGCTTGATGCCGGGAGGTGGCTGAATCAAATCAGTGCTCACTGTCCTCTGTGTGGCCTTATCCACAACCATTGTTTCCCTTTGGGGTGAGAATGAGCTAGACAAATGGGCCCCTCCAATTCCACTTTCTCTTGCTCTCTCTCTGGCAGATACTTCTTTCTGTTATCTGACTGGGAGCCAGATGACCTCACCAACCAGTGGCTGGAATGGGAAGCAACAGAACTGCAGGTGGGACTGAGACGTGGGAGATGACAGGCAGGCCCTTGCCCTGCATGGCCATCCTGACCTTATGTCCCTCGCATTTTAGCCCGCTTTGTCTGCCGCCCTGTACTATTTAGTGGTCCAAGGCAAGAAGGGGGAAGATGTTCTTGGCCCAGTCCGGAGAGCCCTGACTCACATTGACCACAGCTTGAGTCGTCGGAGCTGTCCTTTCCTGGCTGGGGTAAGTTGAGCCTTGAGGTTGGGGTTGGGGAAGGCTGTATGGTGTAAGAATTAAGAAGGAGGACAGTATTCAGAATGTTCAAACCCCAATACTGCCACCTTCTAGAAGTGTAACTTTGAACAAAATCATTAAACTTTCTAATTCTATTTTTTAAATCTTTGAAATGGGTAATATTGGTACCCTCCTCATTGGGTGGGTTTTTGCAAGGGTTAAGTGAGATAATTTTAGATTCTTAACATAGTGTTCAATAGTAGTAAGTGCTTAGGAAGTGTTAGATATTTTTATTACTATTGGAAAGAAACTGAGTGTCTCATCTGTGTACCTTTTTCTTTTTCCCCAACAAAGGAGACAGAATCTCTAGCTGACATTGTTTTGTGGGGAGCACTGTATCCACTACTCCAAGACCCAGCCTACCTCCCTGGTGAGCACTGTGCATATTACTTTACTCCTAGCCCCAACCCTAGGAGCTTGGTATAGGGGTTATAGAATGGGCAGTATATTGGCACCCACTATAAGATATAGCTTCACACAGCAGCTATTACAGAAACATGGTAAAGGGAACTGGGGAAGGCAACTAGAGAAACTTCACAAGGAAGGGGAGGAGGTCCACTTATGCCTGCCCATCTTGGTCTTGCTGATTCACTCTTTTCTCCTATGTCCACAGAGGAGCTGGGTGCCCTGCACAGCTGGTTTCAGACACTGAGTTCTCAGGAGCCATGCCAGCGAGCTGCAGAGACAGTGTTGAAGCAGAAGGGTATCCTGGCCCTCCGGCCCTACCTCCAAAAGCAGCCCCTGCCCAGCTTCCTTGAAGGGAGGGCTGTCAGCAATGAGCCTGAGGTTTGGAACAGACTAGAGTGGTCCCCACAGAGCCTCAGTGCCTGGGGGGTGGGGAGCTTGTAGAGGGACTTTGAGCATGGCCACTACCTTTTTCAGTTGTTGGAGAGTTTCTTTACTCTGTGGGCCCTCCTTACCTGGTGAGGGGTTCTCTCCACTCTTCATAGGAGGAGGAGCTGGCCACCCTATCTGAGGAGGAGATCACCTTGGCTGTAACTGTTTGGGAGAAGGGCCTGGGAAGCTTGCCTCCCCTTCGGCCAAAGCAGAATCCAGTGTGAGTAGGCACAGATAAATGGGGCTTTGTTTCTTAAGTGGATGTTATTGTTAAAATCAACACCCACCTGCCAGGTCCCCTTTGCTGCTGGCCTCTTTAATTTTCCATCCTCTCCTTTTTATTCTCATCTCCCCCTAATCCCTGCTCTTTTAAGTTTTATTCTCTCTTGACCTATAATTTTGGACACTCTGTCCGTCAGTCTCATCTGCACCCATGTTTTATTTATTTACCTGCTGAATGCACAGTTCAGATCTCTACTCTACTCTGAACTCCAGACATATTTGTCAGACTATTTCATGGAATCCTTCACCTCTGTGGCATTGCAAACTCAGCATGTCCAAAAGCAAACCAATTATCTTCTCTGTCAGCATCTCTGTCTCCTTTATTCACTTATTTTAGTGAATAACCCCCCATCTTCCACCCAAAAATCCAAGCCAGAAATCTTGGCATCATCTCCACTCTTTCCTTATGCCTTCTTTATCATTTATCCCATTACCTAGTCATTGATTCCAAATCCTAAGTAGTCCCAGAATCCATCCCTTCTCCTCCTCCTCCCCATAATTACTCCCTTACATCAGGCCTTACCAACCCTTACCTTCTCTTCCTGCCACCCTGTACTTCACACTGCCACCGGAATGACTACTTTAAGCTGCACGTATTATCTCATTCTCCTTTTATGAGTTCTACATGTGGTTCCTTTGTGTAGTTCACAAGGCCTTTCAAGATATGGCCCCTGCCTGAGGCTTCACATTTGTCACTCTTCTGCTACACTAAGACAATATACACACACATACACAAATTTTTCCATCAAAATGAAATATTTTTAGTTCTGAGCTTCTTGTCATTCGATGAAGATTTGAGTGTCCACTCCTTGCTAGGCCGTGTGTGTTGGATTTACAGAAAGGAACAAAACAGACAAGACCTCTGATGTTGCGGAATTTTTGTTTGTTTTTTTAGAGAGAGGGAATGGGTAAGGAAGGGAGAAAGAGAGGGAAAGAAACATCAAATCAGTTACCTCTCACATGCCCCGCAACTGGGCCCTGGCCCACAACCCAGGCATGTGTCCTGACCAGGAATCAAACCAGTGACCTTTCAGATTGCAGGCGAGTGCTCAACCCCCTGATCCACATGAGCCACGGCTCTCATGGAACTTTGAGTCTCAAAAAGATAGGTATTTAAAAAACTCACAAATGTATAATACAAGTTTTAGAAATTCCTATGAAAGAAAAGAACAGGATGCCATGAGAATAAATAACACAGTGATTAACCTATAGGCCTCTCTAAAAAACTGATGTTTGAATTAAGACTTGCTAGATAGGTAGTAGTTAGTCAGGCAGGGGAAAGACCTGAGGAACAAGAGAATTTAGCTTGCTTGCTTGCTTTCTTCCTTTTTTTCTTTCTTTCTTTTCTTTTCTTTAAAAAAGAAATTATTATTGTTGTGGGGGGAGAGAGAGAGAAACTTCTATCTGTTCCACTTATTTATGCATTCATTGGTGTATTATGTGTGCCTTGACTGGGGATCAAAGCCACAACCTTGGCATATCAGGACAATGCACTAACCAGCTGAGCTACCTGGCCAGAGCAGAATTTGGCTCTTTTAAGGAATTGTTAAAAGGGCAGTGGCTGGAGTCTAGACAATCAAGGGGAAGATGGATCAATATGAGTTTTGAGAGGAAGGCAGGCGACATCATACCATACTCTCACTTTGGAGTCTTTGCACATGCTGTTCCTTCTCCCTGGAATGTCTGTAACTTACCTAACTGGTGTATAGTGATTCCTCGAGTGACTAATTTTATCATTTCCTTCTTTACACAGCTCGAGTGCTTTTGTCAAAATATGTTGTAATTATCTCTTTTCATGACTGTGTCCTCTATAATCTGTCAGTTTATTGAAGGTAGAGGCTATCTCTTTACTGTTAAGTGGCCCAGTTTCTGACACAGGGACAAGTGTTCAGTAGATACTGATAAAATTTGAATAAATTAGTGATGAAAGCCCATCCTTTGTTCATTTGCTCATTTTGAGTATTCAGTTTTTTACTAAGCACTTTGGAGGTAACACTCGGGTGTTTCTACAGGCTAACATGTTTTAATGCATGTGTAGAGGAGACAGTTGGCATTAAAGACCCTATAGCCAAACCAAGCTGTCTTCTGTGTTTTTCCTTCTGACCAAAAGACATCCCCAGTGCTTTGATCAGGCAAATTCCTACCTATTTTTGAGGCCCAACTCAAGTAGTTCTGCCTCTGTGAAGTCTTCTTTTAATCTTAGGCTGGAGTTGGTGCTTGCCTTCCTTTGAACTCCTTTGGCACTTCATACCTCCCATTGCACTGATTCCAGTCAGCAGTGACATAATAGACTGTAACCCCCTAGAGGGCAGAACCCTGGGCATACCTTTCTATCTGCCACAGTAGTAAGCACACTCATAATTAGGGAGAAGTTACAGGGTAACACAAAAGGAACACATAGTGTCTTGCCAAGTGTTCAGGAGCTTGGGACACAAGGATGACTGGCTGGAAGACCAGTCATCAGTGAAGAAAGGCTTTCCTGAAGGAGCTGATTTTGAAACTGGATTTCAGTGTCCTAGTGATTATAGGCTGAGAATGGTTGGAAAGATAAAGAGGGCCCTGATGAGATGTCAGTGCTAAGATGGGGTGGATACATGATGTGTGCAGCTGAACTGTTGAGGATGATGAACCCTAAAAAGAGAATAGTGGATTGAGTGGCTTCAGGCAGCAAGTTGAGTGACATGACTAGGAATGATCCTGGAAAAGTGGGGAGGAGAGGGTGGTCATGAAGGCAGTAGCTGGTACCTGCTGGTTTTAGTCAGGCCATGAGAAATGACCAACATGGCTTAGAGAGAGGAATCAGGGGTGGCAAGTAGTAAGGATTTCAGGTAGAGACTACAGGTAATATTAACATAGCATCTTGGAAGAAGGGAAGAGCTCAGCACTGGGAAAGTTCTTGGGTAGCATCGAAGTCCAGGAGTAGTGAGTGATGGTGATTGGACAGAGCCTTGGGAGAGTTTTGTCAATACCCAGGAAGTTGGACTCTGAGAATGAGCTAATGGAAAAGAAACGGTCATAAGAGTAAAGTGGGCCAGAGGTCAGTGTTGGAATGTGGCTCTTTAGGGACAGTACATGAGGCTTGCTTACCGTGGGCAGGCCCTGCCCTTGCTACTGTCTAGGATCATAGGGCTTTTGGGGGAGTTTCTGGTCCCGTGGGTTCGTTTGAGGAAAGACTTTATACATGACCCTATGACAATAGACTGGATCTTTGTCTGAGTATCCAGTGCACTTTTGGTCCCTCTTGACCCTCGGATCTCCCCCATGGACTCTTCTCTTCTTCCTTACCAGGTTGCCTGTGGCTGGGGAAAGGAATGTGCTCATCACCAGTGCCCTTCCTTACGTCAACAACGTCCCCCACCTTGGAAACATCATTGGTTGTGTGCTCAGTGCTGATGTCTTTGCCAGGTGGAGCCAAGTGCTGTGGGAGAGACATGAGGGAACAGTGGACCCCAAGGAATAGGATGCCTCAAGGGTGCAGGCTGGAGGGGTCCTGGGGACACAGGGAGGGGTTGAGATGCCTCCCAACCACACACACACACCATCACCATATTCTCTTGCAGGTACTCGCGCCTCCGCCAGTGGAACACCCTCTATGTGTGTGGGACAGATGAATATGGTACGGCAACTGAGACCAAGGCTATGGAGGAGGGTCTCACCCCCCAGGAGATCTGTGACAAGTACCATGTCATCCATGCTGACATTTACTGCTGGTTTAACATCTCATTTGATATTTTTGGTCGTACCACCACTCCACAGCAGACTGAGTAGGTTTTCTCTAATCAAGCAGAAATGGAGGGTGAAGGCTGGGGGGCTGGGATTGGAGACCATGAGAATATCCCGCAGACAGAGAAACAAAGAGGGCTGTCTAGGCATTCCCTTTAAACTTAGGACTTGAAATTGCCCTGAAATGTATTCCATGCAGTATTAAGGGGATTTGATGTGTACAGGAGCCTGACTAGGGGCTAAAGGAGCAGCTGAGGGATGGAAGAGTCAGGACGTAGGCTCATGGGAAGTATGCCTTCCCTCTACTGCCTCCCTTCTCTTACCTGGCTGCCACAGAATCGGAGGACATTCCCTCCTGCTGCTGTGTGTGTTTATATCAAATATGCTCTTGCTTCTTTTACCTGATATTCATCCTTATAAAACCTCCTAATAGTAGACAGGCTTTCAGCTAATAGTGTTGTGTGGTTCAATAGTTGGACTGATTTAATTTTAATTTTTAGGACATAGTAAAATTACAGAACAGCAGAGTCTTATCCTTTTGAAGATTCTTGTTAATGATGAATATAAAACATAATCTGTATTTGACAAAGGAATTCTAAAGTGTCGAGGGAAGAGAATATGTGAGGAGTTGGAGAATATGTGTGAGGGGTCTGGAGTCATCCAGGCAGACTCCCTAAAGATGACTAGATGGCCTTTGCCTTGAGGGGCCTTCTGCCTGATTCTTCGGCATTTCGACTAAATGAGTTTGGGTCCACAGTGGAGTAGCAGGGAGGAGGGGTGTACCACTTCTTCTGACTTCTCTGACTTGTTCCTCCCCTGTACCTTGCTCACCTCACCAGAATCACCCAGGATATCTTCCAACGGTTGTGGAACCGAGGTTTTGTGCTGCAAGATACTGTGGAGCAACTGCGGTGTGAGCGTTGTGCCCGCTTCCTGGCTGACCGCTTTGTAGAGGGCGTGTGTCCCTTCTGTGGCTATGAGGAGGCCCGGGGTGACCAGTGTGACAAGTGTGGCAAACTCATTAATGCCATTGAGCTCAAGGTGAAAGGAGGGTCTCATGGGACCCCAGAAGGAGATGATCTCTGTTCTTTTTATTTTTTTTTTATCTTTTAGGGCTAGATTTCATTTATTTTTAGAGAGAGGGGAAGAGAGGAAGAAAAAGAGGGAGAGAAACATTGATGTAAGAAAGAAACATCAATCAGTTGCCTCTCGTAGGCACCCTGAACAGGGACCAAACTTGCAACCCAGGCATGTGCCCTGACCAGGAATTAAACTGCTGACCTTTCGCTTTGTGGAACAATGCCCAACCCACTGAGCCACACCAGTCAGGGCAACAATCTCTCTTCTTAAAGGACTCCCAGTCTTGTTCCATTCAGGAATTTTGGTTTAGCATTCAAGACCTTTCACCAGTGGTTCTTTCTACTCCATCTCAGCAACTCATAATTCAGCTCATTGGATAACTATTAAATGAACATTTACTATGTGCTTAGCATTGTGCTAGGAAATTGAGTTAATACTTCCCTACTTTTGCTCCTGTTTTAGACCACCTGATGTACATTTGTTTAGTTCCTTCTCTTTCATTAATACAGTCTCCTTTTCTACTCCATGTTTTCTCATTTGTTACTTTACTCATTCAACAACTTTTTTTTGAGTCCTTATAATAGGATAGTGACAGTTCTAGGTGCTGAGGACATAGCAGTGAACAAGACAGACTTATTTAGTGTGGGGAGGAGCGTGAAGACAAGAATGACAGAATAAACTGCTGGGAAGATGTGATAGAGAGTGACTTCTGGGGGAATATTTAAGGTAGATGATTAGGAAAGTCATCTCAAAAGAGGTAACTTTTGAATTGATAGTTTAACTGAAAAATGAGAAGGAATAACCCAGGCGATGAGTGAGGTTAGGAGTGTTTCAAGCAGAAGGACAAGGAAATGCAAAGGCTTTAAAAGAGCAGTGAGGCTGTAGCATAGTGAGAGGGAGGGTGGGTTGAGACGTGGTCAGATTACCAGGGCCTAGTAAGCCATTGCCAGAGTTGAATGGCAAGCTACTCTGGAAAATGGATGGGAGTGAAACATGGAAGTTTGGAGGATTGAGTGGTAGCTTCAAAATGGGATGATGTTGGCGTGGACTAGGTTATAGCAGTAGAAATGGGGGTGTGTGTGTGTGAAGGACTTGAGTTAGTTATGTTGTGGAGGCAGACTCTGGAATTGGATAGACTAGTATTCAGGGTGAGAGGGAAGTCCAGATGACTTGTAAGTTTTGGGCTTGAACAGCTTGGGTAGATGGTAGTATCCTCTCTGACATGAGTGTGATTGGATGGAGAAGGGGCTTTCTGGTAGAATGTGTTTGGGTTTGTTAAATTTGAGGTGCCTCTTAGACACCCAAGGAGAGGTTAGGTAGGCATTTGGATATAGGCATGTGGAGTTCAGGAGAGAGGTCCTGATGAGTTACAATTTCTCACCTTCAAAAATCCAGATCAAAATTCACTTGGAAGCTTTCATTAATTAGCTCCACCTAACTGTTTACTCCTTTAGTCATCACCTTTCTGGGTTTTTTAATAGTCAATTTGTACCATGAAAATAAGCATTTCTTGACATTTTGCTTTGTATAGGTCTGCACTTGTTTCCCATGCAGAACTGTGTCTTCTCTTTTGTCATTCCTGCCTCTCTCCACACAGTTGCGCAGAGGGTAATGTTCAGAGAATGTTTCTGTCCTGTTTTCTGGAGCGATAAGACAGAGACATGAAACTCTTGAGTAACAAATGTTGTGCTATATAGACCTGAGTCTCCCAAGTTCACAGAAGGCCCAGATAGTTGAGTTGGCTGAGTGAGAGCATAAAGCTAATCTAGATGGCAGACTGAGGAGTTCATCCCTCTGTGCCTCTCCCCTTGCCTGGACAGCTCCCAATGACCTGCAGTCCTGATCCTGACTGTGCCATCTTGGGTCACCCCTTCTCTTGAATTTCCCTTCACAGAAGCCTCAGTGTAAAGTCTGCCGGTCATGCCCTGTGGTGAAATCCTCTCAGCACCTATTTCTGGACTTGCCCAAGGTAAGTGGGCCTTTCTCTTAATTTTGTCTGCATGGTCTCTTCTACTCCCTCAGCCTCAGCTATCACTCTCAAGTGTTTTTAATATACATTTTAAAATTATACAGTATACAAATATGTAACAAATGAATGGCATAAAGTGAAAGGCCAAGGCCACTAAACCCTAAACCTGCTTACCAGAGGTATTTACTTTGTGTCTATTCAGTAATATCATATGCATCTGAATAAACTGTACATATATGTCCTCGTTACTCTTAAATATTTCATTGTATGTTTACTAAAAGACATCCTTGCATAGTAACAGTACAGTTAACAACTTTAAGAAATTTAACATTGATATAGTCATCTGACATAACATCCATATTTCAGTTTTGTCAATTATCCCAATAATATCCTTTATAGCATTATTTTTTCTTTAGTACAGACACTAGCTCAGGACCATGTATTGCATTTAGTTTTTATATTTCTTTAGTTTCCTTGCATCTGAAACAGTTCCCCAGCCTTTCTTCATCTTTTATGGCATTAACAGTTTTAAGATTGTAGGCCTCATTAAAAAAATTTTTTTAAAGAGGGAGAGGAAGGGGGGGAGAGAGAGAGAAACATTGATTTGTTCCACTTATCCATGCATTCATTGGTTGATTCTTATATAGGCCTTGACCGGCATATCGGGATGACACTCTAACCAACTGAGCTACCTGGCTAGGGCATACTTCTCATTTTGGATTTGTTGGGTGTTTTCTCATGATTAGATTCAGGTTATGCATGCTCAGTTGGAATACTGCAGAAGTGATATCAGATCCTTTCCAGAGGCACATGATGTCCAGTTTCCCCTCATTAGTGATGTTCATTTTGTTTAGTCAAGGTGTTACTCAGTTCCTCCAGTGTATAATTAATATTTCCCCTCTGGCAAGTTATGAGCAGCCTGTGGGAAAGCACTTTAAGACCATGCAAATGCCTTGTTCTTTATTGAAAGGCCCTTATAAATTTAGCATCCTTTCATTTATTCTTACCTGAACCAGTTTTCATTTTTTCCAACTCTATCACTCCTTCCACATTTATCCTTCTCCTTCATTCATTTATTTATTATTTAGTTATCTATTAACAGTGTGGACTTAGAGCTTCCTATTTTATTCAATGGTTTTCTAATTCATTCCTGTCTTAAATTATTTTCATTTTCAAATTGTCCCTTACTTGTCCAGTGAGAGCCTCTTTAAGATTGTTTCTCTGCGTTTTTGAGATCTCCTGACATTTTTAAAGCACTTCTTTATTTTCTGGCATAACAAGATATTCTGGATTCATCTTTTTCTAGCTTTAGAATCAGTTGTTTCTCCACAAAGCTCTGGTTTATTTCAGTAGGGAGTAGTACTAAAGAACAAATTTAGGTTTGCTCATTGCTATTGGGGTGCCTTTGTGAGTTAGGCATTCATTTTAGGTTCATGCAGACATCTACAATTCCCGTCCATCCCCACAGGGTTCTTCTTCCCTTTTCCTCATGTTGTATTTGTAGCTCCTTTATTTCACAGTTAGTACTATGGTTCTTGGCAGCATTTATTCATTTGCTCTTTCTTACATTACACTTAAAATTTCAGAATTGCTTCACCCAGACCACTACCAAAAAACCTACATAAAAAAGTTCAGTGTTTGTTGGCAGTCGTGTTCCTTCCACCAGCTGAGCGTATATAATCAACAGTATGTTCAAAATTGTCATAGCTTAGTCTTTTCCCCCTTCAGTGTGGTTATGTTACTGAAATAAGTTAAGAAGTTCGGTTAACTTGCTTTTAGCTTTTTTTCCTCTCATACTTATTAATTTAATTTTTTGACTATGTAGAAATAAATATGCTTATAAAAATCAAACTGTCAAAAAGTTGTACTGAGAGAAGTATCATTCTCTTTCCTGTCCATGCCACCTATTGTCCCATCTCCTGTAGGTGATCAACTTTGTTTTCTGATTTATTCTTCGTGTGTTTACTTATGCAAAGATAAGCTTATATGTGTGTATATATGTGTATGTGTGTATATACATAAGTGTATGTTTACACATACACATACATATGTGTGTATGCATGTGTATTTCCCCCTTCTTATATAAAATATAGCATACTGCATATACTCTTTTGCATTTTGTCTTTCACCTAACAGTATGTTCTGGAAATCACTCCACAGCACTTCATAGAAATCATTCTTATTTTGTTGTTTTTTTTTTTTCCTAAACAGCTGCATAGTACTACATTTGTGTAGGTTCCATAGTTTATTTAACCACTTTTCTGTGTTCTCCATTTAGGTAGTTTGCAATATAGCAGGTCCTTGAATAATGTTGTTTTGTTCAGTGTCATTTTGCTTTAAGGTTGATGAGATGCTATAGGAACTTAATCTTGTTTATATCAATTGGCCTGTGGTAAAATTGATTTCATTATGTCATTTCACTTAAAGCTGCAGAACTTACTGATATTAAGTGAGGACTTACTCTATTTTGCAATTACAAATGACTTTGCCCTGGATAACCTTGTGCATATATATATTTTTAAATTGCTGGAAGTGTATCTTCAGGTTAAATTCCTTAAAAGTGATCACTTGCTGTGTCAAGGGTAAATGCATATTTAGTCTAATTTCTCTCAGTAGGTGTTGTTCTATTTTTAAATTCCCACCAGCAATATGTGAATGCGTCTGCTTCCTCATGGCCTTGCTAACAGAGTATATTGTCAGGCTTCAGAAACTATGATAAAAGCTTGTTTTTAAAATTTCAGCTGGAAGTATATGGTATAAAAGTGGATGTTCCCTATAATCCCATTGAGAATAAAGCCCTGACATATATTTTCCTTCAAAAATTTTTTGGGCTTATGTTAGTCTATGAATTAACATTTATTTTTATTTTTTAAAAGATTTTATTCATTTATTTTCAGAGAGAGGAGAAGGGAGGGAGAAAGAGAGGGAGAGAAACACTGATTGCCTCTTGCACTCACCCCAACTGGGAACCTGGCTCACAACTCAGGCATGTGCCCTGACTGGGAATCGAACCAGCGACCTTTTGGTTGGCAAGCCAGCGCTCAATCCACTGAGCCTCATTAGCCAGAGCTATTTTTATAGTAATAGATTTATACCATTTATTATTGTTTTGCAGTTTGCTTTATTTAATAAGTAATGAATCTTGGGGACATATACATGCCAAGTACATATAAGTCTACCTTATTCTTCTTAATGGCCTTATAAGTATTTTATTGTATTGATGTACCAGATTTATTTAAACTCTGTTGAACCATGGGAATTAGTTTCAATTTATTGCTATGATGAACAGTGCACCTCTTTATATACACATCTAAATACGCTCTTGTGTGAATAGTTCCATTGAAAAAATTCCTGGAAGTAGAATTGCTATGTCAAAGTCATGAGCCTTTTAATTTTAATATTATGTTGTCAGACTACTCCAAAAAGATTGTACATATTTACCCTTATGCAAACTGTGTATGAGACTTTTCTAGATTAGCCATCTGTCTCTGCCATTTCAGCTGGAAGACCAACTTGAGGAGTGGTTGGGGAAGACATTGCCTGGCAGTGACTGGACACCCAATGCCCGTTTCATCATTCGTTCTTGGCTTCGGGATGGCCTCAAGCCACGCTGCATAACCAGAGACCTCAAATGGGGAACCCCTGTACCCTTAGAAGGTTATGAGGACAAGGTAAGAATCCCATGCTTTGCTCATATCTTGTATTATCCAGCCTTGGGATTGAGAGCCTGGCCTAGCAGAATGCACTGTTGACTGACTATGTCTTGTTTCAGTCTGAGATTTTGCGTTGGTGAGGTTTTCACAATTTTTTAAAATTAAATTTATTGGGATTACATAGGTCAATAGAGTTATATAGGTTTCAAGTGTGTTTCTAATGCTTTTTTTATCCTACCATCTCTCTCTCCTCTTGACCATCCAGGTGTTCTATGTTTGGTTTGATGCCACTTTTGGATACCTGTCCATCACTGCCAACTACACAGACCAGTGGGAGAGATGGTGGAAGAACCCAGAGCAAGTAAGCAGTTCTTGGTTAGCCTATCTATGGGGAGGGTGCATGTGTGTGCGTGCGTGCGTGTGTGTGTGTGTCTGCATGTGTGTGTGGTGGAGGAGAGGCAGTGTTAGGGTTGTGTATCTGATCTTTCTTTGGTCTTTGAAGAAGGTCTCAGAAGCTCTGTCTTCCAACTATATTCTGTAGGTGAACCTCTATCAGTTCATGGCCAAAGACAACGTTCCCTTCCATGGCTTAGTCTTTCCTTGTTCAGCCCTAGGAGCTGAGGACAACTACACCTTGGTCAGCCATCTCATTGCTACAGGTACCCTGTAAGACTGGACTAGTAATATTCCTAAGGAATGAGGGCCGAGACAATACTTGGAAGATTTTGGAAAGGTGCTAGGTCTTGAGTTAGGATTGAGATGAGACAGGAAATAATTTGAACATGAGAATTCAACCCAGAAGGAAGCAAGAACCAGAAGAAAATGAGTCGAAAGCTAAAACTTCGTAATGGGTAGAAGCAAAGTGGGGAAAGGCCAGAAGGGAGACACAGGATCTCCCAAATTCTCTGCAGGCCAGCTACTCAAGAAGTGTTGCTGGACACCCATAGTTGAGTTCAAAGGAGAAGAAAGGAGAGTTAGTAGGTCAGAGAGGAAAGGATGTGATTTGAGCAGATGGTTCTCTTTTATTCTCTTTTTCTGTCCAGAGTATTTGAATTACGAGGATGGGAAATTCTCTAAGAGCCGAGGTGTAGGAGTGTTTGGGGACATGGCCCAGGACACAGGGATCCCTGCTGACATCTGGCGCTTCTATCTGCTATACATTCGGCCTGAGGGCCAGGACAGTGCCTTTTCATGGACAGACATGTTGCTAAAAAATAATTCTGAGCTGCTTAACAACTTGGGCAACTTCATCAATAGGTAGGACTTGGTGAAGGATCATTCAGCAGATGAGCTGGGGTGGAGCTAACTTTGCTCCATGAAGTCGGAGAGATGGGAATGAAGATGCCTGGTGAATGGGCAGGAGGTTGGGAGGGATCGGGAGGACCATGTGGAACATGGGTTTCTATCAGTTGAGACTTGCTCCTAGAACATAGTAGGCTATGTATGCTTGGGAGAAGTTAGTTGTAGAGATGTGATTTAGCAAAGTTGGTCACAGAGTTCCGCAAATTGTTCTCTCATTAATGGTCTTTGTAGAATTGGAATTGTTTTCTCGCAAAAAAAGTTTACCTGCAGACTGTTGAAAAGTTTGGCTGAAGAAGGATTTTTTTTAGTGTAGGGTAGGAGACTTATGCTGTACTCTTTGGAGTTTTTGTTACTTTAGCTCACATTTCATTTTTGGTCCCTACATTAGCTGTTCTGTGATTTAAAGATATATCCTCCATGGCTACCTACTCTTTCAGGTTTGGTCATTAATTACATTTAACAGATAGTCCCTACCAGAGTATTTGATGGCAATTTACATATATCTCAACATGATCATTCTGAGTGTTGATTTTTAAAAAAATAAAAGATAGTTGCTTAACTTTATCCAGTTTCTTTAAACAAGGAATATCTGTATGTGAAATGCCTATTATGTTTATGTACAGAGCCATATTCTTAGGAGAGAGAATAAGGAATTACTTTGTTAAGCTTTGCCTTGCTGCTTGAGGGAGCCAGGAGGTATCAGTTCTGAGAGAATGTAGAATTATGAAAATGAGGTTAAATTTCTATAAGGAGGCTGGAAAATAACTCCTCTTTTTATCTCCCATCTACTTTCCTACTCCTATTAAGAGCTGGGATGTTTGTTTCTAAGTTTTTTGGGGGTTATGTGCCTGAGATGGTGCTTACCTCTGATGATCAGCGCCTGCTGGCCCATGTCACCCTGGAGCTCCAGCACTATCACCAGCTGCTAGAGAAGGTTCGGTAAGTAACCTACACCCACCTCATCTCAGTGATTTGCTGGCATGTTGAGAGCCCCATACTGGTCCCTCCAGGACCTTACACCTTGGCCTGCCTTCTCCCTCCCCAGGATCCGGGATGCCTTACGCAGTATCCTTACCATCTCTCGTCATGGCAACCAGTACATTCAGGTGAATGAACCCTGGAAGCGGATTAAAGGCAGCGAGACTGACAGGTAAGTAAAGAGGGAGGGTTGGCTACAAGGATAAAGTATCTGGTAGGCTGTGTCCTCTTGGAGGTTCTGACTAGTGTCTCTTTTTCCCTAGGCAGCGGGCAGGGACAGTGACAGGCTTGGCGGTGAATATAGCTGCTTTGCTGTCCATCATGCTCCAGCCTTACATGCCCACTGTTAGTGCTACCATTGCATCCCAGCTGCAGCTCCCACCTCCTGCCTGCAGTATCCTGCCCACAGACTTCCTGTGTACCTTACCAGCAGGACATCAGATTGGCACAGTAGGTCTCTGAGGATCAGAAGAGCCAGTCTCTCTTAAAATTCCTACATTGCCATGCCATCTTTGGGGAGGGTCAGAAAACTTACTTTGGGCATGGGACTCTCACAGCCACTCTCTGAAACTCTTCCGCACTCCTCCCCTTTCTGCACTGAGTTGGCTCCCAAGCCCAGTATTTTCTGTTGCCCGTATTTCCTCATCGTCCTCCATGCCAGAACCCAGTAGCTGGCACATGAAACTGATATATGGATGTTTGAAGTAACATCATGGTCACCTGGTCTCCATAATGCTAACAGGCAGTGCATAATCCTAGTGTCATTAAATAGTTCAGCCATGGACTCATTAATACTTTGGGTTTTCATAGTGACTATCAGGGCTTTTTTTGGATTCTTTACTGAAATCAGCAGGTATTTGTTGTTACACTTTCGTTCCTTCTCAAGATTTTGAGTTCTGGAATGCCAGTGATTGGGGTTGGAAAGGCTCTGTATAGTCCGGTAGAGTTTATACCTAATGGGTGAATGATTCTAGAATTTTTGTTTTATAGGTCAGTCCTTTGTTCCAAAAATTGGAAAATGACCAGATTGAAAGTCTGAAGCAGCGCTTCAGTGGGGGCCAGGTGAGAAAGCTAAACTGCCAATGTCATCTTCCTAGTGTCCCTAAGTATTCCTCATTTATCACTCTTTCCATCGTTTGGCCTTCTACTTCCTCACTTACAGTTTCTTTCCTGTCTTAGATGGAAGAGTCCTTGGCACTAAAGGTAATTACTTTTCCTGAGATGTTCTATAAAACTTGAGGTCAGGGGATATTTATGGTAGCAAGTGACAACTGTTGTTTTCCAGGCAAAAGTGTCCCCCAAGCCAGGAGTTGAAGAGACTGTGACAGCTGGACCACAGCAGATACAAGAGCTGATGGATGAAGTGACAAAACAGGTATGAAGCTTGAACCCTGTGTGGGAGACTAGAACACTTGAATCCTACAAAGGTCCTTTCTGGTCTCACTGTTATTTCCCCACGCCCCTCCCTCTTCTTTTAGGGCAACATTGTCCGAGAACTGAAAGCACAAAAGGCAGACAAGAACCAGGTTGCTGCCGAGGTGGCTAAACTCTTGGATCTGAAGAAGCAATTGGCTCTAGCTGAGGGGAAACCCCTTGAAACCCCTAAAGGCAAGAAGAAAAAGTGAAAGTGATAACATGGCTCATAGAATCACTTTAATGGATATGGACAGTAATAAATGTACAATCTATATATACAAGCTGAGACTCTTTCCTTTTGTCCACCCCGAGCTTTCCTCCTACTCTAGGTATGGGGTTGAGGGTCATATTAACACACTGGTGAGAAGGTGGTTAGTAGTCATGTCTGGGAAAGGATAGTACTGGCCCGAGGGGGAAGTGATGGTCAAGTGTTCATGCTTGGTGGAGATTGACCATTCGGTCAATTAGAGCTCGGCGAGTTGCCTCCACTTCTCTGGTCAGGCGCTCAATTTCCTGCTTGAGCCGCTCATTCTCTTCAGCTAGCTGTGCCACTTTCCTTTCATTCTCTTGTTCTTTATCCTTCACACGTTGCTTTCCAGCCCGGGCTGGGGACTGGCAACTCCGTTTCCGTTTCCCGGGTATTCCTTGGTCATCTTCTTCCTCCTGAGCTAGGGAGCTCTGACTGGAATCTGGAGAGCAAGGGCTCTGGGAGGTGCCTGTGACCTCTGCTGGTCCTGGTTCCTCAGTCAGCCAAGCCAGAGAGGCAGGGTCAAGAGTGGTGAAGGTTTTTGATTCTTCCTTCAAGGGAACAAGGAAAGGTAGGTGCTCTTAGTTGAGAAGGGAAGCTCAACAACCCCCCTGGATTTAGGTGTAGCATTCTCACCTCCTCATTTCCAGGGGGTGAGACATAGGCACCCCCATTTTCATCTGAGGACAACACCTCCTGCAGGTCCTCATACCAGGCTTCCAGTTCCCAGCTGGACAGTGTCCCAAAGGAGAAAGGCAAAGACTCGGCTGCCATCGCTGCAGCTGTTTCAGGCTCTGGAAAAGGATATACTTGAGATAGTGGGGGTGGGGGGAATGGTGGATGGAACAAGCACTTCAAAGCAGTCAAACAGTCTATAATACAGGTTGGCAAACTGGCTTGCTGCCTGTTTTTGCAGTAAAATTTTATTAGAACATGGCCACATCTATTGATTTACATATTTTTTTATGGCTACTTTTATGCTACAACACCGGAGATGCATAGTTGTGATGGAAACTGTGGCCCTCCGTATCTTAAGATATTTACTATCTGGCCCTTTAAAATTTACCAGCCCCTAGTCTATACTAATGTTCCCTCCTTGCTTTTGCCCAGTGCTTGAAGCAGCAAGTGCCTGGATAGACATTTTTTTGAAATTTTGGTAATTTAGCCACCCTGAGGAACTCCATTGGTAGTTTCCAGGGCTAATTACCACACCATTTGTGCTCCTTTCTCCTGTGTAAGCAGTCCTGTGGGTTAGACTAACCTTGGTGGGGACTGAAGTGTGGTAAGACAAACCAATCTTTGTTGGGGCTAACTGCTTACTCAGAGCCAGCTTTCAGTGAGGACATGCTCTAAGAATAGTGATAGAGTCAGCTTGTTAGGGGCAGGCCAGGTGGATGGACATGGTCTGACAGCAAAAGCCTGCTAAGATTCAAACCCTCCCCTTATATCTTCTCTAGGCATTTTCATAGCTTCTTAAGGTCCCAGTAAAAGGAGCCTAAGCAGTATCTCTTAGGAGTTGGTTTTGGGAACGGGTTGGTTAAGTTTACCTGCTTCAGGTGTGGTGATGTATGAAGATACACTTCCTTCTGGAACACTATGAAGGCCAAAGATATGTATGTTAGCATTTTTGGAAGGGGGAAGGGTAGGTTCTTTTACTTTTATCTTCAGCCTCCTATTGATGCTTCCTTGTTTCCTGTCTTAGAGTATGGACAGTTAACAGTCCCTGTAGCCATTTCCAAGGACAGAGAAGAGCCTAATTTCCATTATTTTTAGTTGCTGACATTTGTAGTCTGTAAAAGGAAAGCCCTGACCATTTCAGCTTTCTCTAATTTAAGGCAGGCCTCAAACCAGCCAGGGTAAGAACTGCACTACAGGGAAGGGAACAAATCAAGTGACATTCCCACACTGACATCCTCCAAATGTACATTCCCAATATGGACCTCCAACTTTGTTATCTAACTGCTTACTTGCCGTCTCCTTTGGATGTCTAATAGGCATCTCAGATTTCATGTCCCAAAACAAAGTTCTGCTAATCTTCCCCTTCCAAAGTTTTCCCCATCTGGTAAATTACGAGTCTAGTTGCTTAAGCCAAAAACCTTGGTATTTTCATTGATTCCTCTCACATTCCAATCCAAACCATCAGCAACATTTCTTAACTCATTCTTCAGAAACCCAGAATCTAAATATTTCTTATCAATTCCATTGTTACTATCAAGTGACTATCTTTCTTGGATGACTGCAGAAGGTCTCCCAGTTTTTGCTCTTGCCACCCCTCCATGAGTCTATTCACAACACAGTAGCTAAAGTGGGCCTTTTAAAACAAGTCAGGCTGTGTCATTCCTCTGTTCGAAACCATCCAACGACTTCCAATTTCACACATATTAAAGACAAATATCCTGCCCTGGTGTGGCTCAGTGGATGGAGAGTCGGCCTATGAACCAAAAGGTTGCCAGTTTGATTCCCAGTCAGGACACATGCCTGGGTTGAGGGCCAGGTCCCCATCTGGAGGAATAAGAGAGATTTTTCTCTTACACATCAACATTTCTCTTCCTCCCTCCCTCCCTTCCCCTCTCTCTAAACAATAAATAAAATCTCTTAAATAAAAAAAAAAAAAGGCTAATATTCTTAAAATTGTTTAGAAGGACCCTCACAGTCCGCTTCTTCTCTACCCTGGATTTATCATTGACCACTCTCTTGCTCACTCTGGTCCAGCCAACTGTCCTTCTGTTCCCTAAAGATACTATGCATGCTCCCACCTTAGGGCCTCTGTTCTTGCTGTTCCTTCTCTTATTTAATGGTCATCTCAGTGAGGGACTCCTTGATCACCCAAAGTAAAACTGTAATCCCTATTCAAAACATTCTCTACCCTTCCATTCATTAGTTATCTTTATGGCACTTATCTGTTTACTGTATGCCTCTTACCACTGAATTGTAAGCTCTGTGAGGGCAGACTTTTTTTTATGTTCGTGAATGTATCTTTATGTTCACGAATGGCCCCAAACTGCACATAGTAGGTGCTTATTAAGAATGAATGGATAAATTCTCCCCAATTTCTCTTATAGGGAAGGGAAGCTGAAGCCCAGAGCAGAGCAGCAGCTACCTATCCATGGGGACTGTAGATGCAATATCGCCCCAAGTGTTTCTCTCTCTGCAGGATTGTCCTCCCTGGGGAGCCTTCCTTGCCTTCCAGTGCCTTTCATCAGCAGTGGAGCCCCAGGCCAGAGGGCTGTACAGTCAAACGGGGGCTGGCCTGATGCAATGGTTACACAGAGATAGTTGGAGACAGGACAGGGGGAAAGAGGCAGAGACCAATCTCAAGAGAAGGACAATACTCTGGGGAGACGCCATGACTTCCCCATACTTGAGACATCAGGATGCTCTCTTGTGCAGGAGGCCCAGGGACCTCGAGGGTAAAGGAAAAAACCCATCTCCTCTCCCTGTCTATGGGTACCCGTCCTCCCAAAGGCTGTGTCAGTATCCTGAAGTTTCTGTCCACTGCTAGAGTGCAGCATGGCTGTTCTGTGTAGGGTTCACGAATACAAGCTACAGATGTAGCCTTGCCGGCACTGAGACGCTGCCTCCGATACAAGATTGGGGGTGGGGTCGCTGGTGGCAAAGCCGAGGAGGCAACCTAAGCTAAGGTCCAACAAGCTTCTCGGCGCGGGGGTGTGTCTTCCTGCTCCGCCTCCCACCAGGCAGGCCTAACGAGGAGGCCTGAGGTTAGCAACTGAATAGAATATAATAAATCTCCCAAGAGCAGCCGGGCCCCTTCGCTCCGGGCAGGGGTGGGTGTCGCTGCCGTCCGAAGAATAAAGGATTCTCGCCATCTCTCCCTCGGACCGCCGCTGACTTCATTATGGAGGGGGGACAACGTAGAGAAGGTGGAAGAGTAAAAGGTAGATGGGAGATCAGTACTCACCTCTCTCCTCAGATTCCAGCTCTGATTTTGGCTGCGTCGCTGCCACCCGCTCATCTTCAACATTATATGCACTGTATCTTAGACTTGAGCCTCTGACCTCGGTATTCCAGAGCAGTGATCATTTAATAGGGCCTTGCCCTCCCCTCAGGGGCGGATCCAGAAGCCTACCAATCAGAAAGAGGCACGCCGGCTTGGCCCCGCCTCATCTATTACAACGGCCACTCAGGAGCCCCAGCGGCACCGCCTCCATCGCGCCCTCCTTCTTGGGGGTCGATGTTGCGTTGGACCCGGAAGTGGCTTTGGGTCACGAGGCTCCGCAGAGGAGGTGAGTGAGTCCTGCGCGCGCGCGGATGGGGAGAGCTGGAGGGGGGAGGGGAGAAAGGGGGGCGGGGATGATGCAATGTTTGGCAACCAGTGTCTGCGCGCGCAAGCGCAGGGGACTACGAGGGTGGTGGGAGGTGCGGGGGGTGGAGGGGTAGAGGAGAGAAGGCGGGGCGCCTGCTACCAGCACCCTACAGCCCCAACAGCTATCAACCTTAGCTACCCCACAAGCTGACAAAACCTCAGTGTAGCTTGTCTTCCTCAGTTCTTGGTCCGCCCACCTGGCATTATCCCCTGTTTCACCTCCTCCATAAAGCTCCCAGTTTTCTTGGCCCCCTTCCATTATTAATGGGCACAAAGTCTTTTAAACCTCCCTGCTTTGAAAGTTTGCATCCATCCTCCAGATTTTCTACAGTTCTAATCTTCTCAAAGGGGTCTCATCTTTTAGCCTCCAAACTACCTAAAAAGGGGCTGAGGTACTTGAATCCCTTCGATAGTCATTTCCAGCTCCTTTCAGAAGAGCGCCCTTAACTTTTATGAGCCCTCAACATGCCAGAATTCATGTTCTTTTCCTGGTAGGCCGGATTCTGTCTCCCCACTCATCTCCCCTCATGGTGCTCTGGTGCCCTTCGCCAAAGACGAAGACTCACCCTTTTCACTGTGACTCCCTGATGTGAGGAGCTGGTTCCTTCCTGCCTCCTAGATGTTTGGACTATAGTAGAGACTTGTTGCGTGCACGTTAGCACACGACTACCTTGAGGTTGTCAGGAGAGGTCATATTCTAGCTTCAGCTGCCCCTCACTTGCCCAGGGATCCTAGTCCAGCCACCTAATCTCTCTGCCTCACCGTTCTTGTTTGTAAATAAAAAAAGAGTTATGAAGGTAAAAGGAGGGAACTATGAACTTTGAGGCAGCTTGAACAAAAGTGAAAGGCATCATGCAAATTGCAAAGTTCTTTTTAGGTAGAAAACAGAGGCCATGCGGTGGTCTGTTACAGATTCTGTCATACTCTCATGGGGACAGCCAGAGTTTGTCTAAGTAGAAACTGTCAGAAGGCTAGCTGGCGTAGCTGGATGGCTGGTATAGGTGGTGATCAGACAGTGACAGGCCCTTGGTCAGGCCTGCTCCATTGCTCCAGAGCTCTATTCCCAGTCTGTAAATCGGGCTGGGGGTGGGTTGGGCCAGATGCACTCTCCTGGTTCAAAGACAAGACCAGATTGTCAGTGACAGGCAGAGGTCATGTGACTTGACAGACTGAGGTCTTGTTGTGACATGCTGACCTGGGGAGGTGGGTCAAGTCCCATCCAGCACAGAACTCGGGAAGTCTTTGGGGCAGGGCAGGGCAAGTCGCGACTTTCATCTTTGGGGGCTGGCCCCTCCCGGACCGGGCATTCCTGGCTCCCGCAACAGATTGTGGCTTTGGAGATGGTTCCTCCCCGGGGAAGGCTGGGATTGGCCACCAGTGGTCTGGGAAGAGGCTCAGATCCTTCCGCGGAGGGCGGGGCGGAGGGGGTGCTGCGTGGGGTGTTTGTTCTCTTGGGATTAATGGGGAGTTGTGGGGGAGGGGTAGGCGCGCTCCCGCATGCGCACTGCGGCCCCTCCTGTTGGCTCGTCGTTGTCCGCTGGGCGGGGGCCCGGCCCCGCCCCTCTCCCGTCCCGGCAGCGGCGGCGGCGGCGGCGGCGGCGGCGGCGGCAGCGGCAGCGGCAGCGACGGCGGCGGCTGTAGCAGCCTGCGCGGTGCCTTCTGGGAACGGAATCCCCAGGGCTGCCCCTGGCCCCCATGGCGCATGCGCGGGAGGCCGCTCGGTGATCCGCGGCGGCGGCGGCGGCGCTTCCTGCTAGGACCGGCTGGGGCCGTACCGGAGGCTCGGGCTCCACCGACCCTCCTCCCACTCCCTCCCACTCACCCTCTGGGCCGCGACTGCGCAGGGCGGGGCCGGCCGAACCATGGGCCGCGGTGAGTGCAGGGCCCGGCCCCCCCATCCTGCCCCTCCCCCTTCCCTCCCCTCCTGTCCCTACCCTCTGCCCCCTTCGCGTCCTCTCGGCCCCTTTCCCTGGCCCCATCACCACTCCCCCGCCCTCACCTGCCCCCACCGTTTCCCCCTCTTAACTGCTTGACTTTTGCCTTCTTCACCTCCCTCCCCTCAGTGCCTTGCCCACCCTCCGTCCGCCCTCTCCCCAAGTTCCTTCCTACTTCGTGCGCCTTCCCCTCCTCCCCAATCTAAGGGAAGCAGTCTGGGTGACAGGGCGCCTTGTTATGAGAGGGAAAGTTTTGAAGCCGCCAGTGTTGCGAGGGGAGCGATGGTGAGGTTGGGGAGAATACTTGCAGGTTTGAGGGGCGGCCCCACATATTAGAGGAGAATCCTTGTTGGATTTAATTTGAAGTCTTTGGGATAGGAGGTGCTGAATCCTTTTGCCTTAGGATTGGGGGAAAATCAGGAGCTTCTCAGGATCCTGGGAGCAGACAAGAGCTGTGACTAAGAACACCCAAATGAACCAGATCAGCATGGGGGGGAGTGCAGTTCTGTTGGTACCACCCAAGCAAGCAGTTGGGCAATGGCCTGGTGACCTGTGGGGCAATCTGTATATTTTATATGATCTTCCTGGGGGGGAATGGGAACATCAGGGGATGTTCTGGGAAACTTCCTAGTGGCCTGGCATTATGGGAGTTTGCCCACACTCCTGGGTGAAGTCTTCTGTCTCTGATTGGACAAAAGGACTCAGCTCTTTACATGTGTAGGGATTGGGCTGTGATTTCTTGGTCCTTGGAAGTTGAGGCTTTGACCCTCTGGTCCCTAAGGATTGCACATGTAAAGGTTGGTTGTGGACTCAGCCAGCATATCCCTGATATTTTTATGGGCACTTAACTTCGTTAAGGATTCTTCCCTTGAGAGTTTCTTGAACTGTTGTGCTCTCTGAGTTGGACATATTTCCTGACAGTCCCTTCTCCCGCCTGTCTTGCAGGTGTGGGCTAAGCCGGCGGCCCCGGCTTTAGACTGGACCCCACAATGTTTGCAGAGATGTTCAGGTAGCCATGGTGGGATGACAGAGGGCTCTTCTCTTTGTCCCTCCCAGCTCTCTGAGGGTTTCCCCTTACCCCTGAGTTCTCTCGAATCTCCCCACCACCTTTGCCTTCCTGGAGTACACCCTCAGGTACCCAGCCCAATTGACTCCTAATGCCCACATGGATGTCCACGTTATCAGGCACGTGGGAGCTGATTACACACAATGAATGGGGGCAATGAGAGCAGTGGAGCAGACAGAGCTGGGGGCCCTGTGGCCACATCTGTCCCCATCGGCTGGCAGCGCTGTGTTCGAGAGGGTGCTGTGCTCTATATCAGGTATAGATCCTCAGCGTTCACCAAATTCTATCCCTAGGCCCTTCATTTGCCTGATTTTTCTCCCTCTCACCCCATCTCTCAAAGGTCAGGTCTCTGGTACCCTGTTGCTCTCCTGTTTTTCCTTCCTCAACCTTTTGTTCTCTGTCTCTGAATTTGTTCTCCCCCTTTCTGTCTCTTCCCACATACCTTATCCTTTGTCTTGTCTAGGAAGGTCTTTAAGGAACTGTCATTTAGGAATGTCTCCTGATTCATTGTCAACTAACCCTATACTCTCTGACCCTGTCCTTTTCCAGCCCAAGTGGCACAGAGCTGTCTTCCTTGGAGCAAACCCGGAGCTACCTCCTCAGCGATGGGACCTGCAAGTGCGGTCTGGAGTGTCCACTTAATGTCCCCAAGGTCAGAGTGATGAGGGATGCCCAGAGTACAGGGATAAGCCTAGACACTTAATGCAAATCACTGCCCGTGGTGGTGGCCTTTGTCAAATCTTCCATCCCTTCAGGGTCCCTGTCCATGCCTTCTACCTTACAGGTTTTCAACTTTGACCCTTTGGCCCCGGTGACCCCGGGTGGGGCTGGGGTGGGGCCAGCATCAGAGGAGGACATGACCAAGCTGTGCAACCACCGCCGGAAAGCCGTTGCCATGGCAACCCTGTACCGCAGCATGGAGACCACCTGCTCACACTCTTCTCCTGGTGAGTCTTCCCCACTTTACAGAAGACTGAGGACAACTTAAGGGCCTGGAAGAGGAATGGTGGGAGGAGCTTTATGAGAGGGAGCAAGAAGAAGGGCGGATTGGGGAGCTGCTTGGTGAGAGGAGGGTATAGATAGGTAGGTTGGGAATTTATAAAGACAAAACGAAGTTCTTGGAAGGGGAGCTTCAGGCTAACTCATCATTTCTCATTTATTGCAGGAGAGGGAGCGAGCCCCCAAATGTTCCACACTGTGTCCCCAGGGCCCCCCACTGCCCGCCCTTCCTGTCTTGTCCCTCCCACAACTCCACTTAATGGGGGTCCTGGCTCCCTTCCCCCAGAACCACCCTCAATTTCACAGGCCTTCCCCCCTCTAGCAGGCCCTGGGGGGCTCTTCCCACCACCAAGGCTTCCTGACCCAGTCCCTGCTGGCGGCAGCAGCAGTCCGTGTTTCCTCCCAAGGGGCAATGCTCCCTCTCCAGCTCCACCTCCTCCTCCTGCCATTAGCCTCAATGCCCCCTCGTACAACTGGGGAGCTGCCCTCCGATCCAGCCTGGTACCCCCTGACCTGGGCTCTCTTCCAGCCCCCCATGCCTCCTCCTCACCACCATCGGACCCTCCTCTCTTCCACTGTAGTGATGCCTTAACACCCCCTTCTTTGCCCCCAAGCAATAATCTCCCTGTCCTCCCTGGCCCTCCTGGTCCTACCACTCAGCCACCAGTGTCTTTAGCCACTATGCACCTGCCCCTGGTCCTGGGACCCCTGGGAGGGGCCCCCACGGTAGAAGGGCCTGGGGCACCCCCTTTCCTTGCTAGCAGCCTACTCTCTGCAGCGGCCAAGGCACAGCGTCCCCCGCTGCCCCCTGCCAGCACTTTACAGGGCCGAAGGCCCTGTGCCCAGGCGCCCTCAGTTTCCCACTCATCATCACCCCGTCCCACTCAGCGCCGTCCCCGCAGACCCCCAACTGTATTGAGATTGCTAGAAGGGGGAGGCCCTCAAGCCCCTAGACGGAGCCGTCCTCGTCCCCCTGCTCCTGCCCCCCAACCTTTTTCTCTCCCTGAACCATCCCAACCAATTCTCCCTTCTGTGCTGTCCCTTCTGGGACTCCCTACCCCTGGCCCTTCCCACTCTGATGGAAGCTTTAACCTTTTGGGGTCAGATACACACCTTCCTCCTCCCCCAACCCTCTCCTCAGGGAGTCCTCCCCAGCCCAGGCACCCCATTCTGCCCTCCCTGCCTGGGACCGCCAGTGGCAGCCTCAGCAGTGTGCCAGGTACGTAAGTAAGTGTGGTAGAGCTCCTCCCCTGGGGTGAAAAGAGACAGCCAAGGCATTTAGGGGAGAGTTTAGAGCTCTTTGGCGGTTTTCTGGGTTAGGGGCAGGGAGGTTGGGTTCTTTGGACACTGGGAGAAAGAGCCTCCCTTGAGCTGAATCTCTTTTTTCCTTTGCAGGTGCCCCTGCCCCACCAGCTGCCTCCAAAGCCCCCCTAGTCCCCAGCCCTGTACTTCAAAGCCCATCTGAAGGGCTTGGGATGGGGGCGGGCCCCACCTGCCCTCTGCCTCCCCTGGCTGGTGGGGAGGCTTTCCCTTTCCCCAGCCCTGAGCAGGGCCTGGCACTGAGTGGAGCCGGCTTTCCGGGGATGCTAGGGGCCTTGCCTCTCCCTCTGAGTCTGGGGCAGCCTCCACCTTCTCCATTGCTCAGCCACAGTTTATTTGGCATGTTGGCTGGGGGAGGGGGACAACCTCCCCCAGAGCCCCTGCTACCCCCACCTGGGGGACCTGGCCCTCCCCTAGCCCCAGGCGAGCCCGAAGGGCCTTCGCTTTTGGTGGCTTCCCTGCTTCCACCACCCCCTTCAGACCTTCTTCCACCCCCTTCTGCACCTCCTAGCAACCTCCTTGCCTCTTTCCTGCCTCTGTTGGCCCTGGGCCCCACAGCTGGGGATGGGGAGGGATCTGCAGAGGGAGCTGGAGGTCCAAGTGGGGAGACATTTTCAGGTTTGGGAGACCTGCCCCCGCTACTGTTTCCCCCACTTTCAGCCCCACCTACCCTCATAGCTTTAAATTCTGCGCTGCTGGCTGCCAGCCTGGATCCCCCCTCGGGGACACCCCCCCAGGTGAGGATAGGGGGTGATTTGTTGGGACAGAACAAGAGACAGAATCAGAGATGGGAGCTGGGAATCGAAGGTTCTTCCAGGGGGCCTTCAGGAAGGGCTTAGTGTTTGGCTAGGGATAGGTAGGACAGCTGTGAGAACTGGGTCTGTATTGAATAAGCATGGCCTCCTTCATGTGAGGCTTCAGTGAGATCATATATGTGAAAGTATTATCCTTCATGTGAGGCTTCAGTGAGATCATATATGTGAAAGTATTATAAATGTATGGGATACTTTACACACGTGTTACAACCATTCTTTATCCTTAGCCCTGTGTCCTGAGTGCCCCCCAATCTGGACCACCTACCTCCAGTGTCACCACGGCAACTACTGACCTGGGAGCCTCCTCTCTGGGCAAGGCCCCCTCCAACTCAGGGAGACCCCCCCAACTCCTTAGCCCTTTGCTGAGTGCCAGCCTGCTGGGTAAGTCTGAGGGGAGACTGTTATGAAAGAGAAGAAAGGAAGCAATAAAACTTGGAAGTAGCAGTTGGATGAACTGGGGAAGAAAGTCTTTGACCACTGGGTAAAACCTAAGAGAATAATAGGGTTTGCTCAACTTAATTGATTTCCCTAGGGAGACCCCTGACTTTATAATTCAACAGGTGACCTATCTTCACTGACCAGCAGCCCTGGAACCCTCCCCAGCCTGTTGCAGCCTCCTGGCTCTCTTCTCTCTGGCCAGTTGGGGTTGCAGCTCCTCCCTGGGGGGGGAGCTCCTCCAACCCTCTCAGAGGCTTCTAGTCCCCTAGCCTGCCTGCTACAGAGTCTCCAGGTGAGGGTTTGGGGAGTATATTTGTCATGAATTGTTTCCCAAACTGGAAATCTGGGCATTCCGAGTTACAAAGCAGAGGGACTGTATTTGAAACTGCCTTGAGATTTTATTTTTTTGCCTGCAGATCCCTCCAGAGCAGCCAGAGGCCCCCTGTCTGCCCCCCGAGAGCCCCACCTCAGCCCTGGAACCAGAGCCTGCCCGGCCTCCCCTCAGTGCCTTAGCCCCACCCCATAGTTCTCCTGACCCCCCAGTCTCTGAGCTGCTCACTGGGCGGGGGTCAGGGAAACGGGGCCGGAGGGGAGGAGGGGGACTTAGGGGCATTAATGGTGAGGCCAGGCCAGGCCGGGGTCGAAAGCCTGGCAGCCGGCGGGAGCCTGGCCGACTAGCCCTCAAGTGGGGGGCACGTGGTGGCTTCAATGGACAAATGGAACGGTCCCCAAAAAGGACCCACCACTGGCAGCATAATGGGGAACTGGCTGAAGGGGGTGCTGAGCCCAAGGATCCATCCCCCCCTGGGCCCCATTCTGAGGACCTTAAGGTGAGTGTAGAGTGATGGGAGGTTTGGCTGAAGGGCTCCAAGGAATGGTGCAGCCACATGCATTTTCCTAACTTTCCCAACACACAGTCCATCTTTTCTCAGGTGCCCCCAGGGGTAGTCAGAAAGTCTCGGCGTGGCCGGAGGAGAAAATACAAGTGAGTGTTGGGCCCACCACAATCCTGGCCTTACTCTGTTCTTACTGGGTTTATAGAAATGGCTAAAGAGTAGCTTGGCTTTCAAAAGGGCAAATACTTATTTGAATATGAGTAAGAATATTATGCCTTTACTGTCCAAATGTAGAAAGTTTTCCACCCAAACTCTGAAATTCACCTGGTGCTTGGGGAGGTGTTCCTGATCATCTGTGCCCCTTATTGCAGCCCCACCCGGAACAGCAATAGCTCCCGCCAGGATGTTACCTTGGACCCCAGCCCCACAAACCGAGTAAGTGTGTGTCAGTGGCTGGGAGGGAGGGGGATGTATAAGAGATGAGGTAGGAGGGAAAGAGAGTTGGAGTGGGGAGAAAAATAAAAGATTTTCTGATACCTAACTGATCACTTCTTTTAACTTTCCCTCTTATATAGGCGGCTGTCCCTCTGACTCCCCGGGCCCGCCCTGGCCGTCCTGCCAAAAACAAAAGGAGGAAACTGGCCCCATAGCAGCCATACCTGGAGCTGGATCTGACCCTGACTGGGGAAAGCTGAGTGCTGAGCCTTGGGAGCCCCTGCCAGCCACCTGCACCTGTGGACAGTGGGTGGGGGCACTACTCCCCACTCAGAGCACAAATGCAAGCCCTTCCCCTACAATCCCATCCTGAGCCATTGCAGGGGGTAGGGAAGCTCAACCCCTCCCCCCCAAAGCCATGTCACTGAAAAGGCCTTGGGGGGGGGGGAATGGTATATGGCCCACTCCCCACTAGGCTAAGGGGAACACCCCCTTCCCCAGGTCTTATTTGTTTAAGTTATTTTTGCACAAATGACTTTTATATTTAATTCGACTTCATTGCCTCCCTTCTTAAAGCCAGCAGGCTCAGTTTACAAACCTGTGAGCTACTGTTGGCTGCTGCCCTCCTTCCCAGTGAAAGGTACAAAGCAATAAGCATCATACATCCTCCCCTCACCCCTCCAACACCCCTTTGTGTCTGGCTCAGGTTGCTCAAAGCACAGATCCCCTCTTACCCCTGTCCCCAGGTTTGAAACACATACCCTCATTTCAAGGTGTACCCAGCTTCCATCAACTTTCCTCTGGGATAGAAAAAGGGGGTAAGGGGGCAAAGAGAGCCCTCTGGGACTCTCCTCCCATACACACTACACTGCCCCTTCTCCCCCCATCAAAATGCTCAGAGACGTTGTGATGATGCGACTGAGGATTATGCAACATGGTCCAACCGGAGCGGCCAGCATGACCAGCTGTCCAGGGGCTGCCTCCTGCCTTTTCTTTTGTAAAGACAAGACCCTTGGGAGTTTTAATTCTGTTTTGTACTTGCCCTGTGGGGCCTCCACTGCTTTTCTATGGGAGACACTCTTAATTTAACAGATGAGAATATTTTGAAACTCTGGCTCTGACTCTGTACTCATTTTTTCCTTAGTTCTTTAGTATGAACAGGTTATAATTTAAATCCTCCTCTTCTAGTAGAGAGTAGCTTAGACTGCCTATTATGCTATGAATGTCTCTCAGTGCTGCCTCTTCCCCAGGAAATACAGCAGAGGCCACACAGAGTACAACAGCATTTAATGGTCAGAAACAGTTGTACAGTGTTACAATTAGCCACAGAAGCTGTGCTGGAGGACAGGACCCAATCCTTCCTGTACCAGACAAAGCAGTATTGGATGTGAGCTGGCATGTGGCTGGGCCCACGTCCTTATCCCCAGGGCCTAAGGGAAGACCACCATCTATTGTAATATCCCCCAGCTACCACTCTAGTCATCAGAGAAGGGGTTTAAACCTCACATGCAATAAGAACCCCTTGTCTCCAGTGTCAAATGGGATGGGGATGCAAGAGTTACAATTAAGGGGAAACACTATGTAAGCTGTTAACAGAGGTCAAAGGGGTAGGTGTTACCCCTGTTTTCCATCTCCCAAAGGGGCTCACTTTCCCAGTTTCTTCATCCGATCATCAATGTTGGCAAAATTCCCCTCAATTGTGGACAGGTTTTCACGCATGGTTAACTGCACCTAGAAAGTGATAAAGATGTTCTATCAGGTCCAGGTGCTTACCTGGATGAGGACCTAAAGAAATTCTCTTAGGAAAAATAAAATGGAAACACAGCTTATGGGCCCTAGAGCAGGGAGTCCCATGGAACTAGCTCACAGTCTGCAGCAGGCAGAACTCTTAAAAGGACAAGTAAGATTTTGTTGAAATAGGGGTTCACTGGTTCAACATTAGAAAACCGCTCTAGAGGAAGTACATTATACCAAGTATTTGTTTTCATTTATTTTGACGGTTCTGTAATGCAGGTTTCTTAACTTTAATGCTCCTCCCAGTACTGCAAACTGTCTCAACAGAAACCAAGGACTCACTGCGTGCTGAACACTGCTAAAAGAAGGAAGGAAGAAGGTGAGGCTCACTGCTCAGAGTGAAATATGAAGTGGCAGAACCAGGTTGGAGCCTTTCTGACTTGAAAGCCCATATTCCTTCCAATGTACTATGCTCAGGAGCACCTGGATGAGGACTCAGGGAGGGTAAAGCTAAGTTAAGACTATAGAGGGTACGGGTAGATTTTTGAAGAAAAATTGATACTTGTTGAACTAACAATTGACCCATGTTATTTAACCTAAGTCCACATAACTCTCAGGTAGGTGTAATTTTCCAGAGGATAAGACAAGTTCATAAGCTGTTATCAAAGGTCCCACAACCACTGGAAAACAGTATGAAGACTCAATCGAGCCTCCATCATGAACTATGCTACCAAAGGGGCCAAGGCAGAGCCCTCTGAGATAAAGCCAGAGAACCTGGTCTCTGTGTGTGCTGAAGGGAGGCAGCAAACCCAAAAGGGGGCAGGTACCTGGGTTAAGAGGGTGGTGTTATCCTTGAGAGAACTAGCAATCATCTGCTGTGTGGTGTCCAAGTGTGTCAGGAGCTGACCAAACTGCATGGCTATAAAGGAAGAAAGGTACAGGGCAAGTTAGAATACAAGACAAGAGGAAAGGAAACAGAAGTTGCCCACTTTCCAATTCCTAAGCATCCCTGGAAGCTGGCCTCTCACCTTGCTCATGCAGCTGCTTGATGGTGACAAGTCTCTGCACCAGCTCAGGAAGGGTGGAGGCGATGGGGCTCCAGCGCTGTATGGTTTCATACAGCTGGTGCACCTGGAGGGACATGACAAGGCCCAGAGGGGATGGCCCAGCTGTCAGTAAAGTACACACTGACTACTTCACTAGGGTGAGGCGAGGTCAGCTAGATGGGAAGAGAGCAAAGCATTGCCCTAACTTTCTCAGCTGGTACAGGTTTATAAAGACAGGAACCTGAGTGCCCTGACTGGTGTGGCTCAGTTGGCTGGGTGTCAATACCACAAAGTGAAAGGTCACCAGTTTGATTCCTGTACAGGGGCACATGCCTATGTTGTGGGTTCAGTCCTTAGGGGCATACAAGAAGCAACCTATTGATGTTTTTCACATCAATGTTTCTCTCTTTCCCTCCTTTTGCCTCTCTAAAAAATAGAGGGTCCTGAGAACTCAGTGCTCTCATCTATTACCACCAGGATGACTCAGAACGTAAGGGAGCAGGAAAGGGTATGAAGGTGGGGACAGATGTCTTGCTGACCTTGCTCTGTGTATCTGCATCCTCTACAGAAGCTTTATGCTTGGCGATCTCATTCACCTTTCCCAGGACACTCTGTAAGCACAGATTTTAAGGTTGATAGTAAGTGCATCAAGGACTTCCAAAGCCCCAAGCTACCTGTAATCCACTTTGTCCCCCACTTAATACCTGTAGCCGAGCCTCCACTTGGTCCAAAACTAGAGGGTCCAGGGCGCTCACCTTCGCCTGCAACAGCTCTACAGTCTCCTGGAGGAGAGGGTTGGGACAAACGTCATGAGGGGGAAAGAATCAGATTAGGAAAAAGCCATCCCCTGTTCCACTGGGGGTAATTAATTATCCAAGCAACCCAACCCCAATATCCTCTTGTAATCCAAACATTCCAGTTCCTTTTACACTCACCGTAAGGCAGGCTCCTTGTAGACCTGCAGAAAGGGGATTCTGGGGGGAAAAGGAGGAAAGAAATCAGTGGTTCTACTATCTCCATATGATTGCCACCTTTTCCCATCATTTCTGTTCTAGCTGAAAGCCCACTGGCTCTTCCCAGGATTCTGTGGAATGCTGTGGACCACAGGCTGAGGGTGCAGGATGTAAGGGTCAGATTTAAGTATAGGACAGCACCTGACCTGAGCATCCTGATCACAGCGTACAGTTCCTTCCAGCTCTGTCAGGCGCTTTTCAAGTTCTGCAATCTAGGGGGAGAAAGGAGGTGAGATTTGCCATCATACACCCTGCTGCTGCAGTGGGAAGTAAGATCCTGCTGTTCTCTGCTTGTTTGATTGCAATTCCCCTCCCCACTCCCCTCTATCTACCAAGGGATGCCTTTTCAAGGATGCCTTTCCTAGTCACAATCTTAAAATCTTAAAGTAGATGGGTGAGGGAAACATGAAGAATGAGACATCAAAAGGAATCAGAAGCACTCCCTCCCCAGAACTGATCCCTTGGAGGAAGGCAGGAAAGTCTCTAGGACCACATCTCCCTGACTCCCCCCAAACTATACATACTTACTTTGGCAGCTTGAGAGAACTTGTCCTGCTCAGGCCGAGAATGTAGTTCATAAGTGACAAGGCTGCTATCTGGGGGCATCCCACTTGTGGTCTTTCCCCCTGAACCAGCCCCTTTGCTGTTCTTTGTTGCTTCCAGTTGCAGTAGTAGGCGCCTAGGTCAGGAGACCACGTAATATCATGACTTCAGGATGCAGGCCAGCCCAGTCCCTCTCATTTCTACCTCATTGTAGTCAGCATTAAGGAAGAGCTAGGCCACTTCTTCCCTTAACAGCCCTTTCAATACCTGGCTGAGTCCCCCTATACCCCAATTAGTAATGATTTCCCAACCAAGAAGGGCACCCACTTAGCCAGAGCTCCATCGGGGTCAGTAAGGTTGATCGCTGCATCTGGTCCCAGCAGCTTCTCCAGATGGGAAGCAACCAGCTGCTGCTTCAGGGCTGCCAGCTGTTTAGCTAACACCACGGGGGTCAGCTTCTCCTCAGTAGCTGACTCCTTCACTGTTGTCTGGTATGAAAAAGTAGACAGTGAAGAGTGGCAACAGTGAACTAAGAAAAAAAATGGGTCAAGACCCAGCAGTGGCTAGAAGTCACCTATAACACTGAATGCATTCATGTATTTTCCTAAACTCTGGGAACGTCAGCCCCCTGATCCAGAAGCTTAGGGAATCTTTCTCCTCCTGCTGGGAGGTCCTCCTCTGCTATATGAGTCATAGCAGAGGGGGGAGAAGAGAGTTCATAGTTACCTTGATTTTCTCAACTTCGGTTGTCAGTTCTTGGACCTCATACAGTAGTCGCTGGTACTTTTGCTGGGGTGTCTCCTTCACCCCCAGACCCTCTCCAAGCTAGAGAGCAAGCACAGAAGGTGATGTTACACCTCCTAGTACCTCAAGAATTTATTCAAACCCTGGGCTTGAATTGTAAGGGTATTATATCCAACTTAGAATCTATAACGCCCCAGTGAATTGAGACAGCTCGAGGCCTAGAGACTCCAGAGCAAACAGGAGGGATAAAACATCCTCAACTGCATCCTGCTGCATTCTTCAGGACCCCCAACCAGGGAGAAACTGTATCCCTTGATCTCCTGTTAGAGAGGATCACTGTACCATTCCCATCAACACACACAACAAACCATCTCATATTCTCCGGATTCATATCCTGTCCTCTTGGTTTTTCCAATACGATCTGAGAAATCTGTCAACAAAAGAAGATGAAATTGAGGGCCTCATTTAGGCCCAAGGCAGTTATGGTCTTAGGTGCCAATGAGGGCTTCCAGGAAGAGATCTCTATGAGGGACCCTTTCCTAAAGCAGAAGTCAATAAGTCCTGAGGACAGGCTTCCCCCCACCCAATTTACAGCCCAGTCTCACCAAGTCCCTTTGTCCCCACTCTCTTGTCTTTGAACTTGTCATAGGCAGCATTGGGATTGACAATGATGTGCTCCACACTCGTGCTCGTCAGTTCCTCCTGCAGGAATAGGTATCTCAGGCCTGGAGCAGACTCATTCACACTCTAGAATTTCCCCACAAAATCCCCCAAATATTATGAGACTGTCTCCTACTTTCCAAGAGGAAAGAAGGGCGGCTCCATTCCAAGCTGCCGACCCAGGCTTGACCTAGGAAACGAAAGTTTCCTGGTAAATTTGGAGTCTCAGTTGTATAAATATTAACACCCTGATTCAACGGGGAGCAGAGATTGCATAGCCTCCCCATTCCCCCACCCCATCCAACTGGGCCCTCCCAGTTATCTGGCACATGCCATGCATTCAGGGCAAAAAACCAACCTGACCTCTTCTAACCTCCCCCTCCCAAAAGTAAATTTCCTTGCTGCTGAGGAAGTCCATTTTCAAGCTAACCTCCATTCTTACTGGAGGAAAAAAGGAAGGACAGCAGACTGAAGCTACTAACTCAAAGGGTGAATACTAGGACTTTAATATGCTGTTGAAGGGAAGACACCAGCTCTTAGATACAAAAAAAAGTTGGTTGGCAGAGGGCTTGGCCAGAAGCTCTGTTTCCAGGCTGCCATGAGGTCAGGGAATTCAGGTGATAAAGAGGGAAGGGCTTACTGTATTATTTTTTAAAGGACATTTTAGAAGCAACAAGCAGAAGCAGTATCTGCTGGCCAAGAATACCTGTGGGCAAGAGCTATATATTAGTTCTGAAATGGAGATAGCCCAGCATCTTTTCAGCTCTCCCTGACCTCTCTGCTGTCTCTCAAGCACTGAAGATATCCTATAAATAGGGGACATGGTAAAGAAAGTGAATGAGATTTATTCTAGAAATTGAGGCAGAGAAGTTCCCTCCTTACTAGGTATCCACTGGATGTTCATATTCCAATAACTACACCAGACTGGGCATTTCAGACTGCATGTCTGTCCTTCAATTGTCAGCAGCCTGACAGCTCTCACTATATTACTGAAGAAGGGGGGAAGGAGACCCAGGAGTCTTTTCTTTTGGGGATGACATCTCCACTTTCTACAGAAGGAAGGCAAAGTGAGTCTTCTTTCTTTTAACTGGAATAATGGTTCTCAATCCTGGTGACACAATAGAATCACTTAGAAAATGTTAAAACAACAAAAAAAGAGGCCTGCTTCCACCTCTGTAGATTGATTCTGATTTATTGTTCTGGGGTAGGGGCCAAGGCAGTAGGCCACTTTAAAAGCTACTCAGGTGATTCTAATATTTTTAATATGCAGCCAGGACCAAGAATCTCTGCCTGTGGGTATTGTGGGGGAGGGGAAGGGGGAATGATGATGATGGAAAGACATGATGGAGAAAGAGCAACAGACAAAAGCTCCGTCCTTCATCTCTGGACTGCTATTAAAGAAGGAATCAGTGTGAGTGGCAGCTTTAAAAATAAGAGAGGAGAGGGGGTAAGGAGATTTTTACCTCTTCTTCAGGAAAGTGCTGGGCAGAGAGACAAGAGCTAAAGATTAAGGGAAAACAAAAGGGTTCAATATTCCATATGCAGGGGCCTAGGCGAAAAGACAATTGAGTCCCAAATTATTATCTCTTTCATCTTTTCTGAAATGTTATGGCTCAAGCGCCCACCAGCCAAATAACTGTGTGGTCTCTAGTTAGTCTCTGTAAGTAAAGTGTCAGAGAAGGACTCATGCTCAGGAAGGACAACCATCTTCTCTTAAGTTCACACTCAATAATATGCCACTCCTCCAATGAAGCAGAAATCTTTTTTTTTTTTTTTTTTTTTAATTCTCTTAAAAAGAGGAATAGGAGACATAGTCTACAGACCAAGGAACAAAATTAATTATAGCTACCATTTGTTAAGCCCTTATTAGGGATAGGCACTGTACAGATAAGAACTGACTTTCTATTTACTTTCCTAAAAATAGGGATGGAGCAGAATAAAAAAAAGGTAAACACACAAAATGTGAGTTTCAGAGGTTCTGGACAGTAACAGGGATGGACAGGGCTTTCATCTAACTATTCTTGATGTAGGAGCATGTCCTGGATCAGGAGGGCTGCCCGACACTGACACTGGCATCCTGGAGGGGCCCCTCTGAGGGTAAGGCCTGGGAGACTCAGGTAGGTGGCACACTTTAATCCTCCAGTGGCACCTACTCCACTATTCTACCAGTGTCACAGAGATCTGGGGGCATAGGTGGGGGCAGTGTCATTACAGTGACTTGTGAGATGAAAAAGTTGTGAGCTGAACAGATTAAAGATTTAGTAGAGACAAAAGGACAAAACAACAACTGTACATCACAGCACACCCCATTAAAAAGCAGATGAAAGGTCAGGCTTCTTACCAGCTCCTTGTGGTTTCCCCAGAGGTGAGAAAATCAAAAGAGTTAAAAGGAAAGGGAGTGGGGAAGTGGGGGTGAGGGAGGGGAAAAAAAAAAGACAAAATTGTTATTAGCAAGTTGTCACATGCACTACATGATAGTCTTCAAACACACTGCACCACAGGGCCCAGGGGAACCTAACAAAATTTAGGGGCCAAGAAATTTCAGCTGGGGTTGTCAGATACCCCAAGAGAAAAGAAGAGTTTGGGTCCCTTTTCTCTCTGGTGGTGAGGATGTCATGAAGCTTTGCATTAACAGCAGCAATTCAGGATCATCGGAGAACTAGTAGTTAGATGCTGCAAACTAGAGGCGTCGTCTAGGAAAGTGGGGAAAGAGAAGGCTGAGGGGGTGAGGAAGCTGCAGAAATGGCAAAATGTGAAGCAGAGGCTACGGAGATTCTAAGAACGTGAAGCTGATTAAGGGTCCATAATTCTCAAGGGGGGCAGTTCATGGCTTAAGTCTTCCTGTCTCCTGGTTTCTCTAGTTTTGAAGAATTTGACATTTGGATGGCAGAATCAGTCACAATGAAGGTGCTCATGTGGCTGGTCTGGTAAGATTTTAGGTTCAGCAGAATAAAATATGTCAGGTACAGATGGCGAGTTTAGGGAAATATTAGGTTAGCCAAAAAGTCTGTTTAGTTTTTTCCATAAAATAAAAAACAACAATTTTCATTTTCACCAATAACTTTATGGATTTGGATACTTTGAGTATGTCAGCTATCTCCCACTATTGGCTTCTAGTGGGTAGAGGCCAGGGGTGCTGCTAAACATCTTCCAATGCATAAGACAGCCCCACAGCAAAGAATTATTTGGCCAAAATGTCAATAGTACCAAGAAACTTTGCAAACCATTTTTGACATGTTCGATCAGTCATTGCACCTTCTCCATACACCACACAAATCTCTTTTTCCGCACAAATCTTTTTTTGTGTGTTTCAGTTGTTTTTACCTTTTTCTGAATAAGCATAATACACTAAAATGTTGCATATTTTCTTCCCTCTTCAATATTAAAATGGCCGCATACAAATTCACCAATTTTGATGATTTTTAAAAATGAATGCTGATATGATAGCTGTCACAATATAACAAAATGTTTTTTTTTAATTTTTTTAAAATTATTTATTTGTTTTTTAAATTTTATTTTTAGAGAGAGGGGAAAGGAGAAAGAGAGGGAGAGAAATATCACTGTGTGGTTGCCTCTCACTAGTGCCCCCAACTGAGGACCTGACGTGCAATCTAGTAATGTGCCCTGACTAGGAATCGAACCAGCAACACTTGGCTCGCAGTGGATTCACTGAGCCACAGCAGCCAGGGTTAACAAAAATGTTTTGAATGAAGTTAAAGACAACTAAGCACTACTAGAACCATTATACAGGAAAAACTAAACAGACTTTTTGGCCAACCCAATATGAAGCACCTAATTTCAGCCCCATTTTTATTCTCTGCTGTCAGAGGAGAGGCAGGGAAAATCCTGGTCCTGCGTGTGGTCTGTGTTTGAATCCATCTTGAGTGGTGGGTAACTCCCCATGCAGCTCTGTGAGGGATCCAGAGCAATTCTGCCATGATGTGCTAGCACAGAGTGCAGAGGACACCACGATTCAGAGCAACCAGCCCATGTGCAGAACAAGTTTCTTCAACCCTCAATTTACAAGATTCAAGGGGTTGGAGGGTAGACAAGAGGGAAAGGTGGGAGTATTTCAAAGAGGCCTTATTTTAGTCCAGGCCACACAGATAAAAATCCTACTCCCAGATAAGATCGGTAAAGAACTGCCAGGAAGGGAAATCCAGCTGTACGCCCTGCCTCTCCAGGAGCTCTACTTATGCACAGACAGAAGTGTAGGAGCATGTCATGGATCAGGAGGGCTGCCCAGCACTGACACTGGTATCCTCAAGGGGCCCCTCTGAGGGTAAGGCCCAGGAGACTCAGGTGGGCGGCACACTTTAGTCCTCCAGTGGCACCTACTCCACTAGTCCACCAGTGTCTCAGAGATCTGGGGCTGCTTCCTGCTCCAGAGATTTCAGCTATATATACCTGATCCTCAAGCTCCCCATTCCCTCTCTGAGGCCAGGGTCCACCCTAGCCAAGACTCTTCTCTCAGCTCAGGGCAGAGATGGGCCTGGGTCCTGTGGTCTAGGCTGGGATGTCTCCGCAGAGTGGGTGTAAGCACTCACAGGTGCACACATGCAAACACATGAGAGGGAGGCACACACACTACACATTTCTCTTACTTGCCCCACCAAGCTAAAACCAGCTTGGGAGACACTCAGAAGAGAAAGAGAGGAAGGACAATGGGCTGTAAGTTCAAGTTCAAATCAAAGAAAAGAAAAAGTGGCATACTAGTTTGTAAATATATACTAACTCCAGATCTGTCCTATGAGTGGATTGGGGGGAATGATGAGATTTAAGTCATGATTCTTGTAATATGGAATAGTAATAGTCACCATGGAAACCCACTGCACCCAGGCACCTTAACTGGAAAATTCTAAGTGCCCCGACCCCAGGTACTAGCTTATCTGGTACATGATTCCCAGTCCCTCTCACTAATGAACTCCCAGACTCCCCAGGCCTGTTTTGTTAAACAGCTATGCCTCAGAGGCAAAACATGAAGTTCTAGATCAGACAGAGGAAGAGGCCATTGCTGTTCTCTGAGTCTGTTCAGGCTCTATTCCAACACTGCAGCCAGAGGGACTCTGGAACCAAAATAACAAGGAGGACAGATAGTACTGCAGAATAAAACTGTCCAGGATGGACCAATATAGTGCTAACCAACCATCCATTTCTAAAGGAGGAGTACAGAAACACAAAGACTCATGGAAGCACAAATAACCCAAGTTATTACCTTAAAATTATCATGTAACACCCCTCTTCAATCCTAGTTACCTTTCTTTAAAGGTTTAGCATAGGAGAACATTAAAATGAGTTTTTCCCAGGATAATCCACACATAGCTAAGCAGTGAGGACTTACGCTATTCCCCTTGTTCTCCACCTCTGTCTGGAAGTTTATAGTCATTCTTTTTCTCTAAATTTCATTTCAGTCTGACAACGGCAACCCCTTCTAACTCTAGCCCCTAAATGTCTTATTTCCCAAAGTGTTCCTAGCCTCCATGTTTCTATCCCATCCTTCATTGGACAGTTTCATTCTACAGACCTCACAAGGAGAAGAGACAATGATTTGTGGATCATCGTTGTGCTTCTAAACCTTGATTTTTGATCCTTAATCAAAATGCCAGCAGGCCCCTTAGTGATCCAGCTAGGGACTCATTAGAATTTAAATTAGCTACAACAATAGCACAGTGACAGAGCATTGCATGCGAGGTGGCAGATGAAAAAAACATGCAGAGAAGAAGCATTGAATGGTCTTACTTGTGCAAACTAGTGTCCAGGCAAGGTGGTGAGGAGGGAGGATGGGGAAGCATTAGGAAAAACTCAGGTAAGTTCAAGTGTGCCAACAATCAATGAACACAATCAAGCATACTCTGTGATATCCCAAACTGTAAGGAGAGAACCTACTACTTATCATTTCAACCTGTTGGAGTGTCCAGCGGTACCTACCCTTTCCAGAACTGAAGCTTCTGCCAGGGCCCCACAAAACTATGGCAGATCATTTATTTTTCCCTTTCACATGGCATTCAGAATAGTTATGGCATAAAGGGAGAAACCAAATCCTACTTCTAGTGAGGTTTTCTAAATTTACTCCCCTTGCTTCAGTAGTTCAAAAGCCATGAGCAGAATGTCTCACAGATCCAAGGCAGCATATGGGCCAAGGGGGGATGAAATTCCAATTGGGAGTTAGCTTTCTGGACAAGACATTTTAAGAATAGTCTCCAAACAAGCACATCACCCCACTAAACCCAGGAGTGTCTGAAATGCAGAGAAGAGGCACTCCTAGATTGAGGAAGAAAAGGCTAGCCTGTACAGTTTTCTGGCCCATTCATTTTAGAATATTTTACTTCCTGCTAAAACCATTTTAAAGGGATAGTAGGAAACTCAGGATCATCTTTATCAAAATAAAACCTTTTACTACTTTCCTTCTCCATCCTCCCCACTAAGGAAATCACAAAACTTTTATGTTTAAGTTAAACTAGCAATTATGATCTTCAAGGGATATTAGAGGATATTATTTCCTTGAGCACCCCCACTTCTTCCACAGTGGAGCAAGCAGAGGAGGGAGGTTAAAAGGGAGGGTCAACACTTTTTGATTATTCCTTAAATTAAAAATCTGAAACCCTCCCCCCACCAAACATATTCCATAAGAAAGTGGTCATATCGGTTGTTTCAAGGAAAGGGAACTGATTGGTGGCTAACAGTGGGAAGAGAAACTTTTGTTCTATGTGCATATATTACCTATTCTAAAAACCAATAAAATTAAAGTTGAAAATAATCTGGAGACTAAGGCAGAGCATGCTGTTGCCAGGGGTTAAGAAGGTGACTGAAAACTTCATGGCTCAGTCACAACAGTGGTTATGTGCACTGTCACCTGTGCTAGGTCTTAAGAGGGTAGGTGAGAAGGGGACAGGCTGCTGGTGAGAACCCAGGACTCATGGACATGAGGTTTCTGGATTGTCTAAGTACCACCCACTGCTCCTCAAGTTGCACATTTATGTCAATATTAAGAGCAGTGGCAGAACCATTACTCAGCTGACTTCCCAAAAGCTGCCCTCCTAAGGCCCATAGGGACATGCAGGGGCCAGAGACATTAGCTGACATCAGGAAACATCTCAGTGGAAACATCTTAGTACCCACCCCCCCACCAAGTCTCCTGTAGCAGCTGAAGGTCTCCCCACTCCACTCACTCCTTCCTAGTGAGAGTCATTTAGTTGAGCCTTAAGTGATGGTGTATTCACCATCCAGATCCTATACACTTCTATACAGGCATCCTAGGCAATATGCCAGAGGAAATGAAAACTTATGGTATCCTCTCCCCATCAGATGCTACTAAAATATGCTGCTCAGGCTCAGTAGGGAGAAATAGCCACTCATTCAGGTTCTTCCATTCCCCCTGGGCATGGGTGTCATCTTTTTATTAAGATATCCCATTACCTTCAAAAGGAAAACTATAATGTATTTTTTGGTTTGGAAAGGGAACTGCTATGGTACTACCTGTTTGTATCATAGTCATTGACAAAAGGATGAAGTTCCATTCATTTTCTCACCATGAGGGCTTGATGTTTTATAGGCAGAGGCCTAGGCCAGAGTTGAGCAGTATCTGAACTGTGGCATTAAAGTGAAATCCTCAGCATATACACTCCTACCCTGTGAGAGCAGAGACAGCTTCCTAGTAGAATACCTCATGGAGTGACAGGTGCACACCTAGTTGCTTGAGCAATGACAACATCTGCACTATCTCCAGATACTGAGGCTTGGGGAACAGACTGACATGCCAGCAAGAACAGAAGCCACAAGGAACATACCACTGAAGAGGGGACAGGGAAGGTGTCACGACAAAGTAGGAACTACTTCCACACAGGGGAAATCAATTAAGGAATAAGTGAGTACGCCAAGCCATACATTATAAGCCAACAACCAGCATTCTCCAGAACTAACCAGCCCCAAAGACATAGCGACAGGACTTACAGATACACATACGGAGCCTGTTCCTGCTGACTCTTGGTCACAACCTTACTGAGATCCCACACCATCCATGTGACCCTAGCTCAGCTCTCTTTGGAAATAAGAGAGCCTAAAACACATCTTGTAAGACAGGGTAATAGATCTTTGTTCCCCTTAGCACTTACATACAGAATTTTTACTATGTTGATTTCTATTCACTCAATTTTGTTTTTTCTTCTGTGTTTCCTGTTTGTATCCTAACTCCACCTAACCCTCAAGGGCAGGGACATTTCTTCCTATGTACTGCACACACACAAAAAGAAAATTCAATGCAGAATAAATAAATTTGATAAGCGATGCCAAGTGGTTCCCCTCATTAAAATGTAACCAAAGTTAATTCCTTCCTCCTCAGAGTTCTTCTTGGATTTGAAAGTGCTACCAGAGCCTCCTCTCCTCTGCTGAGATCAAAGATTAATGTTTTTCCTCAAATCTGTTTTCCTCTGACCAGGTTCCTCCTCATCTTTCTAAAGTCTCCAAGTCATTTTCTTACTCTTTGCCCAACAGACACTGGATAATCATATAAAAGAGTATTCCTTTATACTTCAAACGCTAGCTCTTGGTAGGATACTAATAAGCACATATTAAGTAAAATATTTTATGAAAACTACAAGGCCTAGGCTTAACCTCAAGCAGTTTATAAAAGCTCAAGTTTCATGATTCATTACCATGGACCAGCACCAAGGGGTCTAAGTCACTAGTCCCAAATCTGTTTTGAGCTATTTCGATTTTATTTCAAAAGCCAAGGGTCAGGTTTTATTAGTTGGAATTCTGCTGACCTGACTCTCCTTCCTAGTGTTGCTTATTGGTATCTGCAAGCCCACCAAGGCCTTGCGGCCTACACACCACCCAGGCCGGGATGGCAAACCCGCTTATTGCTGTGGCTCCCCAGAAAAGGGAAAGGGCCTGCCTAGGGGAGAGAGGTCAGAGTCCAAAGGAGTCCTGAGGCAGCACATGGTCTTACCGCATCGAACTCCGCTTGATCATCCTCAGGCAGGTCGCTGGTTTCATAAACATCTGGCTCGTTTCTGGCCTGCAGGTAGAAGCAGTGACCACCCAACCTCAGTACCCAGCTTCCACCAACATCCCTGACTATATTCCATCTGAACAAGTTAACAAAGAAGGCAGGCTGTGATGCCAGGACTCTGTCCCTCCTCTCCCACCTGTCCAGTTAACTGCACGTCAGTTCCCATGTCTTAGAGGGATAGGAACGACAGTGGGGACAACTGGGACTTGATGGTAAATGATGAGTGTAAGCGATGAGAGGGATGTTGCCCTGAATCTGAAGGGGGATGGGTCCTTGGTAATCATGATGTCAGAAGCAGGAAAAGGGCTATCCTCGAATTAGATCCTGTACACCACTACCCCGGTACGAGGGTTGAGAGTGACTCAGGACCTTAGTACCTAAGGTCCTGTGACCCAGCCCCCACCCGGAGAATGCAGGAAGGGCAGCAAAAAGAGGGTACCCTCAGCCATGTGTGGGACGGTGAAAGGGGGTGGGGAGGGGCACTCCGAGGAGGATAGAGTTCTCTATCCAGCACAAAGGTTCTGCCAAGTTAACCTCTTCCCTGGCAGGATGAAGGCCATCACTGAGTGGCCTGGTATGTGTGTTTGGGGTGGGGTAAGGGCGCTTATGGGAAGATTTGGGGAGACATGGGTGGTGTTGACATGGACGGTAGAAACACTAGGTCACAAGTGGTAAGGGCCCCGAAACTATTTCTGGGCCGAAAAACCGGCGACTGCCGGAAGAGGGGCCTGCTAGGCCGTCCCACAGCCCGGCGAAGCCGGATCGGAGGAGTCCAGAAGATGCTGCGGCCCGTCCGAGAGCGAGCGGTGGGAGCCCCGGGGGCGGAGGGGTCACAGGTTGATGCCTGTTAGGGGCCCTTAAGAGGTCCGGGGCGCGGTCCTGGGGAGCCGAGGCCGGCCCTGTACTCACAATGCCGGGAAGATCGGCGTATTTAGGGTCCGCCATGGCGGCGGCGAGGCGGGGCTGGGGGACCGATTCTCGGGTAGGGGAGAGCCTGGGTCCGGGTCCCGGGTTAAGGCGGCAGCCTAGGGAGCAGCGGAGGAGGCGGAGAAGCAGGAAGTCTCGCGACAGTAGTAGCGCAGAAGCAGGATAAAGCAAACGTCGCGAGAACAGCGCACTACCACACCCCTCTAGAGACAGGGGTTGGCGAGAAATAGGCGAAGGAGTGAGGTAATGGCCGGGGTTGGTGGGGGGGCACGCTGACTAGAATTGTGGGATATGTAGTCTTGGCTAGCCGGGGTTTGGGCCGGGGACGACAAAACGCGCTTGGGGTGTTATTTCATCCAACCTATTTTCTTTCGTTTTAACATCACGTCTGTGAAAGATCTTTTACAATTCCTGTTTTTCAGATTAGTAAATTTGGACTCCCAGAAATTAAATGACTAGATAAAAATAACACAAGTAGATGTACTGTGGCACAGCCAGGACTCCAAAAACAACAATAACAAGTAAACTTTAATAAAGGCTTAGTTTTGTTAGGAGTGAACAAGTTAAGTAATCTCAATTTAGGGCTGTCATAAAATACAGGATGCCTAGTTAAATTTGAATTTCAAATAAACAACTAATAGGCTTTTTAGTATAAGTATGGCCGTATCCTATTTGGGACATAATATCACAAAAAGTATTAGTTTTGTTAAAATCTGAAATTCAAATTTAGCTGGTTATCCTATTTTTGTCTTCAAATCTGGCAATTCTATCTCAAGTTCATAAATAGGTAAGTGATGGCTCTATGTCTGAACACTCTCTGTGCTCTTAGCCACTTCACTGTTTTCAGACTTTTGAATTTGACAGTTCAATAAAATTAAAACAACGAGCAAGTTTTGTGAGAATAGACACAGTATTGCTACCTTTTCATTTTGCAAAGTACATTAAAAGAAAGAAAACCTACTATTTACTATTGCCATCATTTAAGAACATCCTCTCAGAATAAAAGACAGTCCTTTGAAACTTAATACATCCTGCTTTATGAAAAAACACACTATGTGCTTGTTTTGTGGGGGCTGCTTACCCATAAACTTTTGTCTCTGACCAATGACCCTCCATGGACTAGCATTTTGAAACTTCTTCACAAATGGATGCCCCTCTGGAGCCCTTGGGGGCCTGAGATTGGAATGTTTCCCAGTATGTTCCCTAAGCTTGGAGGATGCTGCAAAACTTAGACATGGTGACAGACCAAGTGACTAGAGAAATGTCCATTTTTCCTGAGTTTGAAACTCATTGTCATTCTATGTATACTCCCTTGGCTTCTCCCCAAGCCTCTATCTCTCTTTCTTCATAGTCCTATTGCTTTCCCATCCAGTTTCTTAGGCTGAACCCTTTTTCTTCAGTTTCCTTAAGATTCAAGGTGGGTTAGAGGTATGGACCCAATTTGAGAACCCCACTCCCCAGTTGAGCTCTGAGTGCTTAGGTCTTGTCTCGCCAGGCCATCATTCTCTCCCCTTTTCCCAGAGTGTCTAAGTGACCTTAGACCATTGTTAGGCAGAACCTCCATCCATCCCCTCCTCCCTTCTTCCTTACCCTGCTCCTCCCCTTGGCCTAGAGCCTCAACTCCTGCAGTCTAACTCTGTTGGCCAGCAGGGGCCTGTAATGTGGAGAAAAATCAATTTGGCCAGCTTCTAGATGGTTCTTCTCAGAGGCTGCAGCGGAAGTGTGACCTAAGGACAGGAAGGACAAGGAATTTCCAGGCTTTTTTTTTTTTTTTTTTGCCGGAGAATGGGGAGACACAGGGAATTAAGGCCTGAGGAAGGGACTAGGGTATCTATCCAATAATAACTAGAACAGGAAACACACTCACATAGGTACCTAAAGCTGCCTGAAACCCAAATGCAGATGTCTGCCCTAGAAGTCCATTCTTAAAGTCCCTTTGGCCTTACCTACCCCATCATCACCCCTCCTTTACTTCTTTCTGACTGACTACCTTTCTCTTGAAAAAGTTACTGCAGCCCAGTTTCATCCCAGGCACAACCAAAAAATGAAAATCTTATTTGCTTTTGAATTCTGATGGCCCAGAATGGGAGTTGGTCTTCCTTCAAACTGAGGACCTGGCATGTATGTTGGGGACATAGTAGACTGCATCTCTGGATGCAGAGGGAAAGGGACTAGCCAAGCCTCTCCCGATACTCCTCTCTCTAAAAATGGGACCTAGACAGCCACCTCTACGGAGGCATAAGCGGGTGCCCTTGAAAGTTGAGTAGGTTTTGGACTCTGTGCGAGGGGTGTGTGGAGAGGGAATGAGAACTATGCTCCCAGTTTGGAGAGAGGATTGGGACGGGAGTGTATAGACGGTGGAAGTGCTGTTGATTCTCTTCCCCAGACTACGGGCCCACCGCAGACCCCTTATTCCTTCCCGTGGGGTGGAGTCTGAAGGTGGGACGGACAGGTCAGGGATGCGGGGTGATGTGGGGTGGGATGCAGTGAGTGACTTGGGTAGGGAAGGGGTGAGGGCAAGGTTATCTTCGAGAGTTAGACGTGAGGAGAGGAGACAAGAAGGGAGGAAAGGTGCCATCCTTCAATGGTGGATGTCGAGCGACAGGCCCCACGCGAGGGAAGCCCCGCCCCGCTCCTCGGTCGCCGCCCCGCCCAGGCCCGCAGCGCGGCGCTGCAGCGCGAGGGGTGGAGAGGCAGAGCGCAGGGAGAGGACCAGACGCCTAGGTCGCCCGCATCCCGCTGCTGCAGGAGAGGAAGCGCGCCCCAGCCCTGCTCCCCAGCCTTCACCCGGGCGCCGTCAAAGACCGAGCACTTGTCCTCCGCCTCGGCCTCTGCTGAGCTGCCGCCTTCGGAGCACGCATCACTTCTGCGGTCCAAGAAGTGCCCCAGCCCCGCGCCGGCGACCACCATGACGGAGAGCAACAACGAATGCAGCATCAAGGTGCTCTGCCGATTTCGGCCCCTGAACCAGGCCGAGATTCTGCGGGGAGACAAGTTCATCCCTGTTTTCCAAGGGGACGACAGCGTCGTTATTGGGGTGAGTGCCGCTCCAGAAGGGAATTTCGGGGAAGGAGCAGGAGGCTGAATCCTACCGATCGCCGAGCTTTAGCTCCTGCCTGTCACTCAGCGCCCCTCCCCGCCGTTCATCCTCCATCCTTTTCGCCGCATCCCCTTCTCTCCCCTGCACCAGGATGGCTGGGTGTGGTCTGGTCAGGCCCGCGGCCAAGTCTACGCAGAGTGGGAGCGGGCTACTTCCCCGCGATCAGGTCACTCAGCTCCCCTCTGCTGCCCTCTGCAGCGTCCCCACCCCTTACAGCTAGTCCCGTGTTTTTCTGATGTTTTCCCTCTTCCCTAGAGAAAGCGCATCTTCCCTTTGTTATTGGCTCAGATCTCTACCCCCATCTCCCAGGAAGGGAGGGATAAGATTAGTGAATGGGCTAGATCTGAGGTGGACAGTCCAGGGCCTATGTGGAGATACAAAAGAGAATGGGCTCTAGGACCAAGCCCTCCATCTCCCCCCGAAATAATTGCAACCTGGACTTGGATAAAAGGCACAGGTCTGATGAAGGGTTTTCTGAGAAAGAAATACACTGATGCCACACCTAGTTTTAGGGGGAGCCTCTGGGATCTTAAGGAAATGTCTGCTTTTCCCTCACAGGTGCAGTAGGAAGAGGATTTCAATCAAACCTGCCCAACTGCCCCTATCAAATAAAAATAACCAGACCCTGAGATTCTAACAAGTACTTGCTTATTCATCCTTTCTCTTGATGATCCAATAAAAAGTACGAAGCCACATCTACTTCATGATGACAGACAGCCCCTACCCATGGAGTAGATCTTATTAAGGAGAACTAATATTTACTAATATGTGCTTGTTACTTTACATATATTATTTAATCCTCAAAACAACACTCTGAAGTAGGTATTAATATTTCCATTTTACAGATGAGGAAATTGAGGCCCAAATAAGTTGAATGACTTTCTCAAGGTCACACTGTGAATTCATGGATGTGAACCTAAGTCTGTGACTCCAAAGCTCATGTCTTTTCCTCTGTCACATTACCTCCATCTGTGATGGCCCAAAGGGAATTTCTAGGGAACTCCTCACCCACACCTCCTTTCCTAGGTTGGTAAGAATTGTCAAGCTAAGGGGTGAAAGGATTGGGGTGGATGGAGTCCAATAGTGCTTGAGAAGTGCTGGGCCAGGAAACTAGCCAGTTTGAGAAGGGAGGGGCACATATGAGGACAGTCCTCAAGGTCAGGAGCACTTCTTCAGTATTTTTGATACACAATGCTTGGCACAAGGCATGCTTGTTAAAGGGGTGAAGGAAAGAAGGGGAGGGAGCCCGGGAAGAGACCTGCTTACATGTCCTGTCCCCAAGGGCCTCAGCCTGTCACCACTCTGAGTTCTCGCCCACACTGTGAACTCAAATAGGTCTTGGTGCCGTATGTGTGCTTATGAATGTGTGTTTGGCACATTGAGAGGGCCCTGTCCCTTTCTGTCTCAGGGACCTGAGCCCTTGCAGTCTGGTCAGTGGATCAACCCTTAGGGACTCCTCTCTGAATAGTGTGGACAGCAGGCATTAGCTATGAGAGTTGGAGCTTGAGGTCCCTCTGAGATAGAAAGGCTGAGAAACAGAAGGGAGGTGGTTATGCGGGTGCAAATCTGCAGAAGGTTTCTACCTTTAAGCCTAGCTTCCTTTGCTGCAGGTTTTTTGGATAAGTCTAAACCAACTCCTCTAGGCTCTCTGGACTGTTCAACCAGGCTTGGTGAGCATGAGGCATGGGTGATGTTGGGAGGAGTTGTGATGTGGATCTGTCCAGTTCATGCAGCTAAACAGGAGAGACAGTGGAAGGTGGGAAAGGAGGAGAGATGAGGAGAGGCCCAGGGTGCCCTGCCAGTTCAAATTCTATCTTAGCTCCATAGCTGGCCCTTGTCTGTTTTGCCTGGTATTTATAGGGCTGTACCTTTTTCTTGCTCTGTATCTTCCCTTGCCCTAGCCCTTCCTGTCAATCTCTCACTCCAAGATACATGCTTATGGGGGGCCATTTTGTCTCAGGCAGCATCCTTGGAGCTTGTCTTCTCAGCCTTACTGTTCATTTGTCATTCAGAAGGATGGAGGCTATAGGATAAGTGATTGTTTTTTCTTTTTAAGAGGAAGGGGAGGAGAGAGAGAGCAAGAGAGAGAAAACATTGATTTGTTGTTGCATTTATTTATGCATTCATTGATTGATTCTTTTATGTGCCCTGACTGGGGATTGAACCCACAACCTTGGTGTCTGGACAATGCTCTAACCAACTGAGCCACCTAGCCAGGGCACGATAAGTGATTTTTGAGGAGACCCTTGAGGATCCCAACAAGGGAAGGAAATATCCTACCCCTTTTCTTCTCTCCTCCTCTAGCTCCATTTGGGGTTCAGTGTGTAGGAACTCCCCGAAGAGTTAATGAAGGAAGAAGCTGCTTCAAGATGTCAGGGAAGATGAGGGAAGAGTGAAAGTGGGAGAAAGTGATCTCTCCACACCCAGCCCCTGTTCCTTTCTCTAACGGCTCTATTCTCTGCCTCTGCAGCACTGTGACTAGCTCTGGGCTTCAGACTCTCCAATTTTCATGAGGTTTTTCTGCTTGCCAATGGTAGGAGAATAAGCTGGAGGGACAGCTCTGTGAGCCTTATCCTTCCCTCACTTCCCTGACTTGTCCCTGGAATGTGGGGGATGGGGCTAAGCCAAAGTAATGGCCTGAGTCTTAGTAGAAGGGTGTCTAGGTCACTGCCTGTGTGTGCTGTGTATTGTTTTGCTCTTTGTGTCATTCAGAATCCAATGTGACTTTTACACCAGATCCATTTTTTAAAGATTTTATTTATTTACTTTTAGAAAGAGGGGAAGGGAGGGAGAAAGAGAGGGAGAGAAACATGAATGTGTGGTTGCCTCTCATGCGCCCCCAACCAGAGAACTGGCTCACAACCCAGGCATGTGCCCTGACTGGGAATCGAACCTGCAACCTTCTCTTTTGCAGGACAGCACTCAATCCACTAAGCCACACCAGCCAGGGCCATACCCATTTAAGTGTCTCTCTTTTTTGGTCTTGGTGCTCAGAGTGTCCTGGGGCCTGCTGTCTGTTTCTGCATCTATACCAGATGTGGGAAGGGTGACAGTAAAGAAATGCACACACACATACACACATTCTTTCTCTCTCTCTCTCTTCTCTCTGTCTTTCCCTCCCTCCCTCTCACCATCCCTTCCTCTGACCCTTGTTCCCTCCCTCATTCCCTCCTTCATTCAAGTATCCCCTAAATTCTACCACCCTCAGGTCTCCCAGTGGTTAAGTGGGTTCTTAAGGAGGCAAAACCCCAGAACCATCAAGTACCTCAAGCTAGGTTGGGACCTGCAGGATTATTGGAGCAGAGACAGTATTGTTTGGGGTGGCCTGGAATTCCTTTAATATCTGAAGATGGGGACCAGGCAATTCTCCCCTTAGGTCTGGGGGAGTCTCATAAAGGAAAATGGAGAGGGGAGGTAATATTCACTGTGGCCAGTGTCTCTCCAGCATTACCATGGCAACAATCCCCAGAGGTGTCACCATGGAAATCAGGGCTGGTGCTGGGAAGTTCAGCCTCCACCAAGCACTTTTCTGAGGGTTGGGAGGTTGGTTATCTTTGGACTCTAATTGAAGACTGTCCCATTAGCTTTGTCAGAACACAAAATGGTAAACTGCAGAAAGTCGCTGGGAAACACAAGGGGACGAGGAGACAACCAGGAGGTTTGGAGTAGGGTTAAAACAGCAGAGTCCTGGGCTTTGAGACTGAAGAGAGGCTCTCTGGAGAAGGCTGTGAGGAGCACTTAGACTGCTGTCAGTGGGAGAGACAGTGGGTCTCAGGGACATTCCTCAACGGAGAAGGGTCTCCCTGAGTGTTTCTAATTTCTCAGGTCTTCCATTCTCTGACATCGTACCAGCTCATGGGGTCTTGGATTACCCGGAGGTAGAGATGGTGAGAGGATGGGTGGGAGAATCGCATACTTCTGAAAATGCAGTTGTGGTTGGAAAAAGGCAGTGACCAAGAGCTTTAATTCTGTCTGAAAACATCAGCAGAAATGTCCAAGTTGTGGGGAAGGGACATAAGGAAAAGCCATGATAAAGATCTGACACAGTATTGGCTTCAGGTCTTGGATCACTCTAGCAGTGTCAGTCTGGAATCAGATTGCTTGGGTTTGAAACTGTGCTCTACCATGTCTCAGCTGTGTGACTGTGGGCAAGCTACCTTACCCCTCTGAATTTCAGTTTCTGCATCTATAAAGTGGAATAATAATAGTACCTACCTCCTAGGATTCCTGTGAGCATTAAATGAGATAATGCATATAAACAGCTTAGTACAGTGACAGGTACATAATAAACTCTTAATAATAGTTAGATGTTATTATTATTTTATATATGCCATCTCCCCACAATTAGGAAGTGGTTAACATTTTTCCTTCTTACTGGTTGTTTTATCCAAACATGCAGGTCTGTAGTATATTCTTGCTCTTTTCCTCCATTGATAGCTGTTCAACAAATATTTATGAAGACCATCCTATGGGCCAAGGATTGTACTTGATGGACTCTAGAAGGAATTGCTGTGTTCAAGAAACTCTTGATTTACATAGTGGTCCAGGCTTCGGAGTGGTCTGGAAAGAGGTTTGGGAGGGGGCATTAGAAATGGCTTTTGCTGCCCTGGCTGCTGTGGCTCAGTGGATTGAGCATCAGCCTGTGAGCCAAGTGTCACTGGTTCGATTCCCAGTCAGGGCACATTACTAGGTTGCACGTCAGGTCCCCAGTTAGGGGCGCGAGTGAGAGGCAACCACACATTGATGTTTCTCTCCCTCTCTTTCTCCTTTCCCCTCTCTCTAAGAATAAAAAAATAAAACAAACAAATAAATAAATAAATTATTAAAAAAAAAAAAGAAATGGCTTTTGCTAACTGTACATATGCTCCCTCAAATTCTGACAAGAAGCCCCCCACAACATATTACAGCCTGACTCAAAGTAATTGGATGTTAATTACTTCAAGAGATGTAACTAATAGTGATGTGAGTGGTCTAAAGGCAGAAAAAGTAGAAAATGACTGGCCTAGTCATTCTCGTAAAAACATCTGATGAAGTGAATTTATCCTGTGTATAATCAATAGAAAATTAAAAGAAACTTATACTTTAACAGAAATAAAAATCTTAAAGAAGTGAAGAGCTAGACTTGGAACTTCAGGGCCCAGCTAAGGTAGGCAAGTGGGAATAGGCCTTCCCATAACCCTGAAAGTATCGTCGTCGTCGTCGGCAGCCGTCCGTCTCGAGAGACGATGGTGTAGCTTCTTAAGAGTCCATCTGCACCGCCGAGAATGGCTGTGCAGTCCGACTCGGGAGTGACATGGTATCTGTCTCCTCCCGTGTTGAATCGACATCTTGCGATGACGCTGAAGCTACAGAGCCTGGGCAGGGCAATATGGAGGGTCTGCTGTTGCCCATGCAGCAGACCCCCCCTCTCTTCGCAGCTGAAGGGTCCAAGGGAAAGACGGAGTCGATACAGCTTGGGTTCAGGTGCGCCGCAGGAGTTGCCGGTGTTGATCACAACATTCAAACCGCCTTAGGGACTCCGGCTCCGGATTTTCTGTCGGGGTTTACTCCCTTAGCCTTTCCCCTGAAGAGGTATGCCGCAAGGCAGCGGAGGTTTTTTGGAGTCAGAGTTTTCCTTCTCTGATGTACCCTGACTGGAAGATCGAACCAGCGACACTTTTAGCTCGCAGGCCGACGCTCAATCCACTGAGCTAAACCAGCCAGGGCTACCCTGAAAGTATAACCTGTAGCTTTCCCTGCTCATGAGATCACAAAGTGCATCAATTTCTGCTTCTTGAATATCTTTTTCCTCACAGTACTGAGAATGCCACCCTTTCTCCCTCTCTTTTCCTTCTTCTTCGCCTATGCTGAGGGAAAGTGGTTCCTCAGGCAGTAAATGCCTTCAGCACTTGGAGAGCATTTTCCATTTTAATACGAAATCCTTTTAACTGGGAGTGTTAGAGAGAGACAGAGAATGTGAGAATGAGTGTGTGTGTGTGTGTGTGTGTGTGTGTGTGTGTGTGTGTGTGTGTGTTGGTGCCTTTGTTCCCAGAAGGAATGGTGGGTTGGGCAGGAAGGTTGGTTTAAGAGTTCTATTCAATCCCCTTTGGCTGCATGCCTGACTTCAAGAAGCATGTGCAGACATCACTGGTGAAGAGATGAGAGTCACTGATCTGAGATAGATGTGGTTTATTTGTTTCTATTTCTTGACCAGTGGGTGGAAGAAACATTGAGTTATATTATAATTCAGGAATCAAGATTCAATTAAATAGAAAGAAAAGAAAAGAAAGATATTACCACTGAGGAGGAGAATCATCAATGCCACTTTAAATCTGTTTTTTGTAACATCATGATTTTATCCTATGTAATGAGGATTTTATTCTTTCTAATGAAGTATAATGACAAACTGTACAGATAAAAAGGAGGAAAATTCATAAAAGTCCTATGAATAACCCACAAACTCACTCAAACCTTTAAAAAAATCAAAGTAGATTTTTCTTTAATAATATCAAACACAATCTGATTGCCGCACTAACATATTTTAATTGTTGACAAAGTTAAAAATAAAGAAAAGCACAATGAAGAAACTGCACATCAGTCAAAAGCCACCCCCCCAAACACTGTTAACAATTGGATATATTTGTTTGTGTTTTTGCGTATATAAAACTATTAATTTTAATAAGTATCATAAACTAAATGTTGTTTTATAACCTACTTTTTCAGTAACAAAATATCATGAGTATTTTACTATCATCAAGTATTTTACATAATTTTATTTTTTGGAATATTTAATTTTTCAATGTCTTACATGCACATGTGACAAATTTAAATGATATGAAAATGTATAGAATGAAAAGTAAGCCTCCTTCCTACCTCTCCTAGCCACCAGTTTCTCATGGATCCTTCTAAAAGCATACTACACATTTACGGGCAAATACATATACTTTTTTAAAACACAAAGTGTTGCATACTATACATACTGTTCTGTACCTTGCTTTTTTTGCCTTAACAATGAGTCACCAAGATCCTATTATTTCAGCACATAAAGATCTATCTCATTCTTTTAGACAACTTTTTATCAACTGTGTATTTGTTGTAGGGATATGCCATTGATGAACCTGGTTATCCTAACAGGTTGTCCTAATCATTTACTATTACAAACAGGTAACTGATCTTGTGTATATGATTTTTGCATACGCACAGTATTTCTGTTTGTAAATTTATTGTTTATTTATTGATTTTTAGGGAGAGAGAAATAGAAACATTGATTTGTTGTTCTGCTTATTAATGTATTCATTGGTTGATTCTTTTTTAAGATTTTATTTATTTACTTTTAGAGAGAGGGGAAGGGAGGGAGAGAGAGAGAGAGAGAAACATCAATTTGTGAGAGATACATGGATCAGTTGCCTCTCACATGCTCCCAACTGGGGACATGGCCCACAACGCAGGTATGTGCCCTTACTTCGACCTTTTGGTTCACAGGCCAGTGCTCAATCCACTGAGCCACACCAGCCAGCGCTCATTGATTGATTCTTTGTGTGTCCTGACCAGAGATCGAACCCACAACCTTGATGTATTGGAATGATGCTCTAAGCAACTAAGTCTGGCCAGGGCCTGTACAGTATTTCTGTAAGATAAATTTTTAGAAGTAGGAGTTATAAGGTGTATGCATTTAAAAATTTAAGATGTAGCCCTGGCTGGGTGGCTCAGTTGATTGGAGTGTCGTCCATACACCAGAAAGGTTGCAGGTTCCATTCCCTGTCAGGACACATACCTAGGTTGTGGGTTCAATCCCCAGTTGAGGCGCGTACAGAAGGCAATCAATTGAGGTTTCTCTCTCTCTTGCCCTCCCTTACTCTAAAGCAATAAACATATTCTTGATGAGGATTAAAAAAAAATTTTAACAGCTAATTCCAAATTGCCTTTCATAGAGTTGGGCCCAATTTATATATGCCCTCACAAATGCAGTGCATCATCAAACTATTTTATGTTGGCCACTTTGATAGGTTAAAATTATATTTCATAGTCTTAATGTGCATTTCTGTTACTAACTAGGTTATGCACCCATTCATGTTTTAAGAGCCATTATAACACAATTTTATGATATATTTCATGATAGCACTTACTGAGGTTTCTATACAGTGAGTACACATATCTTATGCAAACAGCTGGATGGATTTTTTACCATATTTTTATATTCATGTAACCGTTTTCCAGATTGAGATCTAGAGCACTTCTATCACCTCTGAAAAGTTCCCTTGTGCCTCTTTCCTGTCAGTATCACTCCCAGGCAACTGCTATGTTGACTTCTACCACTATAGATAAGTTCATCCATTCTTGAATTTCATGTAAAGAGAATAATACAGTATGTGCTCTTTGTGTTTGAATTCTTTCACTCAATGTACTTTTTAGTTTAATTGATGTCCTAGTATGACACCATTTTACAGAGAAGCAAGGAACAAAATACATGTACATTTCATAATTCCATCAATTTCTTATGTAAACCAATCCTCTAAATGTTACTCTTTCAGTTGTTTTAAATTTCTGGTTGTTATAAACAGTGTGATCATCATTCTTGTAGCTAAATATTTGCTACAAGTATATCTGGGACAATGGGTACATGTGGTTCAAGGCTTTGATTATGTATTTTTGAATTGCATCCGTAAACCTTGAATGGGTATACTGTCCTATCAGAAAAGAATGAGGATGTTCATTTCAAGGAAATTATATCTCCTTGAACCCTCATCTACGCTGTGTATTACAATTAACGTTTTCTAAAAGTATATTTTATTGATTATGTTGTTACAGTAGTTCCAACTTTTTTCCTTTGCTCCCTTCTGTCCAGTACCCCCCTTCCCTCCAGCAATCCCACCCCCCTTAGTTCATGTCCATGGGTCGTGCATATAAGTTCTTTGGCTTCACCCTATCCTATATTATTCTTAACTTCCCCCTGTCTATTTTGTACCAACCAATTATGTTTCTTAATCCCTGCACCATTTCCCCATTTCTCTCCTGTCCCCCTCCCAGCTGATAATCCTCCAAATGATCCCCCTACCTATGATTCTCTTCCTTTTCTGGTTTGCTTAGTTGGATTTTGTTTTTTAGATTCAGTTGTTTATAGTTGTGAGTTTGTTGTCATTTTACTGTTCATAGTTTTTCTTTTTTTAAAATAAGTCCCTTTAACATTTCATATAATAATGTCTTGGTGATGATGAACTTCTTCAGCTTTACCTTGTCTGGGAAGCACTTCATCTGCCTTTCCATTCCAAATGATAGCTTTTCTGGATAGAGTAATCTTGGCTGTAGGTCCTTGCTTTTCATCACCTTGAATACTTCTTGCCAGTCCCTTCTTGCCTGCCAAGTTTCTTTTGAGAAATCAGCTGATAGTCGGTAACTCTCTTCTTTTCTCTTGCTGCTTTTAAGGTTCTCTCTTTATTTTGAACCTTTGGCATTTTAATGATGATGTGTCTTGATGTGGTCCTCTTTGGATCTAGCTTATTTGGGATTCTCTGTGCTTCCTGGACTTGTATATCTATTTCCTTCACCAAATTTGGGAAGTTTTCCTTTGTTATTTTTTCACATAAGCTTTCAATTTCTTGCTTTTCCTCTTCTCCTTCTGGCACACCTATGATTCAGATGGTGACACATTTAAAGTAGTCCCAGAGGTTCCTAAGCCTCTCCTCATTTTTAAAAATTCTCGTTTCCTCATTCTGTACTGGTTGACTTTTTTTCTTCTTTATGTTTCAAATCATTGATTTGAACCCTTGTTTCCTTCCCTTCACCATTGGTTTAGTGTGGATTTTTCTTCGTTTCATTTAGCATAACCTTCACTTCTTCTCTTATGCATTTGCCGTACTCAAGCATATCTGTCAAGCCTATGAGCATCTTTATCACCAGTGTTTTGAACTCTGTGTCTGTTAGGTTGGCTATCTGCTCATTGCTTAGTTCTCCCACTGGAACCTTGATCCATTCCCTCTTTTGGGCTATACTTCTCTGTCTCCTCATCTTGACAGGCTCCTATGTTTGTTTGCCTCTGTGTCTTAGGTAGAGCTGTCACTCCTGTTATGTTGGAAGGGGCAGAGCCTTAGGTGTTCGTCAGAATATGGTGACTTGTTTCACCATGTTGTGGTGCTGTATGTGGAGGAGGGGTCTGAAAGGGAACAATGCCACTTGCTTAGCACTCGCCCCTTTTCCAGGCACCTCTCCCATTTCTGTATGGGACTGGTGCCTCTCTAGCTGTTGCCCTGGCCATCGTTCCCAGAGTGGGTGGGTCTGCGTACATTCTTGGACCATGGGGTCCCTTTAAACAAGCGGACTCTGCTGAGAGGCTGGCAGTTTCTTCCTCCACCCCAACCCCCCACTGGTTTGCACAGTCAGAAGCAATGAGGATTTATTTTCCCCGGTGCTGAGATTGTGAGCTGTGTGGTCTGATCTGAGGCTGGGAACGCTCCCCCAGTGTCCCTCCCAACTTTTAAAAATGTGTGACAGAGCTTTCTGCCAGCCTGTCGCTGCCTCCACTGCTGCTACCACCATACCACGTCCTCTTGCCTGGGCTCTGCCCCTCCTACCTGTCTCGATGAGTATTTCTTCTTTATATCTTTGTTGGACTTCCATGTAGCTCAATTTTCTGGAACTTCTGGTTTTCTCTAGTTTTGAGGTAGTTTCATTTTTTCTTAGTTGTGGAGGGAGACTCAGCATATCTGTCTATGCCTCCATCTTGGCCGGAAGTCCCAATTAAGTTTTTGTGTTCCAATTTGATAGGTGAAAAACTATGTTACCATTATGTTTTTCTTTTTTTAGAAATGTTGAACATCTTTATGTTTATTGAACATTTGTATTTTTCTTCTGTTGTTAGTAGCTAGTTCTTACTCATTTTTTATGTTTAGTTTTGTGTTTTTGTTACTAACTTTTATAAGAGTTCTTTATATAGTAAGAATATTAATGTTTTGCCCTGGCTGGGTGGCTCAGTTGGTTGGAGCATTGTCCTGTACACCAAAAGGTTGCAGGTTTGACCCCAGTTGGGGGGCATATGGGCGGCAACTGATGGATGTTTCTCTCTCACGTCAATTTTTTTTCCTTTCTCTTTCTCCCCCTTCCTCTCTCTAAAAAAAAAAATTAATAAAACCATATCCTCAGGTGAGGATTTAAAAAAAATATTAATATCATTGTATTAAAAACTTAAAACTTTCCTATTTAAAAATTATGTATTCTTATTTTAGAAAAGCTTAAAATCTAAATCTAAAAGAACAAAAAACTTCTAAAATCTCACTCTTCACGGATAATCATTGCTAATGTGTTTTTCTATGCAAAGTATAGAAAATATGCATTTTTACAAAAATGGAAGCATTCTTCACACATTTTTTTACACTGATGCTATTTTTGAAACCACTTTTTTGCTTAATATACCTTGTCATGTAATTACATCTATCTCTCTATATTTTTATCCTCATTGAGGACTTTTTTTATTGCTTTTAGAGAAAGAGGAAGGGAGAAAGGAAGGGAGAGAGAGATACATCAATGTGAGAAAGACATTGATTGGTTGCCTCCATATACACTCTGACTGGGGATCAAGCCTACAACCTAGGCATGTGCCCTGACCTAGAATCAAAGTTGAAATCCTTAGGTTACTGGACAATGCTCCAACCAACTGAGCCATGCCAGCCAGGGCATAACATTCTCTATATTTTATTTTTTTAATTTAAAAGCAATATGTTGTCACTGTAAAATATTTAAATATCACAGAAAAAGTATAGTAAGTATAAGTTCCTCTCATTCTGCTCTCCAGTGATAACCACCATTAACAGTTCTGTGTAGAGTCTTTCGTATCTTTTTTTTCTAAGATTAGTCTATCTAAACACATTTTAAAACTTTAATCACATTATCTACATTGTTTTTATTTTTTTACTGAACAACCGATCTTGAACATGTCAATATATGTGAACCAGCCTGGCTTCTTTTAATAGGGGTAGAATATAGAGGTGTTATAACCAACACCTTAATGGATGTTTGAATTGTTTCTAGTGTTTCTTTAACACACACCACTTCAGTGAACATCTTTAAATGCTTAAGCAAATGTTGTAAAATGAGTACCTAGCACTGGAATTATTGGTACAGAGTACAAATGGTATGGACATTTAAATTTTTAATGGAATTATCCTCTAGAAAGGCTCTATCAGTGCACAGTATCCCCTTCACTGTAGAGAGCATCTTCACAACTCTTTCTCTTGGTGGATTCTGCTTTGGGGCTTCATAGGGTTTCACCAGAGAGACCAGATACCCATTTCAGGTCAGTTTTTTATCATAAGTCAGATTTTTTACATCTTTTTAATATTATAAAATAATATTTATTTTTCTTTATGCAAAGAAGAAAAAATAAAAGAAACCAAATAATGCACTATTGTCTCACCCTCTTTGCCCTTAAAAAAATTTAAATGTAATATTAAATATTTTTTATTTAATTCTTATATTTTTAAATATTTTATTTATTTATTTTTAAAGAGAGGGGAAGGAAAGGAGAAAGAGAGGGAGAGAGACATCAATGTGTGGTTGCCTTTTGTGCACCCCCAATTGGGGACCTAGCTTGCAACCCAGGCATGTGCCCTGACTGAGAATCGAACCATCGACCCTTTGATTCACAAGCTGGTGCTCAATCCACTGATCCACACCAGCCAGAGCAAACATGTTTTTAAAATGTCAACAATTTAGAATAAAAAATGAAAAGTGAAAGCCTTCTCTCAGTTTCTCTCCTGAAAGTAATCACTGTTCATACTTTTGTGTAATTCCTTCTAGAAAAAAGGTCTATGTATAGATACACAACTCCAACTCTAGCAAAGTTTTATGACTTTCCTTAATTATTTAAAACATGTCCTCTAAACTCTGGTGTCCATGGACTTAGCAGTTTACATTTTAGTTGGGTAAAGATGGTCTCTGTAGTAAAACATTATGACAACTAAGATATAGTCTCTTTATACTGAATGTCAGGAAAACACTACTGAGAAATTTGTCACGTGATGGAGAACAAGCACAGTCTCATCTTACCAGAGATCTTACCTTTAGCATGATTAAATATCACATATATTCTTTGTTTGACTCCCTGGGTTGTAAATATTTTGTATCTTTAGCATTCTTATCGGCACACATGATTTATAACGTGTTACCTGAATTAAGCAAGGTACTTGTAGGTCTGAGTGACTTGCTTTACAGTTCATTAGAGGGAGACCCATAGTTATGATTTCATGTAATCCTTTCTAAAGGGAGCTTGTGTTAATGTTTCCATAATAGCTCAGCAGCTCAATATATGTACATTTCATTACACAATAGGGTACATACCATATATATAATATATATATATATATGTGTGTGTGTGTGTGTGTGTGTATGATATACATCCCTAACTTAACATCTTTCACTTAAAACATCTTGAAAGTCTTTCCATATCAGGACATAGGGATCTATTGAGGAAAATAGTTTTTAACTCAGGGGTAGATTTTTAAAGTTAATGAATTTTTCTGCACTTTCCATAGCCTATGGCCCTGTTGTCTTATCCCTTTGGTTTCCCAGGGCAGGGTGTCAGGGTAGAGGAATGCTAAATCATCACACCCATACTGAAGTCCCCTCACACAATCTCACTGTGTGACACTCTTTGATGGCACTCCTCTACCACATGGATGCAACTCTTGGTGTCAATACTAAATTTTGTTTTTCTCTTTCTAGTTGCCTTCATCCCAATAATCACCCATGCATGTGGATGGTTGAAGAATCAATGCCTTCTCAGGCTGATGGATGAGGTTTCAGTATTTCTCCTCTCTCACACCCTGCCTGTGATGTCTGCCATCTTTTATTTCCATTCCAGGGGAAGCCGTATGTCTTTGACCGTGTGTTCCCCCCAAACACGACTCAGGAGCAAGTTTATCATGCATGTGCCATGCAGATTGTCAAAGGTAATGGATGTAGTTTTTGAATGTATTTTTTCAGACTCCCCATTCCCTCCCTCAGTTCTCTCCACCAGGGCTCTTTCTCTATCATCTCTTCCAGATGTCCTTGCTGGCTACAATGGCACCATATTTGCTTATGGACAGACATCCTCAGGGAAAACACATACCATGGAGGTGAGGGTTCTGACTTCCATGGAGAGTGAGAAGCTGGGAGTGTTAATGGAAGACCAGGAAATCTCAGTGAGGGAAGGGCTAAGGATCAAGGGCAGCCTAATCCAGAGGCAGCTGGGTCCAAAGGATGAACTGAGGGGCAATAATCTATTGCAAGCTGAATGCAATCCCTTCAGCCTGCTGCAGTTTACCCTCCTTTCCACTACTCCAGTTTTCTTCTTTTGATCTGGAAAAGCAGCAGCAATGAAAGTTCAAAGGGCTATTCAGTTCTGTCCTCCTTCCACAAAAAGGTAGACAAGACAGGGACCATCTCCCAACGTAGGATGGTTCCTATCAACTATTACCTTTGTGTTCATCTGCACACCTCTGAGTTGTCTCATTCTTCCTGAGCTCCAGCCTCATTCAGGAATACCCTTACTCCCCAGGGAAAGCTGCACGACCCCCAGCTGATGGGAATCATTCCTCGAATTGCCCGAGATATCTTCAACCACATCTACTCCATGGATGAGAACCTTGAGTTCCACATCAAGGTGATCAGGGCATGACCTCTGGGCAGCCTCAAATGGGAACTGGGAGGGAAAGATCTAATATGAACTCACTGAGGTCCTGGGTGCACCAACTTACTCTCCCCTCTGGTACCTCAGTTCTTCTCCCCTAAAGTATTCGCTACTTCTCTTTTCTGCCCACCACCACTGTGGGAGCAGGTCACATTAGCTTGAGATTCCTTATGAGAGGCCCTCTTCACTTCGTACTTCTCCTTTCTCCCTAACCAGGTTTCTTACTTTGAGATTTACCTGGACAAAATACGTGACCTTCTGGATGGTGAGTAGGGATGTAAGGAGGGCAAGGAAAAGAAAGATCACATTGCTCTTGGGTTTGGGTACTGGTTGTTTGGCAAGAGATGCAGAGGGCACATGAGTGCACACACACCCATATCCAAGTCCCTTGCCTCCACTCACCAAGATTACCAAAAGCTAAGAGGGTCTAAGGATGAGTTTAGATGCCCAGGCCTACATATAATATAAATAGCCAGAGATGAGCTGAAACCCTGGAGCTGGGATCCTGGAGGAGGAGAAGCTGCAGGGCGTTTAGGTTTTACAGGGGACCCTTCTTCCCTTTTGCACATAGAAGAAACCACCATCTGAATGGACTACAGGGTGCAGGGATTGGGGGGATGGGGAGGTAGAAGTGCTGGCCTTTCTCACCTGTCTTGTCTTGATTCAGTGACCAAGACAAATCTGTCTGTGCACGAGGACAAGAACCGCGTGCCATTTGTCAAGGTGAGAGTGGGGGCCGGGGCACCCAAGCAGGGCCATTGTATTCCGAGGGGGGATGTGGGAGGAGGAAGGACCAGTGACCCAGGAGTCAGAGGGTGGATCTTCTGGAGGGGTGAGATGTGCCAGGGGGCCAGGGACATTCTGGGGTCTTGGAAAGGACATTATCTGGAAAGGTCATTTTGTCAAGTGTGTAGGTAATTTAATTTGCAGATCAAAGTTTATGGGTCACTGTCCATTTGCCCCCTGCAGGGTTGTACTGAACGCTTTGTGTCCAGCCCAGAGGAGATTTTAGATGTGATTGACGAGGGGAAATCGAATCGTCATGTGGCTGTGACCAGTGAGTGGGGATATAAGAGACTTTTGAGTCTGGGGTCGACCTCTCCTCTGTGCCTTCGGGGACTGAGAGACTCAAAAGAGGGGAAGGAAAGACTGTCCTCCAGAGGAGAAGGGACCCTGTTTCTGTGACCCTGCTGCCTGGGAAATGTATTTGCAGGACCCTCTCTTGGTGGGTGGGGTAGCAATCAGGGGAAGCCAGGCTGAGGGCTTCGGTCTGCAGGGGTTGGTGCCTGGACTGTTTCTCCCTCCCTCCTGCAGACATGAATGAGCACAGCTCTCGCAGCCACAGCATCTTCCTTATCAACATCAAACAGGAGAACATTGAGACTGAGCAGAAGCTCAGTGGGAAGCTGTATCTGGTGGACCTGGCTGGGAGTGAGAAGGTTGTGGGTCTTGTCGGGGGCGGGGGGAGGCAAGGAAGCCTTGGGGAGAGGTGGCCATTTTTAAAAATCAAAATAACTTTTTCTCATTGAGGCATAATTCATGTTCCATAAAACTCACCATTTAAAAGTGTACAATTGAGTGGTTTTGGGGGATGTCTTCAACCATTACCCCTAATTCCAGAGCATTTTCATCACTCGTTAACAACCACTTGCCCCACCCACCCACTGCCATCCCCTGGCAACTACTAATCTACTTTCTGTCTCTATGGATTTGCCTTTTTTTGACATTTCCTATAAATGGGATAGTATAATATGTATAATATGTAGGTGGGAGGGGGTGGCCTTTGGCAAAAGAATTTAGGGAGATAGAGGAATGGCCTTCCCCATCACCTCCCTTCTTTGGAAGCTACCCTACATGAAGAGGAGGTGGTGAAAGCCCTCTCCCTTTGCAGTGGCTCATGACACACTTGTCCCCTAATGCCCTGGTAGGTCAGCAAGACGGGAGCAGAGGGAGCCGTGCTGGATGAGGCAAAGAATATCAACAAGTCACTGTCGGCTCTGGGGAATGTGATCTCTGCACTGGCTGAGGGCACTGTGAGTGTTCCTTCGGTCCCCTCAACCTCAGGTTCCACCTCGTCTCCCACCTTCTCCTGATTCCACCATCTAATCACGCCCCTACTCATGGATTGCCTACTTTGAGTCCACCACTGTCCTTTCTGATTCCCCTGTTAAACTTACTTTTCTAATTCACATCTCCCTCCTCCCCTAGAAAAGCTACGTGCCATATCGTGACAGCAAAATGACGCGGATTCTCCAGGACTCTCTGGGAGGAAACTGCCGGACGACTATGTTCATTTGCTGCTCACCATCCAGCTACAATGATGCGGAGACCAAGTCCACCCTGATGTTTGGGCAGCGGTCAGTGGCAGGGTCCCCAACTCCTTGCCCAGCCCCTGCCGCTCTCTCCCCTCAGCGTCAGGCCAGCCGAAATGGAGGTCTGGTCACCTTGTTCCCTTCTCCTCACCCAGGGCAAAGACCATTAAGAACACCGCCTCAGTGAATCTGGAGTTGACTGCTGAGCAGTGGAAGAAGAAATATGAGAAGGAGAAGGAGAAGACAAAGGCTCAGAGGGAAACAATTGCAAAGCTGGAGGCGGAGCTGAGCCGTTGGCGCAGTGGTTAGAGAGTCCTGTGGGCTGGAGAGGTGGTGGGAGGAGGAGGAGGCTTAGGGAGCCCCAGAGGACCGGTCTGAGGTGCTGCTTAAGGGCAGACCCATCTCCAAGGAGGGCTGTGTTTCTGGAGGGGTGCAGTGGAGTGGTCATGAGGGAAAGGACCCTTGAAAAAGTCCACTGAGCAAGTAAAAAAGAGGACTTGGTGTTGAGCAGTGTAGGAGGAAGGACTGGTGGATGCAGCTGTCCCTTCTCCCAACCCTCGCATTGCTCTGCCCCTTTCCCAGGAGAGAATGTGCCTGAGACGGAGCGCCTGGCTGGGGAGGATGCAGTGCTGGGAGCCGAGCTCTGCGAGGAGACCCCTGTGAACGACAACTCCTCCATCGTGGTGCGCATCGCGCCTGAGGAAAGGCAGAAATACGAGGAGGAGATCCGCCGCCTCTACAAACAGCTTGATGACAAGGTGAGGACAATCAGGCAGGGCACAGAGGTGAGCCCTGTGGAATGAGAAAAGAGGGATTAAGAAATTAGCTTATACAGTCCTTGTGTGATTTTAGAAGGGGAAAACGCTCATTAATGAAAATGTAAAAGATACATAAAAATACATAGAAGGAAATTAAAATCATCCATCATCCCACCATTCAGAAACAATGCTATTAACATTTTGCTTTTCTCTGTGTATATATTATGCAATTAAGATATACTGTATATGCAACTTTGCATTTGATGTTTTCATTCATTATTCTATAATGAGCTATTTTCTACTTTATTAACAATTCTTCATAGAAGTATTTTTTTACAGTTTATTTATCTGTTTGTTTGTTTGTTTGTTTATTTATTTTTAGAGAGGGGGGAAAGGAGAAAGAGAGGGAGAAGAACATCACTGTGTAGTTGCATCTCACCTGCGCCCCCAACTGGGGACCTGACGTGCAACTTAGTCATGTGCCCTGACTGGGAATTGAACCAGCGACACTTGGCTCACAGGCCAATGCTCAATCCACTGAGCCACAGCAGCCAAAGCCATAGAAGTATTTTTAAGTGGCTGCTTAACAGTCTGTTTATCAGAATGTATTTAACCATTCATTTATTATGGGGCTTCTAGTTTTTTTGGTTTTGTTTGTTTTTGCTCTACAAATAATTAACTTTATTGAAAGGACTAACTTTGCCTCTTGTGCATAAGTTTTTGCTTTTCAATGGTCTGGTTAGAATGGTGTGCTGGAGCAGGATTTCTAGGTTGATGGATATGAATATTTTAAGACTTTCCCTATGTATTATCAAGGTTATACCAACTTCCAGCAAGAAAGGAATTTAAAAATGAGGGCAGCAGTTGAGGAAAGAAGTGAAGGAAAAGACGTCTTTTTAGGATATGAGGTTTTAACTCAAAACCTAAACTATCTGGATTTTATTAGGATCTTATCTCTCGCTCAACCCCATGAGTCTAGACCAGAAGCACTAGCTTCCCTGCCCTCGTCTTTTTCCATTGCCTCCCACAGGACGATGAGATCAACCAGCAGAGCCAGCTCGTAGAGAAACTCAAGCAGCAGATGCTGGACCAGGAGGAGGTAACGGGGAGGAGGGCCAGACATGAGAGGAGGAGTATGTTCATCCCTGGAAGGCATAGAAAGGACCTTTTTACCAGTGGGAGAAGGGTCATTCTGCTAGGGTTTAGTCACCCTCAAAACTTTAGACCTTTGTTTAAAGCACAGATTATGACCTCTAGATGCTTCTTCATTCTGTTGCCCTATTTTTTTTTAAGATTTTATTTACTTTTTAGAGAGAGGGGAGGGAGGGAGGAGGGAGGGAAACATCAATGTGCAGTGGGAGAGAAACATCAGATAGTTGCCTCTCGCCTGCCCCCAGAGCAGGGGCCACAGAAGTGGTAACTGGCAACAGAACCCCTCACATGTCTCCTCTCCCTTGAAGCTGCTGGTGTCCACTCGAGGAGACAATGAGAAGGTCCAGCGTGAGCTGAGTCACCTGCAGTCAGAGAATGATGCCGCCAAGGATGAAGTGAAGGAAGTGCTGCAGGCCTTAGAGGAGCTGGCTGTGAATTATGACCAGAAGTCTCAGGAAGTGGAAGAAAAGAGCCAACAGAATCAGCTTCTGGTGGATGAGCTGTCTCAGAAGGTGGTGAGTGTCTGACTGTGGTCCAAGAGCTTCCTGGCCACAGAATGTCCCCCACGTCTGAAGGGACCATTGCCTTCTTTCAGGGCTGCATTGTGTTTGCACCTTTGCACTGCTGTTCAGTGTTTTGTGAGACCCCTAACCCCCAACAGCTGCCAACTGCACTTTGCCCTCCTGAACCCTCTCTCTTCCAGATCCTTCTGCAGGGCCAGTATTCTCTTCATAGCAGCCATCAGGGTCATACATGGAGGGAGAGACCTCTGCCTGGGCTGGGGAGGGTAGCGGGAAGATGGTGGTGGGATGACCTGAGGGGCTGTCCCCAGGCCACCATGCTGTCCCTGGAGTCTGAGTTGCAGCGGCTACAAGAGGTCAGTGGACACCAGCGAAAACGAATTGCTGAGGTGCTGAATGGGCTGATGAAGGACCTGAGTGAGTTCAGTGTCATCGTGGGCAACGGTGAGATTAAGCTGGTGAGTGGAGAAAGAGGTGGCAGTTTTGTTCAGGTCATATTTTATACTGGACATTGGTGGGAGATGCAAGATGGGAGAGTTCAGGCCATCAGAGACAGTCAGTGAGGTGGGCCAAAGATCCAGGAAACATGCTCTCAAACTAGAGCCAGGAAAACAAGCAGAGGTTTGCACAGACTCAACTGAAAATACATCTTTTAAAGGGTGCTGAATAAAGAAGCAATGGAAGAGCATATGAGACTTTGCTCCCTCGCCTATGTGGTCAGTTTGGCTCAAATCAAGTCTTATTAAAATTCTCTTTGAAACAAAAAAGTAGTAATGCAGATGCGGTTATATTAGGATTTAGAGATGGAGGCACAGTTAGAAATGATATATGCAAATCTGTGGCAGGGACAATGACCCATCCAGGTGATCAAGCAGGACAGTGTGCAAAAGAAAATCACATCCCTTTTAAGATGGAAGAGGGTGACTGTTGGAATCAGATCTTTAAATATAGATAGAGGGATTTAGTGTGACATGCCGGTGAGAGAGAGCTGCTCAAAGTTGTTCAGAGAATACCTGTGCATGTGAATGTGTAGTGTGGATAGGCAGAGTGGGAGGGAATGGATAAAAGTTTTCCTGCAGTAGAGCACCTCTTCTGTCCCTTGCACCCCACAGCCGGTGGAGATCAGTGGGGCCATCGAGGAGGAGTTCACTGTGGCCCGACTCTACATCAGCAAAATCAAATCGGAGGTCAAGTCTGTGGTCAAGCGGTGTCGACAGTTGGAGAACCTCCAGGTCGAATGTCATCGCAAGATGGAAGTGACTGGGCGGGAGCTCTCATCCTGCCAGCTCCTCATCTCCCAGGTGGGTGCCAGAGGCTGAGAGCTTTTGTGTGCCATGGGAGAAGGAGGGCGACTCTGTGCTTAGGAATTAAAACTCCTAACACCTACCTTTATGTCAAGGGCCCAGGGTCAAATGAAGTCTAGGACAGAAGAGCTTGGGTTAGCAGGGGAGGGTCTAGGCCAGAGAAGTGAAGGGTTCAGCGGGGAGACTGGCCTCTGAGCTGATGAGGTCTAAAGAAAGGCTTCCTAGAAGCATGGCCCCTGACTTTGCATCATTTTGGAAGGCATAGTAGCATCAGAGGGCCTGGGAGGAGAGCAGGAGTTTACAGAGGTCTTTGCTGCCCAGAGCGGTGGCCTTGGCTCCATCCATCTTCTTCCTCTCACCAACCCTTCCCTCACCAGCACGAGGCCAAGATCCGCTCACTTACAGAATACATGCAGAGCGTGGAGCTAAAGAAGCGGCACCTGGAAGAGTCCTATGACTCCCTGAGTGATGAGCTGGCCAAGCTCCAGGCCCAGGGTGAGGCCTTCTTAAACCTCCAACTCATGTATCCTGAGATCTGAGATCCCAGAGGGGTCAGGGAGGGAAAGTGGCAAACATCAGAAGAAACCACCCAACAGCACACTCCCCCAAAGCATGAGACTAAAATCATGGAGACCAACTTACATGCTACTTAGCAAGCTTTTGCATGTAGCTTATTATATGTGAACCATAAACACTCCGTTGTCCTCTGTGCCTGCTATATCATACTAGACTGTCCTATCCCAGAAGAACATCCCTGTGTGGGCTCATTCTGGGTAGATGTCCCCTGTGCTGCCTGGAGGGCTGGTCACAACATGAAGGTCTTCCTAGTGGAGGTAGGTGTGGTGTAAGCTGTTTTTCTCTCTTTCAGAAACTGTGCATGAAGTGGCCCTCAAGGACAAAGAGCCAGACACACAGGATGCAGATGAAGTGAAAGTGAGTGGGGAAGGTGTGGGGATGATTGGGGCCTGGCAGGGCTGTGCTGGCCCTCACTGAACTGGTGCTGGGGAGCCTGGCTTTGAGCTGGGGGTGGTGGTGTTTGCAGAAGGCCCTGGAGCTGCAAATGGAGAGTCACCGGGAGGCCCATCATCGGCAGCTGGCACGGCTTCGGGACGAGATCAATGAGAAGCAGAAGACCATTGACGAGCTCAAAGAGTAAGAGTTTCTGAAGGTGGCTCTGGTCTCCACCTGGTTCTCGTGCCTAGGTTTGCCCCCTTAAATGTTCCCTCTTGGCCCAGGATCCTAGTCTTTTAACTTCTACGTGTCATTGCCCCAACAGTACCTCAAAGAGGTACAAGGAGCAAGGCCTAGTCGTAGTCCTTGAGGCTCTTATGACTGTACCGTTAAGGGTTCCTCACTCGGTCACAGAAACAGTGGCCTGAGTCTGTGTGTGATATTTGAAGGTAGATGCAACCATTCTAACTGGACTCACTCACACAAGAGGGAAAATGCTTGAGGAGCTGGTCTTCCCTTTCTCCGTCATTCACACCCTCCTGTCCTCTGCAGCCTGAATCAGAAGCTCCAGTTAGAGCTAGAGAAGCTCCAGGCAGACTATGAGAAGCTGAAGAATGAAGAACATGAGAAAAGCGCCAAACTCCAGGAGCTGACGTGAGTGCCTGGGTCCGCCTGCAGACCGGCAGCCACATAGGCTCAGACTGCTCTTCAGCCGCTCCCAAAGAGGCAGGATGCAATGTGGATGTGAATGTGATGACCATGGGAAGCAGACACATCACAGGAATAATTTGATGGGATAGGGAAGGAAAAATAACAAAGGAAACTTTCAGAAATGACCTCTATTGAATATTAGCTGGCACAGAGAGATGTCTGTGATGCTCTGTAAAGTGCAAAACACAGGTTACAAAACAGTATGAGTGGCCTGATCCCAAAATGTATATGGGGTGTACATGCATAGAAAAAAGTCTGATGGACACCAGAATGTTAATGGTGGTTTGATCTGTAAGTAGGAGAATCATGAGCTTTTTATGAAACTTGCCTTCCCTGTCTTTTTTCCCTTTTCTAATTTCTGCACAGTGAACATGGGTAACTTATATAATAAGTAATAAAGAAATGTAAAAGAGATGGAGGTGGGAGGAGAGTCCTGAGAGAGTCTTCTGTTTTCCTCTTCCTCCAGATTTCTGTACGAGCGGCATGAGCAGTCCAAGCAGGACCTCAAGGGTCTGGAGGAGACAGTTGTGAGTAGTTTCTATCTGTGCTGAGTTAACAGGGGAGGGGCTTCATCTCTACCCTTTGGTTTCTTCCTAACCCCATTCCTCCTGCCCTCTGCAAAGTCAGTCTGCAGCATAATCAGGACACATCTTTCCCTAAAGGATGAGACTCACTTGACTTGATAGATTGAAGGTTCCAGTAATTTCAGAGTAAGAAGGCTGGTCTGGTATTTGGCTACCCCAGTCTTTCATCATTCCTTCCAGGCCCGGGAACTCCAGACCCTCCACAACCTTCGCAAGCTGTTCGTTCAAGACGTCACGACTCGAGTCAAGAAAGTGAGTGCCATCCTTACTTGGGTTCTTCCCAGCCCCCTTCTTCTCCTTCTGTTCTCAGGCTCCTCCAGCCCTTTGGTCTTATGTTGGCTGACTTGGCCTGGGCTTGGTGGGACCTGTTTGGCTTCGGGACTGCCACATCCTTCCCTGTGCCTTTATTCAGAGTGCAGAAATGGAGCCCGAGGACAGTGGGGGGATTCATTCCCAAAAGCAGAAGATTTCCTTTCTTGAGAACAACCTGGAACAGCTTACAAAGGTTCACAAACAGGTAAGAATGGGGAGTGGGGAGGGGTGAAGAGAACTCTTGAGGCCAGGTGCCTAGGATCTTAAATCCTCGGAAGCCCTTGGATTTAGGAAAATCTACTTGCATGTTTTTCTTACTTTTCCCCACTAATCCCTTCTTTATACCTTATTTAGTTCCACTTTTACCTTGTTCTTTGTTCCATGCCTGTTTTCCCAACCTGCCTCTGCTGTGCGGACAGAGCTAAATAGCTGACCCTTAAAGACAAGTGCAACAGTGTCAACTGGCTCTTTTAACTGATTCATAAAATAAACCCTAACTTATACTTCATTCTCCTCCTTCCACATCCACTTTAAAATTCCATTTAAACTTATATTCTCACTGAACTAGACCTTAAACTTATTTTCCCCCCAGTACACCGCCCAGCATACATAGTAAATATTCAGCACATCTTTTTTTTTTTTTTTTTTTTAATAATGACAAAAGTCCCAGAATTGTGACCCAGTGATAGTCCGAAGGGTTTATTTGTTTAGTTTGGGATTGCAGAGAGCTTTCCTACCATCTCGTTCCCTTTGCTTATTATAAAACAGTATACCAACATTATAGGAAAGTTGAAAGATAGGAAAGAAACACTTGTTATCAGTTCTGCCATTCTTTATAATTTCTGTGTATTCATTTTCCTTCTCTATATAAGTCAGCAGTTCTCAACCTGTGGGTCGCAACCCCTTTGGGGGTCAAACGACCCTTTCACAGGGGTCGCCTAAGACCATCGGAAAACACATATATAATTACATATTGTTTTTGTGATTAATCCCTATGCTTTAATTATGTTCAATTTGTAACAATGAAAATACATCCTGTATATCAGATATTTACATTATGATTCATAACAGTAGAAAAATTACAGTTATGAAGTAGCAACGAAAATAATTTTATGGTTGGGGGTCATCACAACATGAGGAACTGTATTAAAGGGTCGCAGCATTAGGAAGGTTGAGAACCACTGATCTAAGTGCATATTACCATATTTTTTGCACTCTAAGACACACCTGACCATAAGACATAGAGACATTTTCCCCCACTTTGGGGGGAAAAAAGTGCATCTTATGGAATGAAAAATACAGTATATTGCCCCCCCTCAATTTTTTTATTGTGGTAAAATACACATAACATAAAATTTACCACCTTGATCACCTTTAAGTGTACAGTTCACTGGTGTTAAATACAGTGCTGATGCTGTGCAGCCGTCACCACCATCCACCTCCAGAGCGCTTTTCCTCTTACAGAACTGAAACTCTGTCCATTAAACAGTAACTCCTTCTCCCCTCCTCCCCACAGCCCCTGGCACCTACATCCCACTTTCTGCCTCTATGATTTTGACTACTGCAACTGTCCCTCGGTGACTGGTTTATTTCACTTAGCATAACATCCTCTGGGTTCATGCATGTCGTGGCCAGTGTTAGGAAACCACAGGTTGTTCCCTTCCCCCGAGTTGAAACTTCTGCCTCTTCTCCGAAGACCAAAAGCTCCTCACTAATAGGGTAAAGAACTCCTCAAGATTTCCTGCCTTAGCAGACACAAGGCTAGAAAGGAAAACGAGAGAGATGCAGAAACTTCCCCATTAACTGGATCTTAAATAGCCAGGGCTACAGCCCTATTATTAACTAAGCTAATCTATGGTCCCAGCAAAATGCTGTTTATAATCTGTAAATTGTCTAAAATTGAAGGGGCACAGAAGTGTTTCTAGCTCTGCTCCTCTTCCCAGTGTTCCCAGCTCCACTGATTTCCCTGTTATCTTCCAAGGCCGACTCCTTTGACAATCTGTAGTGCCCCCATCATGTGTGAGACCCTGTAAAAAGATCAGGACGTCTCTTCTGCTGCAGGGTGGTTGCTACCCTACAGTAGCTTAATTTAAATGGGGGAGGGAAAGCTCAGGAAATCCTTGACTGTGAAGGTAATGAGCACAAATGTTTGTGAACCTCAAACATTTTCTTTCCTTCCTAAGGGGCATCATGTGTATATGTGAGGGTGGGGGTTAGATGGGGGCTCCTGTATTCCAGCTTCTGCTCCTGCTCTGCACTGTACCTCACCTGCACTCAATGCCATGTCCACCATCCAAACTGCCACTGTGCACTTGCTGCCCTGCCCTCTGCATGCCCATAAAGCTGGCTCTGAGTGAGGGGCCCCTCAACCCCATGGTTGCCCTGGGGCTGTTGGTTTGGCACAAGCTGTAAGATATTGGGAAGTGGTGTCGAGGCCAGGAGGAGACTGGGACAGGACGTGATCACAAGAGTTCTGGCCTACAGTGGAGTTGGCACGTTTTGCTGCCCAGGAAGCAATGTGACTTTTTATAATGCCTGCCCGTCATTAGCTCAGGGGGAAGAAATAACTGGCTAAAATAGCAAGTTAGGTCAAGGGAATGAGGCTTTTGAGGAAACAACATGTCTTCTCTGACTTGATTTTTCCTTATTCTTTCTCCCCACTGCCACCCCGCATTCCACTGTGGGCTCTCTCTTGGGCCACGGGCCTTTCTTTCCACCTCTTCCCTTGGGCTCACCCTGCAGCTGGTACGTGACAATGCAGATTTGCGTTGTGAGCTTCCTAAATTGGAAAAACGACTTAGGGCTACGGCTGAGAGAGTTAAGGCCCTGGAGGGTGCACTGAAGGAGGCCAAGGAGGGCGCCATGAAGGACAAGCGCCGGTACCAGCAGGAGGTGGACCGCATTAAGGAGGCCGTCCGGTACAAGAGTTCTGGCAAGAGGGGCCATTCTGCCCAGATTGGTGAGTGGGGAGTGGATGGCAGTAGGCAAAGTGGGGTTACCACCTGGGGAAATTCAGCAATATCCTAGAAGTGTCAAGCAACTAGATTATTGCTTTTTTCTCTACCTGCCCCCTGTCATCACCCCCAAAAAGTATAAAAGTGAATTATCTGACAAGCAACTCAGTTCAACTCCAACTATATGACCTCAGTGACCAAGTCAACTGCAGAGTAACGAGCCTCCTCGGTCATTTCCCTTTCTTTACCACAGCCAAACCCGTCCGGCCTGGCCACTACCCAGCATCCTCACCCACTAACCCCTATGGCACCCGGAGTCCTGAGTGCATCAGTTACACCAACAGCCTGTTCCAGAACTACCAGAATTTGTACCTGCAGGCTGCACCTAGCTCCACCTCAGATATGTAGTGAGTAACTGTGGGCGTGGGCTGGAGCCCCAGCCCCAGCTCTCTGTACTCTGTAAGGCATAAGGTTGGGTCAGTTAATTGGGTGAGACTATTCTTTTTCTAAGTAGCTTCATTGATTCTTTCTCATTAATCTTTAGAAGGTGGGCTTTGCCTCCCCAGCCTGTGGTGCTTGTTTTCTATTCTCTGGGGAGGGGAGGGATGTATGGCCCCATCCCTGAGGGTGTGGGGGTGTCCTTGGCACAGTGGAGGGTGGGTGCCAGAGGCTGCCTCTCTCTCTTTTGCTCCATCCAGCTTTGCCAACTCCTGTACCAGCAGTGGGGCCATGTCTTCTGGCGGACCGTTGGCTTCCTACCAGAAGGCCAACATGGACAATGGTGAGTGAGAAAGATGGGTCACCAGCCTTTAGGATCCCCAGGGCAAGTTGAGAAGTATAAGAAGAATAAGTGACCCTGTAGCTACAGCTTGAACACTGCTCATCCCTTCAGGGTCTTGGGCTCTTCTAAGATTCCTCCTATTACCATGCCTGTCTCCACCCTTCCCTTCCTTTCCCCTTCTCCTCTCCTTTATGAGGGATCAGGGAGGCTTTTTCTCAAGACGAAACAATGCTGGAGCATGGGGTAGTTGTAGATAGAGTGTCACAGACCCAGATGGCAGCTCTGCTCTGAAGAGTGTCACCTTTCTCTCAGGGATTAGGATGAGAGAGGGTTTGGGGAGACAGTTTCTAATGCCTGTTCTCCTTTTTCTTCTTCTAATCCTGCGTTTTCAATGACGATCTCTTCAGGAAATGCCACAGATATCAACGACAATAGGTACACCAGTCCCCACTGCTCTCGGGTTCTGTGGGTGGGACCAGAAGAAATGATTAAATTTCCCTCCTGCCCTAGTTAGAGGTTCCCTAGAGCCTCCTGGGGAAGGAGGAGGAAATGAGAATCAGTCTTGCCATCACTGTGTTGTCCAAGAGATCCCTGGTCACTGCTCTGCCTCGGTGCAGAACACCATCCCCTCCTCCAGTCCCATCTGTGGCTTCTCCCCATTCCAATTATGGGGGCTGGGGGAAACACCACGGACACCTGATGCCCTGGTTTCTCTCCTACCTCTGGAAACTTGGTCACCTTGGGCAAGTCAGCTCCATCTCTCTGGCCTTGCTTTTCCCTGTATTCCTGTAAAACCCGAATAGTTCCTGCCCTTCATTATCTCACAGGAGTGCCATGAGAGCAGTGACAGGAATGTTTTCACTTATACGGAGCTGATAATGCTGTGATTGGGCTGGGTCTCTTCTTCTAGGAGTGACCTGCCATGCGGCTATGAAGCTGAGGACCAGGCCAAGCTCTTCCCTCTCCACCAAGAGACAGCAGCCAGCTAATCTCCCCCATGACCGCTATATACCTGCACTTTCAGGTAGCTTCAGGCCAATTCCTCTGACTAGCCTCAGCATACCTACTTTCTTGCCCTCAGCCTCTTTTTTTCTTCTGATTTTTTTATTATATCAAAACTTTTACTACATAGCTGTCCCTCAACTCCTGCCTTTCTTTGGGCCACATGTGTGCTGCCCCATGTCCTCTGGACACTGACCTGCCCCTCTTACACTTTCCTTTTTGATTATAGTAGTAACCACAGTACTGCCTTTTTGCCACTAGAGGTCACTGCCACATGTCAAAAGAAGTGAGAAAGGAAGGTGGATCCAGAGTCACACACAGGTCATAGAACGAAGTAGATTTTAGGAGACTTTGGGAGAATCATCTCAACCCTCCTTCTGCCTCTACCCTAAGATAATTTTGGGTGAATAAGTATTTGCTAAGACATCTCCAGTAAAGGGGATGTTTGACTTATTCCTGCACCTGTGTCCTGTACTCCTCATCTGTATGTTATCAATAAGTCTAGGAAGTGTCCCAGGAGTCTAACATTTTGTTTATCCAGCTGCAGTGTTAGCACTCCTCTCTCATCTTGCTCTGGAGAGGTGGAAAATAGCTGTGTCCCCACCTCCAATCCCAGCCCCTCCCTTCTCTGCCTCAGTCCCTCAGTCCTCTCCTGTAGCAGTACAGGCACCTTCTTGGTTCCTGCGTGTCACCACGGTTCTCACCATGGTAGCTTTAGGGCCCAGAACTGGGAACTGTGATCCTGTTTTATGGCCCACTTGGGTCCTTGGAGAACTAAAAATGAGAGAACACAGCCAACCTCTTAATGGGCTGCATCCAAACTGAGCCCTCTCCAGGGGTTTTCCAGGACAGTAGGCCCGGCATGCACAGGCGGAAAGGCATGAGAAGCAAAGAAGCAGGAATAGTGAAGGAGGAGTTAGGAAGATCTGGGGTGGAGGAGGGGTTGGGAGGGTGCTGGCCAGTTATTGGTATTAGAGGAACAGGACTATAAACAAACCAAAGTCTGTACAAATGCCATTGCTGTTCCTGTTCAGTGACTAAGCTGCAGGTGGTTGCTCACAACCTCTTTCTCTTTCTCCCCAGTTTCTAAAAGGGACTGAGGCCTCTTCTCTCAGCATGCTGCAAACCTGTGGTCTCTGATGCTAACTCCCTCCCCAGCCCTTGTTGTTCCACTGTACTGTTTGGTGTCTTCTCTCACTCTGTATCTCTTTGTACTCTGTATCTATATATCAAAAGCTGCTGCTACGTCTCTCTCTTCTGTCTTACTCTCTAAGTATCGAATGATGTATTTAGCAATTCCTAGGCATAGTCTACCCTCCTTATTTGGGGAAATACAGAGGAGGGTGAATGTCTCTTCTTTTTCTCATATATGCGTCTCTCATATGCAAAGCATTAGTCACGAAGATGATAAAAGGAAAAATGGAAGCTTGAGGGCTGTGACCCTTCACACACACACACACACACACACATGCACACACGTACACATACAAAGCCTTAAGTAGAAGAATGTCTTAGCATCATAAAAAGATACAGAAATAGACTCTTCCTCCTTCCTCTTTCACATATAGCACAGAGGAGGGTAAAATGAAAGGACTACTAAATTATATGTAGAATTTTCTTCATACACCCTTCACCGACACCAAGGGATTCCAGGTATGCACCGGTGCCCTTCGAAGTCTGCCTTTTGCCTCCCTCTTCCTGTTCTCTCCTGGATGAGAGAACGTGGATTGCTCAAGGAACCACTGCCCTTTCTCCTCAAAACTTCTTTTGATGGTCTCGACCCCAGAGCTCCTGACTAGAACCTAGAGTTGCTTTGAAATATTTTGAAAAAGTGAGGAGGCAGACTCTTCTGACAGTCTGTCAAATGGTTGCTAATCTTTTCACAGTAATAGTTATAGGCAAGCATAGTCAAATGATTGCTTCTTTGGGTTTGAGGGTGAACAGGCTGGGAAATTCGTAAGTATTTTTTGCCACGGTGATGCACTGGGTTCCTTTCTCTGTCCCATATTGGGCTGCATTTCTCCCCATCTCCACCTCTTGGTCTGGGGGCTTCCAGTTCATTGGCAAAATGTCTATCTTGAGATGCCTTCCTTTCAAACTGGAGCTTGCCTTTCAGCCAATATACATTTTAAAAACCTTTTTTTGACAAAGAGTTCCTCCTATCATGTCTCCACCTGGTAAGTGTACTTTATAGAAAGGGGCAGGGCAGATTTTCCAGAGGCAAAGGAACCCCAGGGCTTGAAGTAGGGGGCATCTCTTCTCCCAAGCCCCTCACCCTTCATGTTTTGGTTTCGGATGTCCTTTCCTTCCACACGGTGCTAAGGTGGTTTCCCAGGTAACTGCAGGGATGGAGAATGATGGTCACAAGCAAGTCCAACTCAAGAAAGAAAGTCTGGTGCCCAGTTATTCAGTCTTATCTAGGATGGAAGGACAGGATCCCCTGGCAGCAGGGCAATTGTCCCCTAGTTTCTAAGTCAGGAAAGAAAGCTCAATGTGAGTGTGAGTCGGTAAATACAGGCTGTATTGGCCCAGGACTCCTTCAAGGAAAGAAGTTCCTTCTCCCTTTACCTGTTGGGCCCCTTTTACAAATTAAGGAGAAATGCAGGGGGAAAAAATGCCAGAGGGACATAGAATAAATCCAAAGCGGTGATATTCAAACATTTTTTGAAACAAATCCTATATAGAACCCTAATATAAGCTATAACTAAAAGTTATGCAGACCTGGGAAGTTTGCATTTTCTTTGTTTCATGGTAAATGCTTCATTCTTTCATTGAGGAGTCCTTGAACAGTCCTGAGAAACCCTGAGAGTTCCGTAGAGTAGTATGAAAACCACTGCTCTGAAAAAGAGCTCAGTCTGACTTCCCTGTCCCAAGCTTGCAATTCATAGCAAGGAAGACAAGACTGGGTGGATGAGCCATCCTCTCTCCAAGACCCAGTCGGAGAGCGGGGGGAGAAGATACCTGTGCACCAGTAGACTTGTTCTAATATTTGCCAGGAGGGCATTTAAGAATCCAATGGGTTTTATGTAATCTTGCCACCACATGATTTTTTTTAAACACTTAAGAAAATGTGAAGGTGTAGGGCAGATGAGGAGAGAGGTGACAGAGGAAGCAGCCTTCTCTTTAGCAAGATGTAAGAGAATTATAATTCACTTACATTAATCAGAAACAACACATACACAAAGCCTTCACCAGAAGGTTTACTGTACATCTTCCTCCTCCCGCTCCCCTTGACACACACTGCATCCCTTTCAGAGAGCCAGTGTCACCACAAGGGTCACCTGGCCTGCCCACTCATATCTACCAAAATGTTGCATGCCAGCGTGGAAGACAAACCAAACTGCACAAAACCCAGTGTGTATTTGATGTACATAAATACCTTTAAAATAAAATAAATTCAGTGATGACTTGATGGTGTTGTAAATCTTTTCCCTCCCTAGTCTCTTTCCTTGCATATTATGGCATTTGACAGTGTGGAGTCTATCCTGCCGGATGTTTTTCTATTGTTTTAAAGATTTTATTTATTTTTAGAGAGAGCGTAAGGGAGAGAGAAAAAGAGGGAGTAAAAAAATCAATGGATGTGCGAGAAAAACATCGATGCAGGAGAGAAACATTAATCACATGCCCCTAACTGGGGAACTTTCCCACAACACAAGCGTGTGCTCTGGCTGTGAATCAAACCAGCAACCTTTCAGTTCACAGGCCAACGCTCAATCCACTGAGTCACATCAGCCAGAGCCCAGATGCTTTCCTATATATTTACACACACAGTCCTCCCCGACACACACACTTGACAATATATCCTGGGGAATCTCTTCATGTCACTATGCATAGATTTACCTCCTTAAAAAATATGTATATATAATTTCATATATTCTATAATTTATTCAAGTATTCCACTATTGGTGGACATCTTTCTAGGTTATTGGTAATCTTTAACAGAAAATAGTATCCTGTTCTCTTCATTTTTCCCCTAGACCATCACCTCAGCCCCAGCATCAATTCTATCCCTTTCCAATGAGTCTCTATCCTGCCTTTGCCAACAGCTCAATTGTCTTGTTCAATGATCATCTACCTCAATCACCCTCCGAACCCCCATTTTAAAGCATACCCCTATCTGTCTTCTCTACTCATACCTCAAAGCTGCTGAGGTGAATGGAGAAAATTGCACAACCAAAACACTGGGGCAACTAAAAACAAAGAGCCTGCAAATCTAACTGGACCTTACTTGCTGCTTAACCTTCCTTCTGTGTATCCTTGCAGTTTCCTCTCCCAGCCCTAAAGCAACTGGTATAAACCTTAACTCTCACTCCTCAAGACCCCTTCTCACTTTCTTCTCTTAGGCAACAACTTTGTCTTCTTTAAAGGAAAAATTAAGGTTATTGAATATGAAATTCTTCACACACACCCCCATACACAGACCTACACATTTACATATATCAGCACAGATCCCTTCCTTTCTCTCTTCTGACAAGTGCTAAGTCTCCCTTCTCTGGGTTAAAGCAAGTCCCTTCTAGGTTCTTCATTCATTAGACACTCAGAACCCAACATATAAAATAACTAAAAGTGATGTTGACTTGTGCAGTTTGCATCTTCTTTGTTAACTTTTGTCTCAATGATTTCTTCCCTTCTCCTTGTAAAGTCTCCCTTAAAAGTGCCTCTCTTTAGTGTGTTTTTCTTTAAGATACTCTCCATCTTGTTCTGTTAACAACCAAATTTCCCCCCAAAATGCCAGGCTTCCCATCCCTACTTCCTCACCTCCCACTTATCCCTCAGTCTGCCTTGATCTGGCTCTTGTTCTGGGGAAACGGCTTTTCCAAAGGTCAGTAGTTACCAGGTAAAATGGGCACATCTCTATCCTTGTCTTGCTTCACTTCTCTGACATTTGTCACTGTTCTTCACACCTTACTTCTTGAAACTCCACTCTCTTGGCTTCTGTGCCCCTGCTCTCTTGGCTCCTTTCTTTCTCTGGCCACCCCTTCTCAGCCTTCTACCACCAGCCTCTTAAATACTGGTCTACACCAGGGTTCAGCCCTTGGCTTTCCTTGCTCTCTCCAGGAGATGTCGTCCATGCCCACAGATTCCACAGCAATAATTAAATCTGTATCCCCAGGACAGACCATTCTGTGGAGCTGTGAGCCTGTATGTGCAGCTGATCTCAGGTACTCCTACTGTTTTCCAAACTGAACTCATCTTTGTGCCCAGACTGCTCCTTTTCATGTCACCACCTTAGCCAGAAGCCTGGGATTCATTCTCAATGTCTCCCTTTCCCACAAACCCCAACATCACTAAGAATTTCCCAAACTGACATCAAACTATACCTTCAGATGCCATCCCTCCTTTCCATCCTAACAGGTACTGTCTTAGTTCATCATCTTGTGCCTAGACTTTGCAGTACTCCAGGCAGCCTACAAAATGATGTAGAATGGCCTTCTCTAAAAACAAGCACATTTAATACATTAAAAGCATTTAAAGGTTCTACCTCGTTAAGAAAGGCTTTTGATTAGCCTTAGGCGGGTGGGGGGGGTACTCCTAGAAACTGGGCGACTTAGCAGCAAAGAAGCCTCCAACTGAAGAGTGAAAACAGGCCTGCCCAGGCCGCGTCCCCATTGCCTCAGTGACGAGCAGCCCTGCGGGAGCAAGGCTGCCACACAGACCAGACCCCCTGCGCCAGGTGCGCCCAGCCTACGCACACCCGCGTTGGGAGAAGCCGGCCTCGGGGGCGGAGCCAACCTCGCCCCGCCCCACCCCAGCCGGCTCCGGCGCCTGCGGGCCTGTCTCCGGTCACGTGACGGCAGCGCAGGTGAGCACAGCTTCCGGGGTCGGAAGCCCGGATTCCCTGACTTCCACTCGGTCGGGTACGCGGGAGACCATGGCGTCCTCCTCGGCCCCGCCGGCCACCGTACCGGCGAATACAGCGGCCCCCGCCCAGGGTTTCGGCTTCGCCTCCAAAACCAAAAAGAAGCATTTTGTGCAGCAGAAGGTGAAGGTGTTCCGGGCGGCTGACCCACTGGTGGGCGTGTTCCTGTGGGGCGTAGCCCACTCGGTGAGACCCAGCCCTAGCCCCCGGTAGACATGCCTGAACCCCTCAAGCTCCTGAGCCTCCGGGCGTCCCTGTCTCGTCTTCCGCCTCCGGTGCCCCTCGCGCTGCCAGTTTCCCTCTGGGCTGTCCTGTTCCCTCCTCACCGGCCTCCCGGTGTCCCCGCAGTGTTATCTTCTCACACTAGATTTCTTTTCCGAACCGTAGACTTTGTCTCCCTCTCCGCCCTTTACTCCTCCACTCCAGTTCCGCCTCCCCACCTGAAATCCAGCTCCCTGCCTCCTTCCTGCCAGATCCTGCCTTAGCCCCGGGCTGCGGAGACCAGCCAGGACCCGGCTCCAGCGGGAAGGACATTAGGGGGCGTAGATTTTCGGGGTTGGTGGTGGTGAGGTCTCCAGTGAGAGAGAGAGAGAGAGAGAGAGAGAGTGTGTGTGTGTGTGTGTGTGGAAGGCGAGCAGGGAGGGTAGCTGATGAGAGGGATCGTTCACTTTCCTCTTCACTTTGCTTTCTAGCTGCCATTCTTGGGTTTGGAACCTTGGCTTTGAGGGAAGGAAGCTCCGGGCTTTCCGGACCTTCTAATCCTGCTTGTCCCTTATTTTCTCTTCCAGAGATAGAGCATTTCAGAGAAGCTATCCCATCCTGGGTCTAGTGGTTGCACTCAGCCTTTGGTCTTAACTGCATCCCCTTTGTTGGCTGGAGTGATGGTGTTTGGTGTTAAGTGGGGGTCATCTTTGACTTAAAGAGATGGTTGAGAAGCTCTGGTCATGGGCACACTGTGGTGCTGAACTTCAGAAGCAGAAAAGTGCTGTAGAGGGTGTAGCCTGGGAATCAGGAGGCGGTCCAAAAGGCCAGTGGATCTCCTTTCCTGAGGATAACGCAGGTGAAGGAATCACAGCCATTGCCCTCTTCCCTTAGATCTGGAGTGGGAGGGGTGCAATGACCTTGAATGTGACAGGTAGTATTTTATGTCAACTTCCATAAATTGTTATAATTATGGTGGGGTTCTAGAGGTGAAAGAGGGTGAGGAAGCATACAATTTTTGTCACATTCTTAATTTGTGGCTTAAAATGTTGTTTGGGGTCTGTCAGCTCAATTTTTTTGCATTTGTAGCTCTATGGAGTGCTCCCAGCTTCCAGGGTAGTAATGTCTTACCAGTGAGTACCCAGTCTAAGGCACTTGGTATAGGCAAGGCTGATGGAGGTAGGGCTGCCTCTCATTATGCCTTACAGGGGACTTATCCATCCCTTTGAAAAGCTTAACAAGGAGGGTTTTCCTTTAGTAAGAATTAAGGGAATTACAGATAAGACCTGCCTCAGCTTCCCTAAGTCTATATACTTAGCTTCAACACTGTAGTCTCCAGCCAACACACATTTACTTCAAATGTCTGGAATGGAGAAATTCCTTGAACATATGTCTTAGTGATGATTCAGCCTGCTTTACAGCAGATGGTGAAGAGGGAGTATGAAGAACTATTGCTGAATTTTAGGCTGGGAATCTCAAGTGGCTTTTTTTTTCCTGGAGGAGTACGTTCTGTCCTCCTTTTCTGCTGAGAATGAGAGGATCTGGGTTTTACTGCAGTGTATGAGATTTAGGTTAGACTCAGTTGATAACCTCTGTCGAATGCTCAAGTAAGGATATACAAGGCATCCATTTATTCAGTTAATAAACACTTCAGGACCACCATGTGCCAAACATTTTGCTAGCTAGGCAGCTGAGAGATGCAGGCAAGTAGAACTGGTTCTTGCAGCTAGAAGAGCTCACAGTCTTGGTGGGGAACTTACAAAAACTAGTGGTTAGTCATATGATAAGTACACTATTAAAGGTGGGTGAAAGATACTGTGGCAACACTGGGGAGAAAGCACATCTCCTCACGATTTTTTAGTACAGGAACTCCCTTCCCACCCTGAATAAGCAGACTGCTAATTCTGGAGGCTGAGAAGATCATGTGATGTTTGCATGCTTTGGGCTGTGGGTTGCCTTAACTTTAGTGAACAGATGCCTAATGAGCTCATATTCCTCTGCCTGCCTGCATTCCCTCTGAAATCAACTGCTCTTCTTTTACCTTGCACCAAGGCAGGTGGGACCTACTGCAGAGAACTGGGCCAGAGTGGTCTGGAAAGACTGGTCCTGTTTGTAAGGAGATGCTTCCTGCAGGATATGGACATTTAGTTCTTGTCGCTGTTGACCCCTCAGAGTCCCATTAACTGCCTTGTGTACTTTTTAAAATGCTTTTTGTTTTGTTTTTAATGGAGCATGGAACTGTTTGTCTTGAGTGTCTTGAGTCTGCTGAGGGTTGTTTTTTTTTCTCTAAAAATTTTCACAGCTTTAAAAATAGTCCTGAGTCGCTTTCAGGGTTTGCCTGATATAAAATGACTATTGTGAGCATGAAGGTCCTTGGGGATGGAAGAAAGTATGAGGGGCTCTGTGTGAGAGTTGTTTATTGCAGTCCTTGTTGGGTAGCAGAAGAGGTCAAACGCAGTCTCTCACCTCTGTCAAGCAAATGTACAGGCAGTGTTCTTAAAGGAGTGAGGTTTGAGTTGCTCTTTTCTGACTCGTGCCCAGACACAGTGTATGAGTAGTTGTCTGTATTCCCACTCCCTCCCTCCCTATTCTTATTTTGATTTATCAGATCAATGAGCTCAGCCAGGTGCCTCCCCCTGTGATGCTGCTGCCAGATGACTTTAAGGCCAGCTCCAAGATCAAGGTCAACAATCACCTTTTCCACAGGTATGTGGCAATTCCCACTCTTCTGTTATCAACCTTTGTAGAAAAGAGTAAATAATTTTAGGAGTTGAGATTCAATGAGTTGAAGGTCTTAAACTTAGAAGGCAACTTACAAGTTGTATTGTCTAACCTCCTTCCCAATGCAGAAATTCGGTATTGTGCAAAACAAACAAACGAACAAAAAACATTAAAATAATTTTCAGTTTCCCTACACCCTTATATACATGTACTAGTTTAACTCTTCTTGCCTAGCGATTCTGTAGAGTAAATACATTTAGGTGATATTACCGTTAGTTTCTGATAGGGACTACCTGAAAAAAAAAAAGCCCTCCTAGTATCAGAAGATGCCATTCTAAAAAGTGGCACCTATTGCCAATTTTAGGATGTTTCTGACTTGCTTGAGATTAGGGAAGTGCTACAGTTTGGATGGGGAATAGAACCTGGTTCTACTTAAGCCATTTACTAGTAATGTGACTTAAGCAGGTCACTCAGCCACCCTGAGCCACATCCTTCCCCTCTATAAAATGGGAATAATACACCTTTAAAGGACCTCACAAGGGTTTTATGAGACTCAAAAAACAAGGTGCTTTATAAATTGTCAAGCCCTGTATAAATGTAAGGTAATATTGTCACTTTGTTTTCTTACCCTAAAAACCCCTATTTCAGGGAAAATCTGCCCAGTCACTTCAAGTTCAAGGAGTATTGTCCTCAGGTCTTCAGGAACCTTCGTGATCGATTTGGCATTGATGACCAGGATTACTTGGTAAGAGTTTATTATGGGCCGAGGGTAATCCCTTCTCTCTAACAACTGGGGAATCCTTGTGACAGTCATGTTTGGAAAAATGAGAACTTTGGCAAGCATGCTTCTTTACCTGTTTGTCCTCACAGGCATCTTCAGAAATCTGGTGAAAGCTGTAAACCCTATCCTTGAGGGAAAAAATGTATATACATTAAAATTTTACACCACTTCCAGTTCATATATAGACACCAGATTAAGAATCCCTGCTCAACCTGTTATGCCTGGGTTATATCTACTTTCAGACACATTCAGTTGACCATTATACTATGATGTGCATCTCCATATAAATGGGGAGGAAAAGAACCTCTGGTCTATTCTGTGTCCCTATAGGTATCCCTTACCCGAAGTCCCCCCAGTGAAAGTGAAGGCAGTGATGGTCGCTTCCTTATCTCCTACGATCGGACTCTGGTCATCAAAGAAGTGTCCAGTGAGGACATTGCTGACATGCATAGCAACCTCTCCAACTACCACCAGGTCAGGCCTCTCTCCAGCCTTATTCTTTCCCTCCTCTCTCCACTTATAGCTCAGCTGCCGCAGCGCACAGAGAGACTTCCTATCCCTTTTCCTCCCTACAACCCATTTTGCTCCCCCAAGAAGCACTCAAGATCATGTTTTTTAAAAACTAGAAATTTCCAGAAAAGAGCCTCTGCATCTATTTGTGTTTGTTTCAATAGAAGAATTTAGGCTCCTTCTCATTTGATACAATCTAAAACCACTATGGAGTGATACATAAAAGACAAAGGTTTAACACAGTATAAACTATAGACTTAGAATTGGGTGAAGTATTAACACCAAATACACTGTCAGGAATAAGTGCAGTTTGGGGAGAAAAACCAGGATAAGTGCATAATTGGGATGAATTGGAAGGTAGAAGCCATGATCATATCCAGCCCTAAAATGGATTATGGAGCTATTCTGTCTGATTAGATTAACCTGACATATGGAGTTTGTTCAGTATTTTGGTGATAAAAGCAATGTCTGAATGTGTTTCTACTGAAGAAAAAAAATCTCACTAAAATCAATGAATATGGAATAAATGAAAGACTATAAAAGGAACCTTTGGTTTATCCAACAAATATTGGATGTCTTTTATTAATAGGCCCTGTGTTAGGCTCCGGAGAAAAAGGTGAATGAAATGGTTGTGGCCGTTGAGGATCTTTTAATCTAATGGCAAAGTCCAGTAAGCTAGCATTAGTGCACAGCAAGGTATGTGCAGTAGTATGTAGGTACACAATGCTCTGGGGGTACAGAAGAAGAGCATCCTGACTCAGAGAAGGAAAAACACTTGGGAGACTCAAAGAGACATTTTTAAAAGAGGGAATATCATAGGAATTGATTCTTGTAAGACTGGTAGGGACCAACCACTGGGCAGTGTGTAAGAGAGCATTCTAGGCAAAGGAAAACAGCACTTGTAAAGGCACAGAGGCAGGAGAGGGCCTGGTGTTAGGGATTTGCAAGAAATTCAATATGGCTGTGATATGGTACTGTGGAAAAATAATTAGGCAGAAGCCAGGTTGTGTAGGGTTTTATAAGCAACATAAAGAGCTTGGACTTTATCCTGAAGGTGGTTTGCAAGGGAGTGATATGTATGTTACTTAGAAATCTCCATGTGGTAGAGAATGGATTAGAGGGAGGAATATTGGGAGTGGAGATACCTAATAGGGGGTAACTATAATTGTCCGGGTGAGAAATGACAAGGACCTGAAGGAGCAATGGCAATGGAAATGGAAAAGATGACTTAGGGTAGAGTTGTGGGAATGAGGCAAAACGCCTCCAAATTCTCAGTTAGGGGTAACTGGAGGCGCATTCACCAGTAGTTGGGAAGCAAAAAAAAGAAACAGGTTTTTGGAGGAAGACAGTTCTGGTTTAGATATGTTGAGTTTGGGGTTTCTGCAGTTCATCCAGGTATCTGTCCATTAAGTGGTTAGGAAATGGAGTTCAAGAAATAGAATTAGAGTAGAAGTCTAGATTTGAGAGTTATAGGGGAAGAGGTGGCAATTAAAGCCATGAGTTTAGATAAGATTATTGAGAGGCAATGTGGAGTGAAATGAAAAGAAGGTTGAGGACAAAACCTTAAGGAGCAACTAGAGAAAATATCGTTTAAAGTAGGCCGAGTCAATGGAAAATTTTAATTATTTATGTCCCACCATTCCATATAGGACTTGATGATGCAGAGAGGGAAATCAGAAAAGTGATCTAATGGGAACTGAGGGTGAAGAGACTTTTAAGGAGAGACTGGTCAGTAGTATCAGGTGCCATTCAGTTGACATATGACAGTGACTAGATACTCATTATATTTGGCAACTGAGGGATTTAGAGGAGGAAAGATTTCAAAGGAGAAATGAGGGTATATACTTGATTTCACTGATTTGAGGTGTGAATGAAAGATAGGAAGTGAGTTGATTGCTGACCACTGTTCTGAAAAAGTTGACTATGAAGAGAAGTGGGCAGCAATACTGAGAGAGAGAAAGAGAGAGAGAGAGAAGCATTGAAAGAGGAATAAATTCTTAAGAATCCAAATTATAGACCATCATGCAAACATGTTTATTACTAGGGGAATCTAGCCCACCAAAAAACAATGGTCTAGGTAAAATTAATTTGTTGATAAACAGATGTAATTTCTAATCCTGTGACCATTTGCATATAAAGAGCATCTAAAATAAGGATAATAACACCTACATTCCCCATCTGAAAAAATGATAATGAAACGAGAGAAGGTACTTCAAAATTGAGACATTATGCAAGTGAATTAATCAGAGGAGATGAAGATTCCAAAACTGCAGTTAACCAGGAGCATCTTTAGAAAGCTGCTATCACTTTGACCTTCTTGTAACCTCTGTACTTGAAGTTTTCTGCTCACTCTGGAATGAAAGTGTTTGAATGCCCACCCCTGGGCTGTTCGTATACCTGCTACTCAGCCTCTCCCCATTCCTTCCTCTCTTTCACCCCAGTACATTGTGAAGTGTCATGGCAACACACTGCTGCCCCAGTTCCTAGGGATGTACCGAGTTAGCGTGGACAATGAAGACAGCTACATGCTTGTGATGCGCAACATGTTTAGCCACCGTCTTCCTGTGCACAGGAAGTATGACCTCAAGGTATGGAGGGGATAGCTAGGGCAGAGGGAAAGGCCTGAGAATGGGAAAGGGCCTTGGAGGGCACTGGGTGATTCCTTTTATTTATTTTTTAAAATTTTACTTATTTACTTATTTAGAAGAGAGGGGCAGGGAGGGAGAAAGAGAAGGAGAGAAACACCAATGTGAGAAACACCAGCATGTGAGAGATACATTGATTTGTTGCCTCTGGCTGGGTACCTGGCCCTCAACCCAGACATGTGCCCTGACCCAGAATCAAATGGGCAACCCCTTGGTTCACAGGCCAGCACTCAATTTACTGAACCAACCAGCCAGGGCTGGATGATTCATTTTAAAGAAAAGAAGGCTATGGGCTTGAGTAGTCATCTTAGGAGCTGGATCTTTTATTTATTTATTTATTTTTAAAACACATTGGAATGTGTTGTTTTATTTTTATTTAATTTTTAATGACTTATTTATTTCATTTATTTATTTATTTTTAGAGAGAGGGGAAAGGAGAAAGAGAGGGAGAGAAACATCACTGTGTGGTTGCCTCTCACTCGCACCCCCGACTGGGGATCTGACAGGCAACCTAGTCATGTGCCCTGACTGGGAATCGAACCAGCGACACTTGGTTCGCAGGCCGACACTCAATCCACTGAGCCACAGCAGCCAGTCGGGGGAGGAGGTGGATCTTGACGGTTCTTTAGCCACTTCTACTGACTTAGTCTTTGGGTCTCTCCACAGGGTTCCCTAGTGTCCCGGGAAGCCAGCGATAAGGAAAAGGTGATGCTAATTTTAGGGTGAGGGATGGGGAAGGGCAGATGAAAAAGATCTTCTTTGCATAAAGAGGCAGGGAATACCAGCTATTTATTCTTACCTTAAACTCTGACAAGAAGAGAGATGTAAACTTGTTTGAATCCCAGGACTGTGTGGAAGGGGCAGTGGGAACAGCTGCTTTGTCAAGGGTTATTTCATGTGGAAGACTTAGGGTTGGGTGAGGATGTCAGACTTAAAGAAAAAAATGCTTAACTTCCATCTCCCACTCTCGGCTCTCCTACTCAAGCAGCTAGCTGTGCTTAATAAGAAGAAAAGAAAAGTCAGCATAGAGGGCCTTAATGAAAACCATAAGCAGAAAGTAGTGGGATGTGATTTGGAGTACAGCTGCAGTGCCTGAGTCTGGGGAGACCACTGGCGATGACAACAGACTCTGGGGCAGGATCCCAATGTGGAGTCAGATGAGAGAAGGACTGCACCATCTCTCTACCTTGGAGACCACTGAGTTAGAGATGGAGCCCTAGATAGAGCAGGATTCTTTGAGACCTTGGGGGAAGAGCTAGATTTCTAAGATGTCCCTTTACTTATTCTCAGGTTAAGGAATTGCCCACCCTTAAGGATATGGACTTTCTCAACAAGAACCAGAAAGTTTATATTGGTGAAGAGGAGAAGAAAGTATTTCTAGAGAAGCTAAAGAGAGATGTGGAGGTGATGACTGGGGTGCTCTGGGAAATGACTTTGTTTCCTTTTTTGTTCCCCTCAGGGTAGTTACCTTTCGGTTCACAATATGAGGGAGCTCCTCCCCTTCCCTTTAGCCTTTGGGTTTTCTGTATGGTAGGGAGTTGGGTATGAGACAAGAAAACCACCTAGAGCTGACCCATGGAGGGGCTCACTGGAATGAGCTAAAAAAGGATAATATTAGACACCAGGACATTTAGGTACTAAGGGACAATGGTATACTATCAACCCTCAATTTTTACACTTCCTTTCCCCAGGAGGGCCCCGGAAATTGAAGGGTGGAGGGAGGTATAAGGGTGGTACCTGGGAGTGGGGAGGGAGATCTGGAGTATCTGATTTGTCAGTGGGGTCTCAGTTCCTAGTGCAGCTGAAGATCATGGACTACAGCCTTCTGCTGGGCATACACGACATAGTTCGCGGCTCTGAACCAGAGGAGGAGGGGCCTGTGCGGGAGGAGGAGTCAGAGGGGGATGGGGACTGTGGCCTGACTGGACCTCCTACTCTGGTGGGCTCCTATGGCACCTCCCCTGAGGGTATTGGCGGCTACATCCATTCCCATCGGCCCCTGGGCCCTGGAGAGTTTGAATCCTTCATTGATGTCTACGCCATCCGGAGTGCAGAGGGTAAGAGATCCTGGAAATTTTATGGGTGGGGAGGGTAGTCCTTGTGGGACAGAGACCAGGGTGCTGAGTGGAGAGCCTGGTTAGCTTTTCAAAACAGATCTCACTGGTTCCTGAGGAGAGGGAATTGGGACTATACCTGCTCTTCATTGGTGGTTACTCTCTCCAGGGGCCCCCCAGAAGGAAGTGTATTTCATGGGCCTAATTGACATCCTCACGCAGTATGATGCCAAGAAGAAAGCAGCTCATGCAGCCAAAACTGTCAAGCATGGGGTGAGGGTTCCACAAGGCCTTTCCTTATCTGTCTTGACTATTCTTTGGAAAAAAAGAGCCTCTTGTGCCAGAGCAATGGGGTGGCAAAGGGATGAAGTGTTGGGTATGGAGGTGGTGGGGAGTGGAATGGAGGGTGGGGGATGGGGTAGAGTGGTGGGATGGCCTGACACCATGTTCCATACTTCCTCTCATAGGCTGGGGCAGAGATCTCTACTGTCCATCCGGAGCAGTATGCTAAACGATTCCTGGATTTTATTACCAACATCTTTGCCTAAGAGACTGTGGCGACTGCTGCTTTGTGTTCAAGGTGGAGGGGTCCTGAGAGGCTTGGGGGAAATACGGATATTCTGGTCACTACTTTTCTTCTTTGCTAAATCCAGCCTAATGGCTCCTTCTATCCAAATAACACCATCTTATTGAGTAGGCTTTTCTAGGCCCTCAGAAATACATCACCTTTTCTCCCCTTTGTCCAGGTTTCTTCCCTCTCTGCCTCCAACACGTCTACTTGCTTCATTAGCATGTTACCATTGATTCTCTCCCAAGTGCCTTGATTTTTTTGTAAATAGTCCTGTAGTTTCTATAATATAGGAGGAGCTGGGGGGAGGGGTTTGTTTGCCATCTTCAGGACCTGGCTGGACAGATGGACCTGGCTCAAGCAACTACTCTGGATGCACTTTGCTCTGTGGGATGAACTGAGTGTCTGAATTTTGCTGGTAACTTTTATAGAGCTCACTGTGGCTCTATAAAGAGCCTTTCTGGTAGGCTCTGGGATGGAAGACTTTCAAGATACTACAGATATGGGTGTAGGCATGCACCCATATGATGGAATATGGCTAATCTACACACACAGGTGGGTTGGAGAGTGGTCAGCAGGCTTGTACCTCATGGAGGTGGAAATTAAGATGACTTGTGATTATGCAGGGAACTGGAGAAAGTGTCTGTCTCAAGCATTGACTGCTCTCTCCAATCTATCTTCCCTCACTCCACTTCCACCCCTAACTCTGTACAGGTGGGTACAGGAGCCCAGAGATGTTTGGCCAAAGAGTTCAAGCATGGATGAAGGTGTTTGTTGCTGCTCTTCCCCAGGACCTCACACCCCTTCTGGCTCTGGAACCCTTCACTGGGGTATGGCCAGTTCTGGAGACTGGGATAATGAGCCAGGGGTGTAAGGTTCATTCCCCATATTAAATTTCCTTTCTCTTGTCTAGCCATCCCTGAGGTTTTATTCCCAGGAGGAGGGAATATCTCTACCTGGGAAAACCCTGGTCATTTCAAGAGGATGAAGGTCTCAAGTATGAGAACCTCCTCTGCCCCCTGGAGGTGTGTGCCTAGCATACTTCCTTCCCCCAAATCCTTTTTCCAGTTGGATTTGTTATTCTGTTCTCTTCTGTCCCATCTTATTGCTACTTTGTCTCCCAGGGGACAGATGGCCTTCTTTGTCATCTTTACTCTCCACCCCCAGAGAGGAATCAGAGCCATAACTCAGTCACCCAGCCTCCTCCAAAGATAGCTGAGCTGATGCATGATATTCTCAGAATGTAGAGGACCCTGATGAGCCCAGATAGTGTCCTCTCTGCCTTCCAATGCCTTTGGCGCAAAGGCAGCCATTCTTGCTATCCGTATCCCTTGAGGCTTCTACATACATTTTTAAAAAATGTAAAGATGGACACCAGCCACTGGCCTGTGGGGATGCAAAGATTCCTTGCTCTGTATCTGGCTGGATCGATCTGTCTTACAAGAAGTCGCAAGGTCATGAAGAAGAATTCCTTTCTCCCCTCCATCTTCTGCTCCAAAGGAAGTAACAAGAGGAGTCCCAGTTAAGGATTAGAACCCTTGTGATACCTTCCTGTCCAGAGCCTGATGGATCTTTTTCATTCCACCCATCTACCTTTCCCCTGTTGAATGCAATAAAACTCCATAACACCAGCAACTGTTGTTCTTTAGAAATGGGTTCTCTGACCATGTGGCTGATGACGTATCATGCATGAGCAATATGGTCTTCATTTGTTGCTTCTGATTTGCATCTTTTTTGTTTTATTGACCAATACAAGAGATCTTGTTTATTTGCTCCCATTGCTGTCGCTATATAGAAATTAAATTATTGAATCCAGATTCCTTCACAGAAATGTCTCTTTCCCCCCCACCCACCCCCACCCCGGTTTCTGAAGAAGCCTGTGCTTGGGAGTACAGGGACCAGATGAAGAACTCTGATCTTTAAGGTGTTGGGCCTCTATGGACGTAGGTTTCTAAATAGATGGCAGTGAACTTAAAAGGTTGTGCAGATTGTGCATGGGGATGGAAACTTAGTCTCCAACTTTGTGAAAGTGAAGCTATGTAAGGGCCTAGGGAGAACTGAGATGATGTGACCTTCCCTCATCCTCCAGGGTTCTAGACTTGGTCACGTCCCTATCTCTGTAAAGGTGAGAATGAGTCTCAGCCCGCTAGCTAAAAGAAGAAATTCCGTTTTCTCCTAGGCTTCCTGGGAAAGATGTCCTCTGCCTGGAGGGCAGGACTAGTACAGCAGGGTCCTGGGAATGTGAAGAGGAAAGTGACCAATCCTCCAGCCCAGCAGGGGAGTGAAGAAAGGGGGTGGATGGACAGAGGTTGTTGCCAGTCCGGGAGATCCAGTACTGCTTAACCAATGTCTTGGGCTGGTGGAAAAACCTGGTTTGATGTGGCCCCAGGGAAGCAAGTTGGACTGGGGGCGGAGATTGCTCTGACGTGGGAAGCAAAGTGAGCACAGCTTTTTTTTTTTTTTTTTCCTTTGAGAGTTTTTAACTATTTGAACCACAGTCTTCACACCACCCCACCCTAATGCATTTTTAAAAAACGTATTCTGTTCCATTCTGCACCAGCCTCAGTATCTGTGGAAAGACAACAGTCAGAGACACCAATTTACCAATCTGGGAGCGGGTTATGAGGGTCACAGAAGGTAATCTAGAAAAAGGCAAGAGATGAGGGAGGTGATTGAAATAGTTTAGTCCTGTGGTTTGTTTATTTTTTAGATCCAATGCTTTCACTATGACTCTTCTTCCTATCCCATGTTATTCCTCGAAGGCCCTTCTGGCATAAGGATCACAGCAATTTGCCCCGTCTTCCCCGTCTACCTAGACCGACACTCCTCGCCCACCCACCCACCACCAGCTACCAAAAGCTGCCACGCAGCTGACTGAGAAATGAAAGGGAGAGGGCTCCGGGAGTGGGTGGTGAGCAGGGTGGTGTCTCTTAAGGGATTTAACCTCCTACCCTCAATTCCACGACACCACTCCCTCCCAAGACTGGGACGGAGCCTCCCATTTTTGTTTGGGGGGGCCCGCAGGGGTTCCGGTATAGAACGGTCAAAGGAAACGGTGATTGGCACCTGAGAGGGGGTACAGTCATTTCTTTCCCTCAGTTTGCACCCCGTTCACAATACCCCCCGCCACCTTCTCGGGGTCTCCCGCCCCCCACCGCCCGCCCCCTTGTTGCTAAGGCCCAGGCCGTCATCCCAGCAACAGCCTCGGTCATGTGATCGGCAATGGCGGCGCTGGCGAGAGGTAGGTGAGCCCGGCGCCCCCCACACCCACCGCGCGCCCCCTGGACCCCGCGGACCCTGCTCGCACCCCTCACGTGCTCTCTCGCTGCCCCTGCGCCCCCTCCTCCGCTTCCTTCCCCTTCGCGCGTGCGGCGCCGGGGGCCCCCTTCACCCCGAGGATCCTCTTTCTGTCATCCTCCAGCCTTGGCCTCCATTTGGGGGTTCTGGGGACAGTAATCGTGCGACATGCACCCACACCCAGTGGTGGGGCTCCGGGGGCTTTGTGAGACGGAGACGTGGGGAGTTGGTTCCGGGTCGTGTCTTGCAGGAGGTCGTGTGGGGGAGGGGAGAGGCAGCCTCGGTGGATGCCCCCAGGGACCCTTGTCCTTCTCGGCTGCCCCTGCTGCCAGTCCCGTTTCGGAGGGAGGGCCTGGCCCGGTGTCCAGCCTGGGGTGCCCCAGAGGAATCAAGAGACCCAGCATAAACTGGGGCCCCGCCTCCCTTTTCTTTGCCAGCAGGACTTGGAGCTAAGAACACCTAAGTCCTGGGTTCCTTCTGATGGGTGGGGGGGCGGGGGGGGGGTTCCACCTGGATAGGCAATATGAACTGAGGCTCTAAGGTTCCAGTGTCACTTTTTGAATCTCAGATGCATGTGGCCTTGAGGGGACTACGATGAAGGCAGAAACAGAGAACTACTCCCCTTTGGATCAGTCAAGGAATTGAGGTCACACCAATGGCCCCTCTTTCTATTTGAGCTGCATTTGGAGTTGTTGTGGGGACACCTCTGTAGCTAAGCATGGCAAAACTTAGGGGAAACATCAGTCTCCTCCAGTAGAGCCCCACCCACCCTAAACACAGACTGGATTGCTGACAGGCTTGCACTTGGTGTTCTGGGTTCAAAAGGTGACGGTGAGAGCTGAATTGTAGGGACTGCTGCCACTTAAAACAGACTTCAGCAAGAGAGACTGGGTTGGCTCTCAAGGAAGGCTCCCAGCAATAGGGGCTGAATTGAATGTGGAGCAGGGTGAGGAGTTGGGGAACATAGGAAATATTCTTGTCCATGTGATCTGAGGGAGGTGGCAAGGAAGACCTTCATCTGTGTGCGCTTTTCCCTCCCTCTCTTCTCTTATCTGCTCCCTAGACTTTCTTGTGAGCCTCAGAGCTAGGGAAGAAAAGAGAAAAGTTAGCATGTCGAAATTTCTTCTTTAATAACTTGGGGAGAGGCTAGGGAGATGAAATTCTGCAGGAGAGAAGGAGAGGAATGGAAGAGGAGTTTTTCTTTTGTTTATGGGCTGATTGGGGAAGATGGTAACATTGTCATCATAACCTTTTACCCTCCCCCTGCCCCCCCAGTCCTGGTCAGCTGAGTGTGGAAATAGAGGAATTTGTGCTGCTATCATTGTCCATGGGCTTTCAAGGTATCTGTATCCCGAGGGTATCACAACTTTCACCTTTTAATTGGTTTCCTCCATTCTATGTCCGAAGTAATCCAGTTCCCAGTAATTTACATCCAGGTTCCCATCTCTGTTATGTGGGTTGCTGGGTTGGGGCATGTGGGAAGGGGCCAAGGGGTTTCTCACTTTCCCTCCTTTCCCTGTCCACCCACCAGGTCACACCACCTACAAGTAGGGAGCAGGGACAGAAAGAGAGCCTGCATGCCATTTCTAAGCTCTTCAGGATCAAAGTGAGCAAAAAAGAGGGTCAAAAAGTCCCCCCCCCTTTTACAGAACCCAGTTTTCACCCAGAGTGGGGAGGGGAAGATTGTTTCTGTGATCCTGGGGGGCATGGAAGGAAAACCAAGACTGATGCTTGGTTTAGATAAGAATGTTATAGAAACTTTCTTACTCTTCAGTTGGTGCTGGGGTTTGAAAGAAGAGGAGAGAGAAAATAAACTTGGGGAAGGAGTTAGTTGGGTGTTAGACTTTGAGAGAACAGAGGTAATATAAACTTGGAAAGGAACCCGAAGTAGGAGGCACTGATGTTTGTCAAATGGGGACCCCCGCACCCTGAGTGCCTTTCACCCTGGGGGCAGTGTCGTTCGTCCTGTCCAGAATGGCAGCCTGTGGAGGCACCTGCAAGACCAAAGTGACTGTCTCCAAGCCTGTGTGGGACTTCCTGAGCAAGGAGACCCCAGCCCGGCTGGCCCGGCTTCGGGAGGAGCACCGTGTGTCCATCCTCATAGATGGCGAAACTTCTGACATCTACGTTCTCCAGCTATCCCCACAGGGCCCTCCCCCAGCCCCTCCCAATGGGCTCTACCTGGCCCGGAAGGCTCTTAAGGGGCTGCTAAAAGAGGCAGAGAAAGAGCTGAAGAAAGCTCAGAGGCAGGGGGAGCTTATGGGCTGCCTGGCTTTGGGGGGTGGAGGGGAACACCCTGAGCTGCACCGCCCAGGCCCACCCCCTCTCAGAGCAGCCCCACTCCTGCCTCCAGGGGCACGGGGGCTTCCCCCACCTCCTCCTCCCTTGCCTCCTCCTCTTCCTCCCCGCCTTCGGGAGGAGGCAGAAGAGCAAGAGAGTACCTGCCCCATCTGTCTGGGGGAGATCCAGAACGCCAAGACATTGGAGAAGTGCCGGCACTCGTTCTGTGAAGTCTGCATCACCCGGGCCCTACAGGTGAAAAAGGCCTGCCCCATGTGTGGCCGCTTCTATGGGCAGCTGGTGGGCAACCAGCCCCAGAATGGGCGGATGCTGGTCTCTAAGGACTCCACACTCCTACTGCCCAGCTATGAGAAGTACGGCACCATCGTCATCCAGTATGTCTTCCCGCCCGGTGTCCAGGGGGTAAGGAGACTACTGCCTGCCCTTACCCTTTGTTTCCCCCCTTCTCCCAGCTCCTCCTCTGACCTACAAAAGCTGGGGGAGGGGGAGTGTGATTGTCAGATGTGATACAATTTTGCTGTTTCTACTGCATGCCTTTTGCTGTATGCCTTCCCACTCAATGCCCTGGAGCTAGGAGGTCCCCTTGAGGCCCAGCATTGCCATCCCTACAACCCCAAGGCACACATGAAAATCAGGTATCAGAGAAAGGAATGAAAATACAATTTCCAATTCTGTAGAGATGGTGGCTCAGATGTAGGCAGGCACAGCAGGATGGGATCTAACCCTTCTAACAGAACTGGGAGTGGTACTCCATTGCAGATTTATGCGAGAGGAAAACCTTGATGACAGCGGAAGTTTAAAACAGGAGTGGTCAAGAACCTACAGGTGTCTTCCTGCTTGACAAAGAGTAATTTCCATTCTGCTTTGCAGAGGGAGGAGGATGCTCCGAAGAAGAGTAATAGGAAAGTGGAACAGGTTAGACAGTGGAAGCAGCATTGGGAGTGTTTTCAGGTAGAGGAGAGAAGGCTGGAAGATAAATTATTGTCTTCACATTTCTGCTGAGTTATCTGAAGAGTAAGGACTAGTTACCTTCCATCACTTCTGAGAATCCATTTGTTGCTGAATTGAGACTCAAAGGATTGAGCCCGAGAGAAAGAACCTCTTAACAATAAGGACTTTGTCCAGAAACAGGCTTCTGCTGCCCAAACCCTAGAGTCTCTCCTTGCCTGAAAGGCTGTCTGCCTGTCACAGCCCTGTCAGCATTAGCTGGGTGTGCAGATAGAAGTCTGGCCAGGATGACCCTCCACTGGCATCATTGCCTTAAGATGCTCAGCTGCTCACTGCCCACTTTGCCTCCCCCTCTTCCCAGGCTGAACACCCAAACCCAGGAGTTCGGTATCCTGGTACCACACGGGTGGCCTACCTCCCGGACTGCCCGGAGGGCAACAAGGTGCTGACCCTGTTCCGAAAGGCATTTGACCAGCGTCTCACCTTCACTATTGGCACGTCCATGACCACGGGGAGGCCGAATGTCATCACCTGGAACGACATCCACCACAAGACCAGCTGCACAGGGGGACCCCAGCTGTGGGACACTCTTCATTTCCCTTCACTTGGCTCCTTCCCTTCTGACCATTTCCACTGAGGGAATAACATCAACCCCCTCTCTCTGGGAGCCTCCTAACTGGAGAGGACCCGCCCCAAACTATTCAAGCATCTCTTCCATCCCAGTTTTTCCTACATTTTTAACCTGGCCCTGATATGCCCGGCTTAACCTATTTAAATAAGCAGAATTGGGCTAAGTTATCTTGGGTTTGTATTATATTAGGGGAGGGGGAAGAGGGGCTGCAATGGGGCATGCAGAATGAGTGTAAGCATGGGGGGTAATGTGCCTAAGGCCCAGAAGCTAACCCTGACCCTCGTTTCTCTTTGCTCCCAGGTTTGGGTACCCGGACCCCACCTACCTGACCCGGGTGCAAGAGGAGCTGAGAGCCAAGGGTATCACAGATGATTGAAGGACATCCCCTTTGCCAAGGACCCTGCCATTCTCCTCCACTAGGACCCAACAGAAGTCTCTGTTCTCTCTCCTTCTGCCCCCCATACCACACAGTAGGGGACCTGTCTGACTGGGGAAGGAGTTCAAAGAGGGAGGGGGCAATCTTTCTCTGTCCCCCACAGAACAAGTGCTTCAGTGCAGTGTGAGCCTATCCCTTCTGGCAGAGGCTGTTTCTCAGGCTCTGCTTCCCTCCTCCTTGTGTACATACTCCCAGTCTTCCTGCCCCCTCCATTGCCCTTGGCTTTTTCTGGTATGTGCTGTGCGCCAATGACTAAGCTGAGAAAGGACCTGAGTGGGCAGGGAAGGGGGTCTTGACCCCCCCCCACACACACACCCTATGTATCTCCACTGCTGAACTTTGGTGCAGGGGAGGGGGAATCTAGCAGATATCAGCCCCCATGGAGCCGGTGCTGTGTTATTCAGAACCAATTCCCCATCTACCTTAACCTTGCCCTTTCCTCTGTCTCTGTTTCTGTCAGTCTGCCTCCTGCTCTCCTCTGCCCCCTATAAGGAGCCTCCTTACCCTGTTCTGGAACCGCCGCCAAACTGTAGCTTTTAACTTAATAAAAATAAAGTAAAATATGCAACTCTATGCCACACCCATTCTGTTCTGTGAACCAGTGGGGGTTGGGTGGGGAGCGGGACCTGATGAGAAAGGGAAAGGGGTGGTGGTTAGAGAATTCCTGCGGGCCTCCCGGGTCTCTAAGCCTGAGCAGGACCTGGGGAAACCGCAGGTACTCAGTGGGACCCACGATAACCCTGCGAAGCCCCCGGTCGCACTCCACTCCGATTTTGGAATCGGGATTAAGAGGGGTTTGTTGTTCAACTATGGTAGCAGGAAGGAACAACCCTACCCCTTCTGAAAAGTTCGGCTGGGGTGGGAGTAGGGGCGGAGCCGGGCTGGGGGCGGATTCGTCAGTCACAACTCCCCGGACGCACGCAGGCCTCAGAGCCCCCCAGCTTCCGTGTCCCTCGGCCCTGAAATTTGGAGCTGGGTAGGGGTCCAGCATGAAGCCCCCGGACCGCCCCGCCCCTGGCCGCACTGACCGGATACTGGGGGTTATGGGGGGCATGCTGCGCGCATGCGCCCTACCCGGGCAAGAGGGGGTAAGAAAGGGCGAGCGTGGGGGGGGTCGGCGGTTTTTAGGGGGCTTCAGGAGGGCTGCATTCCACAACTCAATTACACGGAAAAATAAATTTTGCACGGCACTCTCAGGAATCCAGGAGTTCTATTAGGAGGGCCATAGCCACGTCCTGCGTGAACCGTTCGTTCCCTCCACTCCAGCCTTGGAGACCCTTTTATAACAATGTGGATTTTGACAGCAAGGAAAAAGGGGAGGTCAAGGCTGGGAGTGAAGGGCGGATTCCTCACAATCATTCTATCCCCGCAGCCCCCGAAGAGAAGCCCCCTAGGGCCGGAGGGGACCGAGCCAGAGTCTTCCTGTACAGAGGCGGGTCAGAGAGGGGAGCGCGAACGTGAGGTCCCCGCTTGGGCTTTGCTGCCCGGTAAGAAGCTGGCGGTGGGGTGGGGCACAGTTTGCCATCCTGCACAAAGTGGAGAATTTTTTTTTAAATGCTACTCTTGTTAGCATAAAGGTTATTTAATTTGCATGAGACCCATTTAACCGTTGAGACCTCCACGCCTCTTCTCGCCCTCTAGTCCGCTGTACGTCCCCCACTCAGTGGGTCCGAGCCCCAGCAGGCGGAGTGTCCCCTCGCCCCACCCCTGGCCCCTCGCCAGCCCAGGCTCCAGGACTTCGCCTTAATTGGTGATTAGCCTCGGCTAGAGTCCCGGGGCCTGGAAGAAAGAAGGGTCCGGTGAGAGGGCGGCACCTGAGCTGTGTTCCCCACAAAGAGCTCCCCATTCACGCACCCCTACTGAGGGGCCTCGTCCACCCCTGCTCGGCTAGGGACAGTCCCAACCCCAGGACATCTTCGCATAGGCCAAGGCCGCATCCACCGGGCTCTTCTCCACCGCAGAGGCGGAGGAGTGACCCGGACAGACCCCGCCACTGGGCTTAACCCCCACCCCAGCGCTCCGCAGTCAGAGCCCGAGATGCGGTTAAGGGGGGGGGAAGCCAGGGCTGGGGAGCCCAGGACCCGGAGGAGGGGCGGAGGCGTTGGGGACGTGGAGTGGGAACGTGGTGGCGCCTGGGGGAGGGGGCATTGGGGCGGGAACCCGGACTGGCTAAAGGGGGAACGGGAGGGAGAGGGCGGAGCTGGGCCGCAGAAGCCCCTCCCCGCGGCGGCACCGCGGCGGAGCTTGTTATTCGGCTCGCCGCTCCGCCGGGACCCGCGCAGCGCCAGTGAACTCGGGGAGTCGGCCCCCGCCTTACCCCCCTGCCCCGGCCTAGAACCAACCCCAACCCAAGAGGCCCGAGACGGAGCTGGAGCAGCTGCCGCACCCCGGCCCAGTCTCTCCCACCATCCCTTCCCTCCCCGCTGGACATCTGGACCCTGGGCCCAGCACCTACAGGGTTCCGGAAACCCTCCCCGCCCAGATCCGCGGCCCCGCCCCGCGCCTCCCTCCCTGCAGAGCCCCCAGCCCTCCCTCAGACTAGACTTCCGCCTACTCCTGGACGCCCCCTCCCCGGTCCCTCCCTCCCCCGCTCCCCCAGCCTGGAGCGGGGGTAGGAGGGAGGGGGGGTGTGCACCCTGCGCCGTCCCCACCCCGCCCCGCCCCCCGTGATTCCCCCTGCATGGCCGGCTCGGGTGGGGAGTACGGGGGGGCCCGGGCGCCATGCGGGGGGGGCAGAAGGGGGGTCGCTGTGCCTGTCCCCATGTGATCCGAAAAGTGCTGGCGAAATGCGGCTGCTGCATCGCCCGGGGGGGACGTGGTGAGTGTGAGGTCTCCACGGCTCAGTGTTGGATGGGGGACGGGCTGAGGGTTCTGGACTTCTGTTTGCCCTGGCCCTAGGGATTTAGAAGCTGGAGACTGTACCTGTGTTTTCTAGGAAATAAGAACTTAATAGATGATCTCTAAGATCCCTTCTGCCTGCAAATTTCTAACTAGTTAAGGAAATTGGGGAAGGGGCAGGGCTTTTTTGTGGTTAACTGGGTATGAGGAAAACCTATCTACAATCCCCTTAGGCCTAGAACTGCATCTTCCCTCAAATCCTTTTGCTGAGAATCAGCTTCAGCTCTAAAGAGGGACAGGGGGATGGAGGAATGAGCAATGAAGGGGTCTACCAGACGCTTTCTCCAAAATCGCTGCTCCTCAGTCCCTGAGCCCAGGCTAAAGATAACCCTGATGGGCTCCTCACTTGTCCCCTCTGCTGGGTTTGTGCATGTTGGGGAGGTGGGCTCCAGAAGTCTTTTCTTTTTATTATAGCGATTACTGTAATTTGTGGAGGAGGGGTCTGGGGGTGGCAGATGGGCTCTTAGCTCTTCGTACCCCCCTTCTCAGAAAATGGTCTGTACCCATTGGAAGGGGGAGGGTTATAAGTGAACAGATGGCTACCACCCCCACCCCCCAGCTTCCATTGTCTGCCCAGATGGCTGCCCCCACCCCCGTATCTGTACTATGCTCAGGATAGGGGGAAACCTCCACATGTTACTGGGGGTCCAAGCCTGGGAAGCCAGATATTTACTCTCCTTCCTTCTAAGGGTGTCCTGGTGAAATTTCCTCTCCTGGCCCACTCAAATTAAGATGGCAAGAGAGTGAGCCCTGGGGAAGAGGGGCTGAGCGTCATAGAGGGGAGACTCTGAGAGCTTCCAGGGATCCTGGGTCTGGAGCTGGAGCAATATCTATCACCCCTTTTTTTCTTCCCACCCCATTAGAATCCTATTCCATTGCCGGCAGTGAGGGGAGTATCTCAGCTTCAGCTGCCTCTGGTCTGGCTGCCCCTTCTGGCCCCAACTCTGGCCTCAGCTCTGGCCCCTGTTCCCCGGGCCACCCAGGGCCTGTCAGTGGCCTGAGAAGATGGTTGGATCACTCCAAACATTGTCTCAGTGTAGAAACTGAAGCAGACGGTGGCCAGGCTAGACCATATGAGGTAAGCAGGGAGCATCACAGGAGAATATAGGACATCCATGAAGAACACGGGAAGAGAGGACAGGTTGAGGGTTACTGATCAATTGTGAGACACAGCTACTGTCCCTGAGCTCTGGCACTTGACCTTGGCCCCTAGAACTGGATGCTGGAACCAGCTGTAGCCACAGGAGAGGAGCTGCCAGAATTGACCCTGCTGACCACACTGTTGGAGGGCCCTGGAGATAAGACGAAGGTTTGAAGAAATGGGTCTGCAGTGGTTCCCCTCACCCAAGAGGCATCCATTTGTTTATTCTAGGATATTCTTTTCTTTTAGCCACCTGAGGAAGAGACTTTATCCCAAGCCCCTGAGAGTGAGGAGGAACAGAAAAAGAAGGCTCTGGAAAGGAGTATGTAAGTGTCCACATACCCTCCCCCCCCTCCTGCCACTACACAACTTCCAGAGGACTATCCCTGACATTTTAGATTTGAGAAGTGGAATTTCCTCTGAGGTTGACTGTGGTAATGAAGGGGCTTCTAGTCCAGGAGGGAGGAAGCACCTAAACCAAGGATGTGCACTCCTACTTTCTTCCCAGGTATGTCCTCAGTGAACTGGTAGAGACAGAGAAAATGTATGTGGAGGACTTGGGGCAGATTGTGGAGGTAACTCCCTTTTCCCTTCCCAGCCCTGACCCAGACCTTTCCCCCTGCCCAGGGCTAATTTTAAGAGATACTTTAGGCCCTGGCTGGTGTGGCCCAGTGGATTGAGCACCAGCCAGCGAACCAAAGGGTTGCTGGTTCGATTCTCAGTCAGGGCACATGCCTGGGTTGTGGGCCAGGTTCCCCCACTGGGTGCACGCCAGAGGCAACCACATATTGATGTTTTGTTCCCTCTTTCTCTGTCCCTTCCCCTCTCTCTAAAAATAAATAAATAAAATCTTCAAAAACAAAAGAGAGATGCCTTGGTGCTCCTCTGCCCCACCTTCCCAGTCCCCTCTACATCCTGGATGTATTGGGGAGGGGGCGGTCCCACTAGGGCAGGCCACACACACCCATGCTCCCACCCCAAACTTCCCACAGGGTTACATGGCCACCATGGCTGCTCAGGGGGTCCCGGAGAGTCTTCGAGGCCGTGACAGGATTGTGTTTGGAAACATCCAACAAATATACGAGTGGCATCGAGAGTGAGTGGTGGAGCCCTGAGAGAAAGGGGGAGGGGCATATGTCTGGTTGTCTCAGTGTCCCCCCATCCATGGCCCAGGAGCTATTGTTGCCTGAGAAATGTTTGGAGAGGCTTCGTGGGGAACACTGCTGGGCAGACAGCCCTTAATTGCAGGAGTAGGAATAATTGACTTACCTTTTTCCTGCCAATCTCTCTAGCTATTTCCTGGGGGAGCTACAGCGATGTTTGAAGGATCCTGATTGGCTGGCTCAGCTATTCATCAAACACGTAAGGCTCTAGAGGGTGGAGCTGTGGGGTGGGGCTTGGGGATAGATTGGTCTCTGCAGATGTGCTCTCCCTCCTCACCCACCCTGCTCTTTCTTAAACTTTACACCTGTTAGGAGCGCCGGCTGCATATGTATGTGGTATACTGTCAGAATAAGCCCAAATCAGAGCATGTGGTGTCAGAATTTGGGGACAGCTACTTTGAGGTCAGTGGCTGAGGTGCTTTGGGGAAAGGGACAGAATCATCATGTCTAGGCTTTCCAGGCTGCATAACCACCTTATATCCCTGTCTCCAGGAGCTCCGGCAGCAGCTGGGGCACCGACTGCAGCTCAGTGACCTCCTCATCAAACCAGTGCAGAGGATCATGAAATACCAGCTGCTGCTCAAGGTCAGGAACACCTGCCTGTTCGCTGGGCTCACAGTTGGTTGGGACAATGCTTTCCTCATTCATCTCCCCAGGGTTCCTAAGTCTTCCCCCAGACTTCATAAGGGTCTTCAGCTGTGTCTTTGGGAGAAGTTGTGAGAGCTTCTGAGAATGTCCTCATGACGTCCCTGAGCATTTCTTTTCTGCGTCTTAGGATTTTCTCAAGTATTATAGTAGAGCTGGGATGGATACTGAAGAGCTGGAGGTGAGGATTTCTCATTCTTCCAGGACACATCACACATACCTTATCTTCTTAGTTTCCTGGATTCCCCCAGCTCCTTGGGTGGTATAAAGCTGTCCAGAGTTTAGGGGGAGGTGTAGTGGGGGTCAAAACATGGTCAGAAGTCAAAACGTGGCTTCTTCCCAATAATGACAATGCTTCTCTCTTCACCTGTGTCCCAGAGAGCTGTGGAAGTCATGTGCTTTGTGCCCAAGCGCTGCAATGACATGATGACCCTGGGGAGACTGCGGGGATTTGAGGTATGGGGGGGTGGAACAGGAAACCTGGGGCCAAGTGCCCTTTTGCCCCAGTCTGAGTACTCAGGAGGTCCTTATGGGGAATTGTCCTCTCCTGGGGCTGCTGACCCTGTGATTGGTTGGGAGTGTCAAGAGGAGGAGGGAGGAGAAAGTTGCCCCTTTTCTCTTCTTGTTTTTTCTGGAATATCACTATCCTTTGGTTCTAGGGCAAACTGACTGCTCAGGGGAAGCTCTTGTGCCAGGACACATTCTGGGTCACAGAGCCTGAGGCTGGGGGACTTCTCTCCTCCCGGGGTCGCGAGCGGCGTGTCTTCCTCTTTGAGCAAATTGTCATCTTCAGTGAGGCCCTGGGAGGAGGAGTGCGAGGTGGAACACAGCCTGGATATACATACAAGAGCAGCATCAAGGTGGGGAGGGGGCTACAAGGGAGGGGTTTGACTAGGATGGGGTGAGGCCCCTGAGAGGATGTCTGGCTTTTGGATTTGTTGGAGAGGGCAGGAACCAGAGATGGCCTGAGGAATTTGGGGGTGCTGTCTCCTATTTGCCAATCCAGGTGAGCTGTCTTGGACTGGAGGGGAACCTCCAAGGTGACCCTTGCCGCTTTGCTCTGACCTCCAGAGGGCCAGAGGGTGGGATCCAGCGCTATGTCTTGCAGACTGCAGACCCTGCAGTTAGTCAGGCCTGGATCAAGCAAGTGGCTCAGATCCTGGAAAGCCAGCGGGACTTTCTCAATGGTAAAGCTCTCACCCTCTCTTCTCCACATGCTCTCTAAGTCCTTTGCCCTCCTGAATCCCTCACTACCCCATCTCCCAGCCCTGCCCTCTCACCCTGGCTTCTTCTTGTCCCCTATTCCCTCTCTTCTACTACTAGACCAAGAATTAGTAACTCACTATCCCCTAAAGGTCACTTTACATGGATGACAGTCCTTTGGAGGAAGTTAAATGAGAAGATGGCCCTAGCACAACCCTGAGGAAAAGGACCTGTCTCTGATGTAACTCTCCTTTTGTTTTTCTCTTTGCCCCAGCATTGCAGTCACCCATTGAGTACCAGAGACGAGAGAGCCAGACCAACAGCCTGGGCCGGCCAGGAGGATCTGGGGTAGGAAGCCCTGGGAAAACTCGGCCCGGAGACCGGTCGCACATCAGCACACGCACACCCATCAACGGCTCTCTCCCCTCCCTGCTGTTGTTACCCAAAGGGGAGTTGGCCAGAGCCCCCTTGCCCCTGGACACACAGGTATGAAGAAGGGTGTTCCCTGGTTGTAAGAGTAGAACAGGGAGGGCCTCTCTTGTTCTGGGATCCCCAAATCCCTCTCCCCCATTTCCTTCCTTTTCCACCACCTTCCTTTTGTCTACCCCATTCTACTTTTCATCTGTTACCCTCCTTCTTCCACTTTAACTGATGGTCTCAGATAAGCTAGGATGTCTGGCAAGAGGTGGCTTCACTAGGGGCTTACACTGAAATGAGAGGAGTGAGGGTGGATTCCTGAACTTTTTTGATCCTCCAGCCTGTGTCTTTCTTCAGGCCCTCAGTGACATCCCCCAGATTCCTCGTGACTCTCCTTCAGTCCCACCAATTCCAAACACCCCTCCCTGCCAGGCCAGACTTGCCAAGTTGGATGAAGATGAGCTGTAGCTGGTGAAGGCCATGGGGGTGGTGCTGACTCAGCCACTCTCTTCCTGAAGGAACTTCAGGGCAATCCTCCTGGTACTGCCCCAAAACTCCTCCCTCTTGGTGCATCTGGAGGTGGGCAAGGCTGGGAGTGGTGCCAACTTGGAGAAGGGTACCTAAACTCAAAAGGACTTCTTACTGTCCCAGTAACACAGGTTCCTTCAGCTCCCACCCCTGTGCATGCATCACAGGTCCCCCAAAAGGAGGATATGTGGGTGGGTGGGAGGGCTGGGGCAAGGGCCAGATCGAAATTATTTGTTTTTTTTTTATTTTTATTTTTTTCTGTTTTCTGAGAATAAAGGTTTTGTTATATCACTGAGGTTGCTGTCTTGGCACAGGGAAGGGGAGGAGAAGCTGCAGTAGGGGTGAGGGAGGTGAAGTGGTGTGGAAGAGATCTGCCGGCCCTTCAAATCAGTTTTAGCAGAGGTCTGGTGAAAGGAGCAGGGTACAGGCTGTAAGTTAAAAGATGCTGCTATTTTTGTCTCTCGTCTGCAATTGCAGCATCTCTCAGTCCAGACCTGGGGCTTGGGGCTGCTGGAAAACCCTAGATCCTTGATAAATCCTTCTGTTTACCAAGCCCTTCTTTCCTTTCCCATCTGGCCTCTGTTCTAGACCCCACTGGAAAACCCAGTGTAGTCTGACTTCCCACCATTCCTTCAACACCCATATTCTAATGCACCAAATGCCCAATGTACCTTTCCTTCTGAGGCCTCCATGTTCTGCCGAGGGAGAATGGTTAGATGGAGAGGATGCTGGGGGCTATGGCCCCTTCTGGCTCTGGATCTCCTTATTTTTGCTGTCTAGGAAGGCATAAGGCATATCCATACTGAGCAGGAATGGATTCCTCTTCAAGCCGTAGACCCAACAGTGTAGATACCAAAGGGATCTTCACCCCTCCCAACTCCTGGGACAGAAAAAGCCAGACGTGCAGAGATCCATGTCCAGATTCCCTGTCCTGGGTCCTTGGTCATCAGTGTGCCCACTTTGTCCATTTGTCCCCTGGGCCTGGTCACGTGTGCTTGGGCTTCCTCAGCAGACAATAGACTGCTGGGGTGGGGGGTGGTGAGGAGGAGCTGGAGCCTCCCTGTGGGCCTGAGGTCCCTCTGTCTGACAATGAGGGGAGGGACCTCTTGGGGGGGGACAGGACGTACAGCCCAGATAAGCCTTCTGGGGAACAATAGAAGGAATTGAAGAGGGGAGACCCACCCTCACCATACCCTACCTCCAGGACTTTGGGGTCAGGGACTAGGGACCAGAGGGTGATAGGGAGGGGTGCTGAAGATTCTTGTGAGTGGAGGAGGGGATGAGGAAAATAGTAGGATTCTGGAGCTCCAAATCTCTGTATCTCCTTAGAGATGTCAGGGCTACGTGAGGTGGGAAGGTGGGCAACCCTTTGGTACTTCATTTAACCACAATGTGCTTTTGAGTGCCTAATTTGTGAATTGCACTTGAATATAATAAATGGTGTTTCAGGTTTTTTGGTTTCTAAGAAATAAAATAAAACTTTCCTATCAGTTCAGTATTTTCCCCGAGGCCTTGAACTGGGGATATAGGCCCAGGCTCTCCCTACAGAGATGAGGAGTTGTTCTCTGTGATCCTGTTTAGTACATGTAGCTGCTACCCATCTCAGTTGTTTGTGAAACTTAAGAAGCCAACAGCCCTCCTTAATACTTTCTTGGGGGCAGCCTGTGCCCCAAGAGGATTTGGGTCCAGAAGATGGAGGGGCTGGGTTTGGAACCCTCTGAATTTTCTTGCTCAGGCAGGGAATGCAGTGACTCTAAGGATGACCTGTAACACTAGAGGAGTCAGCTTCTGTCTGCACAAATTATAGATTCAAAGGGAATCAGGGTGAAGAGGCAGAGAGTGAAAAGGCTTAGGAGTGGTAAATAGTGGGGGTTTGGTGTTGAAGGTGCACTCACTTTCTGGGCCACCTCTCTGGTCCCTAAACCCTTCCACAGCCACACCCATAGCAGGCACCAGGATGTCTGAGGAAACGTCTGACAGAGAGACGCCCCCTCCTCAAGCAGCAGCTCTCTCCTGCTTGTAGATGGTCCCTGAGAGAGGCACCCTCCAGGGCCGGATTGGACCCTGCTTCACGGAGGCGGGACTCAAGGCTAGCGGTGGAAGGGTATTTAAGACTGGGCGGAGTTGAAGGTGGCTCAGGGCAAAATGAGTGGGCTACTGGGCACCAGGACCTGCTCAAGCTCAGGAGAGGCCTCGGACCTTAAGTCCCCTCTGGGCGCTAAGCACAGGGAACCTCTCACCGAAGCCCAGTTCCAGCAGCTCTTCGGGGGCGCAGAGCAGGAGAGGGAGGTACTGGCGGAGCCCTGCTGGTCGCGGCTGTGGAGACTGTGGAAGCAGCGGGCCCGCTCCTGTTCTGGACCGGGGGCGTGGCGCCTGTTGCTGGCGCGGCTGCCCCCGCTGCGCTGGCTGCCCCACTATCGTTGGAGGGCCTGGCTGCTTGGGGATGCGGTGGCTGGAGTGACCGTGGGCATCGTGCACGTGCCCCAGGGTGAGCGGCCCCCACACCAGCCTGTCAGGGCCCCAAACTCTATAGAGGGCTTTGGGGAAGCGTGGGGGACTGGGAACCCGGGAGCGAGGTGGTGGGTTAGTGTGGTTGAGGATTCAGAGACAGGGACCTGAGACCAGGTTCTGGGTAAGGACTACAGCGCTCCATCAGATCCCCACCCCCAGCTCCCCTCATCTGCGCAATCCTGCGAGAAGTCTTGGACACTTTCCGGCTCAGGGAAGTGGAGAGAAGCACAACGCCTGCCCCCCACCCTCCGCCCCCCAGCACTCTGCTGGACACGGATTTGTGACCTTGTCCACCAGGCCTGTTAACCCCTCAAATCCCTCATGAGACAAGGTTTAGCGTCCCCTTGCCAGCTTCTAAGAGTGCGGGAAGAGGGCAGCGCCCTGGAGCTAGGCACTCTCCACGGCTCCATCGCAACAGAACCTGCGTTCCACTTCTCCCCCAGGCATGGCTTTTGCCCTCTTGACTTCCGTGCCCCCAGTGTTCGGCCTCTACACGTCTTTCTTTCCCGTCCTCATCTACACCTTGTTGGGCACTGGAAGACACCTGTCCACAGGTGAGTGATCCAGTGGCTTCTCTGTGGGGTGAAAATGGACAGGGGTTTGAGGCTTCTGTTCTTGTAAGCTCCCTAGCCCTTTCCCCTTACTCACCATCATTCCCCTGCCATGATCCTCTGACCTAGGCAATGGCTTGTTGGGGGTGCAAAGAGGTGGCAATTTACTGGGACTTTTTCTCCCCATGAAATTTGGTTAAACTTTCTGGGACTTGGAAGAGGGGAAAAGAGCTGCTCAGTCACCCAAAGGGGTACGCAATCCACAGGTCATCTGCAGGAAGACGCAGTGATGCAGTTTGGGGACAGTTTTTGCCGGCTGGTGCCTCCTCCTAACCTCCCTATCACGGGTTCCCTGCTTCTGCACGGGCTTAGCCCTGCTGTATTCACCTGAGCAGCTGCCTTTTGGGGGAGTGAGGTCTGACTGCCACAGACCAGGGCGCAAGGGCAGAGCCTGGCTGTCGCTGTGCCTAGCACAGCTGGTAATCTCTACGTTTGTACTCGGATCCTAGGAACTTTCGCCGTGCTCAGCCTCATGACCGGATCGGCCGTGGAGCAGCTAGTGCCCGAAACCCTCGGGGGAAACTTGAGCATAATCGAGAGGGAAACGTTGGACGCTCAGCGAGTTGAGGCAGCTGCCGCCTTAGCCTTCGGGAGCGGGGCGTTGATGGTGAGGGAGGACCTTGGGGGATCCACACTGAGGGCCCGGGGAAACTGGGCCAGAGGAAAGGGTGGGACAGGTCTCCAGCTCGCACGTCTTAGGGGGAGAAGTGCGCGGAGAAGCCGGAGCACTGCTCTCCAGCTGGTCCGCCCCTCCAGTGGTGACTGCGCATCTTCTTCCCTGCAGCTGGTGATGTTCGCGCTGCAGCTCGGCGTCCTGTCCACCTTTTTGTCAGAGCCAGTGGTTAAAGCGCTGACCAGCGGGGCCGCGCTGCACGTGCTCGTGTCCCAACTGCCCAGCCTTTTGGGGTTGCCCCTCCCGCGCCAGATCGGCTGCTTCGCTCTCTTTAAGGTGGGCGTGGGAGAACAGCGGAAAAGAGGCTTCTAGCAGTCCCGGGAAGAGGGCAACCGAAAAGGGAGAAAAGGCTAGTGGGAGGTGGAGGGGGAGTAGTGTGTAAGGTGGGGGTGGGGGCGCAAGGAGGTTAGAACCAGAAGGCTGAATGATGGTCGCCGTGGAGGTGGGAAGGAAGGCCTTGCCTGGGTCTGGTGGGTCCGCGCTGGGGCTAAGGACAGTCGCCCCTGGCCCGGGGCCTTCTGCTCACCGCCCCTGCCCCCAGACGCTGGCCGCTGTGCTGACCGCGCTGCGCCAGAGCAATCCGGCCGAACTGACCATCTCCGCACTCAGCCTGGCGCTGCTCGTGCCAGTCAAGGAATTGAACGTGAGATTCCGAGACAGGCTACCCACCCCGATCCCAGGGGAAATCGTCATGGTGAGGATGGCTCCTGGGTACCGGCCCCCTGCACCTCACAGCCCCTGCCTATCCTGTGGGAACTGGCCGCTGCCGCCCCCTAGTGGAATATAGAGAGGTTACAGCCGAGAGGTCCTGCTTACACATGAACGTTTCTAGGCCCCTTCCCAAAACACTTTGACCCCTCCAGAATCCCTCACACGCGTATTTCCACTTCTTTCATGGAGTGCCCTCTGCGCCTCTTAGAATGCCTTCTGCCTCCTTTTAGCGCTCCCGTGAGGTGTGGCTCGCTGCAGCACATACACTTCCTTCTCTCTCCTTGCCGGATCCTTCACTGTAATTCAGTTTATTTTCCTTCCCACACCCACCTACATTTCTCTCTCTCCCCAAGTAAATAAATGTTCCACGTCTCCACAGACAACCTATATATCTCCAGACATAGCCAAGCTTCCCTACTAGAATGGCTCTGTTTTGCCTCCTGATACCCACATCCCTCCCTCATAGGAGCCTCCCTTTCTCCTCCCAGCCGTCTCTCTCTATAGCCCGAGGTAGGTATCATTCCTCTTTTCATCCCCATTCTCCTCCTTCACTTTAAATTAGTTGTCAGGCATCCATCCCGAACACATCCCAGCTCCCACCGTTGCTAGGCTCCTGCAACCACCTGTTCCTATATTTTGATCCCCTCTCGTGTTGAGCCCTTCTAGCCTCTGCCAGGGGGGGACCCATTTCCTCCCATGCCCTAATTGCTGTCTTTCTCAGGTGCTTCTGGCCTCCTTGCTCTGCTTCACCTCTTCCCTGCACACGAGATATAACGTCCAGATAGTGGGGCTGCTGCCTGGAGGGTAAGAGAGAAGGAAAGGACACCAGCTTTTTCTTCTCTCACCTCTCCCACCCAACACCTCTTTTTGTCCAGCTCCACCCTTTCTTCTCCATCTTTCCTATAATCCTTGTTATACTCAATACAGCCTTATCATGGATTCCTGTCTTTCCAGATTTCCCCAGCCTCTCCTCCCCAAACTGGCTGAGCTACCCAAGGTTCTGGACGATTCACTGCCCATCGCACTGGTTACTTTTGCTGTCTCTGCCTCCCTGGCCTCCATCTATGCAGACAAGTATAGCTACACTATTGATGCCAATCAGGTGTGACTCCAACTGGGGACTCCAACCTCCTTCAGGAGACAACCCCCTAATGTTACCCCTCATTCCTTTGTCTCTCTCTTCATCTCATTGTACCCCCCAGGAGCTCTTGGCACATGGTGCCTCCAACCTCATCTCCTCCCTCTTCTCTTGCTTTCCCAATTCGGCTACGCTGGCCACCACCAGCCTACTAGTGGATGCTGGTGGAAACACACAGGTAAGAGTGCGTCCTTGGGTAAGGATAAAGTGGGGGTGTCCAGGTCTGGGTGGTGGTGGTAGTGGAGAAATTGGGGGCAGCTATATAGAGGAGTCTGGGACTCTGAGGGATGGTGAGGGAGGGGATGGAATTATCTAGGTAGGAGAGAAAGAAGAGAACGAAGTTCCATTAAGACCTTTGTAGCCCTGGTTGGTGTCGCTCAGTGGATTGAGTGCTGGCCTGTGAACCAAAGGGTCACTGACTCAATTTCCAGTCAGGGAACACCCCTGGGTTGTGGGCCAGTTGGGGATGTGTGAGAGGCACATCCTTCCTTTTCCCTCTTTCTAAAAATAAATAAATAAAATCTCTTTTAAAAAGGCCTTTGTAGACTGTAAGCACTGAAACAGTTCTTGGTGCCCCATATGTAGTTCAAAGTAAAAACAATACTGAACTGTAAAATAAACTTGAGACAAAAATCTGACTTTTTTTCTTAAGGACATTTTCTTTTAAAAAGAAATATCACATGCCAAAGTCTCCCCTAATGTTTTTATATTTTTGGTGTCCATTACTTCGTTGGTGCACTAAGCATGTGGTTAGCCTGCTTTTAGGGTAATCCCACAGTGGATTTTAAGATGGAGGTGGGTGACAAAAATAGAGAAGTTGAACTATATCTAGAGGAGACTAGTGAATGAGGCATTTACTTGTGGGAAAGGGGAGGGTAGGTGTGAAATTGCGGACTATCAGGAAGCCCACTGAAGAGAGAGGAATATTTGTGTGGAAGGGGATTTGGGAGGAGAGAGATTTTCAATGAAGATGAGGCCAAGCAGACAGGGAAACCACCTCTCCCACGAAGGTGGGTGAGTTTCCCTTCTTCTTTGCTTCTACCCATCCTTCTGTCTAGCTGGCAGGCCTCTTCTCCTGCATTATTGTCCTATCAGTGCTGCTGTGGCTGGGACCCTTCTTCTACTATCTGCCCAAGGTAAGGAGCAGTGAAAGGGTGGGAGCAGCTGGGAGAGGTGGCTATATCCTAGGATATTGGGGTGGTTAGTTTGTGTACTCTGTCCCCAGGCTGTCCTGGCCTGCATCAACATCTCCAGCATGCGCCAGATGTTCTTCCAGATGCAGGAACTTCCACAACTATGGCGCATCAGCCGCATGGATTTTGTGAGAAATGGCAACATTACCCCAGATTGCCACCCCCCCCCCATTTTCCCAGCATCCCCAGCCTCTGTCCTGGATCAAAGCCTAAATAAGTATTGTGGTCCTAAATTCTGCAATCCACCCACCTCCAACACGCATACCTCTTAATCCCTTTCCTCCAAGACAAGGTGAAGGGGAAGGGGAATTGAACCCCTTTGGACCTGAATATTTGTAACTCCCCAGGTGGTGCAAGGTCTGGGGTCATTACATGTGGTGTGTATCTGCTGTTGGGTCACTCCTGTCCCTTCCTTACATCTTTCTTTCTGCCTTCTCCTGGGCCATCCCTCCCCATCATTTGCCTTGGCAGTCACTGCCCCTGGATCCTTTTCCTTAACAGTGATGGCCTGGCATGTATTCTGCACATTTCATTCCCATCTGTGTCCTGCAGGCTGTGTGGATGGTCACATGGGTGGCTGTAGTGACCCTGAGTGTGGACCTAGGCCTGGCCATAGGTGTGGTCTTCTCCATGATGACTGTGGTCTGCCGCACGCAGAGGTGGGAGTAGAGATGAGGATAGCTGGAATGAGGAGGGGGGTAGAAAGGAGTGCTTGGGGTGACTTTCCAGCCAGACCAGTCTGGGAATCTGACCCCAGCTTCCTGCCAAGGGTGCAGTGTGTGGCACTTGGATTGGCTGAGGGGACGGAGCTCTACAGGCCCCTCAAAGAGAGCCACAAGGTAGGTGGGCTACAGCCAAAGAAGGAAGGGAAGATTAGACTTGGGTGTTTCGCTGACCCTCTGACCCCTTAGCTCCTCCAGGTCCCGGGCCTCTGCATCCTGAGCTATCCAGCACCTCTCTACTTTGGGACCCGTGGGCAGTTTCGCCGTATCCTAGAGTTGCATCTGGGGCTTGGAAGAGGCAAGGTGAGGGTCAAAGAGGAGGATGGCTTCTCTGGGAGTGGGAGGCAGGTAGGTTTCTCATGGGGATTACTGTGCCCGAGGCGTGCACGTCTGTGCTGTGCTCACAAGTGGTGAGTGCCCTTTTCTACTCACAGGAAACTCCAAAGGCAGATGGCCCGCCTGATGCAGGTGAGATGGGCCGACAAGGAGGGAGATTTGGGCATGATCCATGAAAGCACCTGGATACTCTTGCTTTCTCCCATCCTAGTTGCTGAGCCTGTCCAAGTGGTGGTCCTAGACTGCAGTGGTATCACCTTTGCAGATGCTGCTGGGGCCAGAGAAGTGGTACAGGTGAGGGAGGGGATAGGTTGAGGAGAAAGTTCCTTTATCATTCCATGCATACTCTCTGATGTAGGGTTTAACCCACTGCCCCACCTCTGCAGCTGGCCAGCAGGTGCCGAGATGCTGGGATCCACCTTCTCTTGGCTCAGTGTAATGGTGAGAGATGTGGAATATAGAGGGACCTGGAGATTGGGGAAATGACTGGACACTTGGGGGAGGAAAAAGGACACAGTGTGGCCTCAGAACCTGAGAGCCTGATCCCCTTCCCACACAGCCTCGGTGCTGAGGACACTGACCCAGGCAGGACTTCTGGACACAGTGACCCCAGAGCAGCTGTTTGTGAGTGTCCAGGATGCAGCTGCTTATGCCCTGGAGAGACTGGTGAGGGGGCAGTAACAACAAGAGTGGAAGCCAGGAGGTGCTGGGATGTAACAAGTGAAGTGTGAGTCAGTGGCTGAAGATCCAGGCACAGGGATTTGGGAAGGGGGCCGAGGAGTATGATGGAGAAAGGGGTGGGGAAGAAATGATTAATTTGTCAAGACTAAGCCAGGGAAAGTGGCCCCACCTATGGGTGAAAAATTAAGGAACTAAAGATCCCAAAGGGGATGGTATGCCCCTCAGAGGCCTGCCAAGTCCTGGATGAGGAAGGGAAGGGTACTTCATCTATTCCTGAAATGTTCCCTCCCTTTTCCAGGAGCTCACTGGTCCGAAGACTTGCACAGTGTGGGTCTGACCCTGTTACTTGGAGTGTGGAGGGCCCAACAATATGTGTGTGAGGAGGGCCCTGCCCCTGAGCCCCTTACTTAATGTAACTAATAAAATGAAGCTGACAGCCTCTGGGATTCATGAAGTGAGTCTGCGTGTCTGCATACAGGCACCGTGATGCCCCTTCCTCCATGCCCACAGCATTGCAGAGACACAACTAAAAATGGTTTTCACCTGTGTGTTCACTAGCCCTCACCACAGCTCCAGTCATTAGTTCGCTCCATGGGGGTGGGGCTGCAGCCGGTGCACAGTCCTGGATCCAGAGATGGGGGAGGGGCACAGCCCTGGGAATACATGTTGGAGGCTTTGCCACCAACTCGATCCCCAGGAGATGAGCGATTTCCACTTTAGGTTCTTAGAGTCCTTTGGGCTCTTTGGCACTTGGAAAGTGACCCCCGACCTCCATGAGAAGTGGTTGGGGGGAGGACTTGGCACTGGCTGTGGGATGAGTTATGGCTCCATCATGCCCCTGGCCACTCACAGAAAGGAAGAGTGTCACCAGGACAAGCCCCTATTTGGGATCAGGTTCTGAAGGGGTTTGGGTACAGTCAGTGGAGTGGTCACTGGGTGGTGGGGTTTGCTAGAAACTCCTGTCAGGGACAAAGAGGCAGGCTGAGCCTGACAGGTAGAAGGCCCCGAGTGGCCATCACTCCGTCGTCATGCACTGCAGCCGGTGTTTGAAGAAAAGCAGGCGGTGTTTGGCCACTTGACTTTCATCCAGTGACCCTGGGTAACGATACCGGGCATAAGTCTCTGTCCCAGCATCCCGTGATGTCCAAGGCAACTTCAACTTGGATGCGTGATCCACAACGACGTCTGAGCAGGAGCCCACCTGAAGGGAACCAAGTCCATCCAGGAAGAATTCTGGGGGTGGAGGGAAGGGCAGTACACAATGAAGGTTTTGAGGGTGCAGGCCAACCCTTAGGTAAAACAGATTTGGAGTATGGAGGGTGCACATGCAAAGCCTCCTTTTCTAAGCATCGGGGGAAGTAGCTGGGCATGGGGTAGAAGTGAGGATGACAGTGGTAGGGAAGTTCAAGCAGCTGTGCTGGGTGTGAAGGTTTACATGGTGTGCAGGCCGGGAGGGGGGAGCTCTGTCTCAACCCAGTGCAGGTCCTGGTAAATCATAGAGCTGCCCTAGGTGGCCCGGGTGGCAGCCGTGGGCTCCACGGATGTGGGAGGGAAGGAGTAGCGGGTACCCTTGGTACCCTGCTGCATGGAGCTTCGCCTACCGCCCCACGGGGACTCTGCCGGAAGGGGGCGCCACTCACCCAGGTGCGCCACGCGGCTGAGGCGCGGGTCGAAGCCGACCTCGCGCACTTTGTCTGTGCGCGCCAGGAAGAAGTTGACCACACCGTCAGTGACCACACAGCCTGGGAAGCCTATGAGCTTGTGGTGGAAGCCGCGCCTTTGCCGGAGGCAGTTTCCTCGGCCTGTCGCGCCGGGCTCCACGCTCAGTAGCTGCCGGTAAGTGGTGGCGAAGCCTGAGATCTCCCGCACCGCGCCCCCTACCTGCAGGGAGTGGAAGGATGGCTCCAGGAAGGGCGGAGACTGGAAGAGGGGTGGGGGTGTGGGGGGTAGATCTGTGCTCCTTCTGCCCCGGGGCGGTTACCCTGCCCCTATCCTTTGTGCTCTATCCCCAGGACCCAGATAGTCCCCTAGGCTCTGCTTCTTAGTCCTTTCTTGTCCCAGGGCTGGCTGCTCTCGGCTCCTCTCAGACGTGGTCTTAACCTTGTGGAGGCCCTCCTTCTCCCACCCTACATCCTGAGACCCATCCCCTACCAGGTCCAGCGGCGTCCGCTCCAGCACGTCTACAAGCCTCTCCAGCCGCGTCCGCGCAGTGAATATGAAGTCGTCGTCCACCCACAGCACGTACTTGGTGGTTACTTGGGACACAGCCAGGTTCCGGCCTGCGAACCAGCCCTGGGTAAGGGTATGCATGGTTGGTGAAGCTGTAGAGGTAGAACATACCCCTCTGCCACCTTTCCTTTTCACTTTTGACCCCTTTCAACAGCCTGTACCCCTCTCCAAACTTCGAATTCTTATTAATGGGAGGGAGCTAGGTAATAAATGCAGTTTCCTACTGTCAGAGGTTGAGTCGGTGTTTTGGGGGAAGAGTCTTGGAATGCATTGAATTTCTGCGTGCATTTATTCAACTATTTATCACGCATCCACTAGGAGCTAAGAACCATTTTTAAGAATGCAGCGCGAATAAGATAGACACGCTTCCTGCATGCACAAAGCTTACATTCAAGGAAGCCCCATGGTTAATAGGTACCCTTCTAATTTTGAGGCAGATAATCCTGTTATCACTACTCTGGAGACTGCAGACAGAGCGCGCGCGCCCCCTCCCGCTGCCCTCGGGTGTGTGGTTCAGCCTCGCTCGCTGCGCACCTTGCCGAAAGGCATGAGATAGTGCTCGATGTGGGGACCGCTAATGATCTCTGGCTTGTCGCTGTCGTCGGCGATGACCACAGTGACCGTTGGGTAGAAGCGGCGGATGCTGGCGATGAGTGCCCGCAGCCGATTGTAACGAAGGAAGGTCTTGGTGGCAATGGTGACCAGAGCGCTAATGTTGTACTGGGCTGGGATGAGGGGCAAAGTTAGGTGCAGACAAGGAGAGTGGATAGTGAGGAACAAAAAGGCATCTTTCCCAGGCAGCCTTCTCCCAACTTGCTCCCCACCAGGGCTCCATCCATGTCTCTGCGTGCACCAGCCTCACCTCCCTGAGGTAGAGAACCAGGTGGGTACAGCCGAGGGTTGTGGGGGTGCCGTATACGAATGGTGAAGGCCGCTTCGTGTCCCTCGGTGGAGAACCGGACTGGGAAGAAAGGGCATGAGATATGGACCTTAAGGCTGGAAAAACATTCTCTTTTCAGTAAATAAATATTTAAGTGCTTATTCCATGGATCACCTTTCTAGGCCCTGGTGGGCAAGAACACAATGTTCTTACCCCCATGGAACTTACATTCTATTGGATGGGAGAAAGGCAAGAAAACATTTAATTAAAAGCTAACCTTTATTGAGCACTTACTATGGGCCAAGCACCTTTTAAATTACCTTAAATATATAGACTCATTTAATTCTCCCAATAGCCTTATTAAGTAGATTCCTACTACAGAAAAAGAAGGTACAGAGAAATTAAGTAATTTGTCACATTTAGACAATATTAATCAATAGAGCTAGAATAGGAACCTAGTCAGTCTTGTTCCACATTAAGTGAATAAAAAAAAGTTTATATACTGTTAAATATTGAATAGAAAATAAGACAAGTAATGTGATAGTAAAGAGGAGACATTTGAGCTGAGATCCAAAAGACAAGAAGGAGCCAGCCATACAAAAATCTGGGGGAAGAGCATTCCGGGCAGAGGGAACAGCAAATGCAAACTCCCAAAGTGGGAGCAGGTTTGGTGTAGCAAGCCTTGGAAAGAAGCAAGAGGGCTGTGTTAGGTCCCTTTTGCTAGAAGTAAAGAGCTTTGGGAGATAAAGCCCTTTGCCCTATAGTAAGTGGTGGGCTGGGAGTAGAGCTTGAGTCTTCTGGCTCCTGGGACATGTCACTTCCTGGGGCCCCCATAGTTGGCCTGAAGAGGGAACACATCCAAGGCTCAGATTTCCCTCTGGCCTGCTCTGGCCCGCTCTGGCCCCAGATGAACAAAGGCCTCTTCTCTCTCTCCCTGGCCCTGCTGGCCTAGCTGAAATGCCCATTGTGTGGCTGGGCAGCTCTGGCCATTGCCCAGTGTCTCCCACACCCTCTGCCACTTGCCCGCTCCAGCCTTCCTGGATTCTCTCTGTTCACCTAGCCTGCCCCTACCTTCACCCAGCTCCTCGCACCTGTGTCTGCTGTGTTTGCATGGTAGCTTTGGCTGCTATAAGTAACCAGTTGCAGCTGCCGATTGAGTTGGTCCAGCCCTGGGCTGGTGAGGGTGAGATTTTGTTGTCCCTCTCCTGTGAGAATCACTCCAGTCACTTCCCCTGCCACATCCCAGGTGCCCAAGGAGGCAGTCAGATTCACCTGGGAGATATTGGACAATGCAGTGTTAGCCTCCAGACCTACCTTTTGACTCCCTGATTCCACCATCCCTCCTTTGGCAGCCATATTTGCCATCCTTAATGCCCACTTGGCCTCCCTGCCCTCCTCTTCCTTCTCACCTGGTATACCTCCTGACCAGAAGCAGCCTGAAGGCTCAGCCCTGGGAGGAAGGAGAACCACAGACAGCTTTGGTCACTTTTTCTTCCTTCTTTCACCACACACAACCCAGAACTTATCACCTTTTCCCCTTGTTCAGGCAGCTGGGCACAATGCAGGAAGTAGCCTAGAGTAACTGATTTTTAACTCCTTCCCATCAAAGCAGTAGCTGTTGTATGGCTTGCCCTATCTAATCCACCTAAGCTTTGGTCAGTCTGCAAAGAACAGATTGTTTTCTCCAAACCTCTTCAGTTACAGTCTTCGCAATTCCTGACAACCCAAGAGTCCCTTCTGCCCCCATTTCCCACCTCTTGAACCCCCTTCTGACCTCAAGCCCCCCTTTCATCAGATGTCCCCTGCTTCCCATTCCAATCTTCCCTCATTCTTCCCTACCCAATTTTGGGCTTTGCCACTCCCACAGTGGCTTAGGTCATCCCTTAGGACCTTTCTCCCTACCTGGCACCAAGATGCTTCTGAAGGGCTGTACCTCCACACCCTGCATAGGGTATTGTAGGGGGCAGTTGGCAGGAGCAATGAGCAGCTGATCGGCAGCAGACTGGCTCCTGACAGTGGAGGAGAGGGAGAACAGAGGAAGAGTCAGGGGGAGAGAGCTCTCCTTTCTGTCGCACCCACCCGCAGGCCTTGCACTGCTCTCCACCTGCAGGGTCATGCTCTCCTTTCATGCTGGTACCTTGAGAGGAAGGCCTGGAATTCCTGCTCCCTCCAGGCAGAGGCAGCCTTCAGCTCCTCAGGGTCAAAGGCCTTGGTGAAGTCAATGGCTTGGACCTGCCTCTGGAAGGGGAGGTGAAGACTCCCCACATTGGATTCACAACTGCAGTTGTTTCCAGACAGCAGCCTGGAGCAGGGAGGAAGGGTCATCAGAGCCCAGCCATACAGCTCCCTTCATCCCACAAAACATGTACACAGAGCCCCACACCTTGCCCCTTCAACCCTGCCTATCCAATATCTGTCCCTTAAAACATTGCTCTTCAAGTAGTCCCCAGGAGGAGGGACCACAAATAGCATGACCTCTTCCCTAAATCTGGATTTCACAGAAGTGCAGAACAGGGCCAAATTGCTAGGATTTCAGGGTTGTCTGCCCACCTTTCAGGCTGCATCTGGAGCTCTTTCTTCACGTGGAAACCATCAAGACATCAGAAAGTGTTTCGCGGCCATCCCCTGACTGCACACCTTCCCTTCCCCATCACCATGACATTGTTCAGGGAGGGCATATTTTTCCCCAACCCAAGACTCGGTAGCCCCTTCCACCTCCCACTTCACCCCCACAACCAGCGGAGTAAACCCAGTCATTGGAGCTCAGCAGTGGAAGAAACAAAAGCCCGGCCCTCCCAGCCCACCGTAAGTGACGCACTGCTGCCGCCACTCCTAGCACTCACCCCACCACTTGCTCCTTGATCCTGACTCGGATATGGGCATAGCGGGGCTCCGGGGCTAGGTCTGGCAGATCTGGCCTAGGGGGACCCTGAACAGGCGCCCATAGAGCAAGAGGTAACCGGAGGTCCGGCGCGTCCCGGGTCCTTGCGTACAGCAGCCCCAGCGAGGCGCCGACTAGCAGCAGAACCAGCACACAGAAGGCTCTGCGGCCCAGCCGCATCCTGGGTGGGTGGTAGGGTGTGGCAGGGTGAGAGAGGCCGGGAGGAAAGCGGGGATACCCCCGCTCCCGCTTCCCAGGGCGCTCTCCACATTTTGCGCACTGGGATTTACACAGCGGGTCGTTGCCGCCCCCGCCCCGCAGCCCTACACCGTACACTCCCCTCACTCCTTGGGCCTTGTGTCTCCCAGCCTCCTTCCTTCTTGCCCTCTCCCGCATCTCCGTTTCCTCTCACACCGGAGGCCCGGCATCTCGATGCGAGGGAGCTTTGGCCGCGGTAGTTTCCACGCGGCCGCGCATGAGTAGAAGAGCTCCGCTTTATTAGGACAGCCGACGTCCCCAAGCCTGTCGCCCCCCCCCCCCCCAGCAGCCCGCGCATCCCCCGCAATTTCTCCGTCCGAGCATCACCTGGCCCCGGGTATGCTTCAAAGGGCGTCTTCACACCTTGCCTATCACGAAAAATGCAGAATCACTCCCGCGCTATTAGGTGCCCCGGGCAGAGGGTGACCTGGTAAGTGGCCTCCGGCAACTGCGCGGGGGGGTGGGGGACAGCAGTCGGGCGAGTGCGCCTCCTCCCACCTCCAGCTCAGCCATCACCCGGCCTGGGCACTGACCTGTCTAACGCTCTAAAGCCGCTGCAAGATTTCGATCTGGGCTGCTCAAGGCTCTCAGCCCCGGCCTGGGGTTCCTCATGGGGCTGGAGGCAGCCTGATTAGGGAGCCGCGCGTGAGCCTGAGAGCGTGGGGGATCCTCCTGCCTCCCCAGCGCGTCCGACTCTGTCCGCCTTCCACCTCTCTGGGCTTTGTAGATCACGGCGCTGGAGTGGTTCTTGGCGTTTTCTGCCAGGGTGGCGAACAGAGTTGAGAAACCAGCCCCAGGAACAAAGCCAGGGCTCCCCTGAACCCTGTCTCCCTTGCCCTGCAGGGCTCAAGCCACCGCCCGGGTATTCAGATCGCGGCGCCGCTGGGCTCGGCTTAGGCTACGAGCCGGGAATGCGAGCGCCTTCTGGTGGGAGCCGAGGACATTGCGGGGGAAGCGAAGTGGATGCCCGAAGGTCCTTTTCCCTATACCCCTGGCCCCGGCCCCAAGCCCTTCTCCTCTGAACCTGGGCATCTCAGCCCTCTGCCCTCGACCCCATTCTCTGTCCTATTGGTTCGCAGTCTCCTTCTCATCGAGGTTGTAGGCGTTGACTGATGTTAATTTTTATCCGGAGCCTTCGTTAGTCTTTTGTAAGAGGGTCTCTGTGTGTGTCTGCGTGTGTGTGTCTTCGTTAGGGTTCATTGTAGATGACAGAAACCGCTCTAGAGGTTTATTGATGGGTATCATGTGATTTACAGTGTGGGTTTTTTGTTTTTTTTTTTTTTTTTTTTTTTTGGTGGTGGTGGTGGTTGGTTTTTGCCTGGGTGATAGTACAATACTTTCCATGGGCTTTTGGGAGTACTTGGGGGAATTTTTGGTGGTCATAATGACTGGCAAAGCTACTGGCCATTGGTGAGCAGGTGTCAGCTAAGCTAAATGTCCTACAATGAATAGAACAAGACTATGCAAGAAAAACTTGCTCTTCTGTTAGATAAGACAATGGTCTCAAGGGTCTGGGCCAGCAATTTTCTCCCCTTTTTTAAATCTCATGGCACACATAAACTAACTATTAAAATTTTATGACACACACAAAATACATTTTTTGCAGATCTGACAAAAAATAGGTATACTTTTGATTCATTCACACTGCATGGCTATTGTTGTGTTCGCTGTTGTTAATTTTAAAAAATTTAATAACTGAAGAGAAAAGATAGTAGTGCTCTTGCCTAAATAGTCAGATATTGCACGTTTAAAAAATTATTGCCACACATGTCTGCTGAAATTGTTGGGCTGGGCCATTCTTACTAACTGCCATTCTTGCCAAATGTTAAAATGTAGCACGGTATTTTTCAGATGAGCTGTAAATAAGATAAACTTCACAGGAACTTACCCTGATAAGTGTAACCAACTGCAAAGAAGATATCAATGTGTAATTGACCAAATAGTGTATGTAAGCAATGGCTAAGCCTCCCTCCAGAGAGACAGAGCTTTGGATATGAATCTGACCTCCTTTACTTGCTGCAAGTAAATAAAACTACCTTGTAACAACCATGCGGCCCAAGCAGCAAACCTCTTGAATTTGGTTACAAATCTGGTGACTCAGATGGGACTTTCTCTTCATTTTTCAATTACACTCGACCCCAGTGATTAGACAACATTTAACCTACTAAGTGGTCATCCTGATAAATCTCATACCCATCTGATACCATTCATAGTTATTAGAATATTATGGACAATATTTCCTATGCTGTACTTTACATCCCCATGATGATTCTGTAACTACCAATTTGTACTTCTAAATCCGTCACCTTTTTCACCCATGCCCCCAAACACCCTCCCATGTGGCAACCATCCAAATATTCTCTGCATCTATCAGTCCGTTTTGGTTCTGCTTGCTTATTTACTTTGATTTTTAGATTCAATGGCTGACAGATATGTATTTATTGCCATTTTATTTTTCATATTTTTAATTTTTTTCTTCTCCTTAAAAAGATCCTTTAACATTTCATGTAATACTAGTTTGGTGGTAACGATCTCCTTTACCTTTTTCTTGTCTGGCAAGCTCTTTATCTGTCCTTCAATTCTAAATTATAGCTTTGCTGGCTAGAGTATTCTTGGTTATAGGTCCTTGCTTTTCATTAGTTTGAGAACTTCTTGTCAGTCCATTCTTGCCTGCAAAGTTTCTTTTAAGAAATCACTTGACAGTCTTATGGGAGCTACCCTGTAGGTAATTAACTGATCTTCTCTTGCTGCATTTAAGATTCTCTCTTTGTTTTTAACCTTTTGTGTTTTAATTATGGTGGGTCTTGGTATGTACCTTTTAGGATTTATCTTGTTTGGGACTCTCTGCACTTCCTGGATTTGTATGTCTATTTCCTTCACCAGGTTAGGAAAGTTTTCTATCGTTATTTTTTCAAATAGGTTTTCAATTTCTTGCTCTCTCTCTTCTCCTTCTGGCACCCCCATGATGTGAATGTTGGTATGCTTGAAGTTGTCCCAGGGGCTCCTTACACCATCTTCACATTTTGGGATTCTTTTTTCTTTTTGCTGTTCTGATTGGGTGTTTTTGCTTCATTTTGTCCCAAATCGCTGATTTAATTCTCAGCATTATCTACTCTACTGTTGATTCCCTGTAAATTATTCTTCATTTCAGTTAGTGTATTCATCATTTCTTCTCTTTTTCTTTTTTATATTTTAAAAAATTGATTTGAGAGAGAGAGGAACATCAATTTGTTGTTCCATTCACCTATGCATTTATTAGTTGATTTTTGTATGTGCCTTGACCAGGAATTGAACCCACAACCTTGACACATTGGGACAATGCTATAACCAACTGAGCAACCTAGCCAGGGCCAATGTAGCCTTCATTTTGTACTGGTTATTTTTATGGTTTCTATGTCTTTTCTCATGCTGTTGAAGTTTTCACTAAGTTCCTTGAACATCCTTATAACCATTGTTTTAAACTCTATCTGGTAGTTTCCTTGCCTCCATTTTATTTAGTTCTTTTCCTGGAGATTTTTTCTGTCCTTTCATTTGGGACCTGCTTCTTTGTCTTCACATTTTGGCTGCTTCCCTATGTTTATTTCTATGTGTTGTGCAGAGCTGCTACACCTCCCAGACTTGGTAGAGTGGTCTTGTGTAGTAGGTGTCATGTAGGGCCCAGTGGTGCAGCCTCCCCAGCCACCTGAGCTAGATGCTCCAGGTGTGCCCTTGTGTGGGCTGTGTGCACAGTCCTGTTGTAGTTGAACCTTGATTACTGTTGGCATTACTGGGAGGGACTGACTCCCAGGTCAGTCCTCTGTGAGGACCAGCTACAACTGCTGCGCAGGAGTTGACCCTACAGAGCAGGACTTGCTTCAGTGGAACTTCGGTGCTCACTGAGTCTACCCCTTGAGCCTGTCACTTGTGGAAGTGGTAGGGTTGTAATCTGGTGTGTTCTGAAGCTGTCCACAAGGTGCACTGGCTCTGGGGGCTCCTAGGAGATGTAAAGTCAGCCATCACCTATGCCCTGCCTGCGGCTACCCAACATGAGCTACAGAGTAATCTGTGGATGGCTGCTACTTGTGTTGGGTTTGGAGGTCACCAGAAGACGCCAAGCAGTGAACCAAGGCAAGCTGCCACTAGTGTCAGGCCTGGAGCCACTTAATAAGAGATAGGGGGTACACAGAAACCTGATGCTGCTTGTTTGAGAGATTTCAGGAGAGTCTGAAGCACAAAGCAAGTTGTATGGAAAAGCCACTGGAAACAGCTTGGATGGGCTTGCAAGTTGGGTGAGATGGGGTCTCAAAGAATCACCAGAGTGGGGTAGACAGTGTGAGCCAGGTTGATGGAAACTCAGATTTCACATCTGCCTGTTGGCTCTGTGTACATGTGTGTTGGGGGAGGTCTCAGAAAAGGAACAATGGCCTTTGCCAGAGCTTTTTTTCTGGCAGAAAGCTGCCCACTCCCCATCTCTCACCCTGATGCAAGAAAATTCAGTTCCTCCCCATATGTCCCTGGTGCCTTTCAAGCTGCTGTCCCAGTGTGGAGCTCAGAGGGAATAAATCTGAGTAAGTTTGTACCCAGGCCCTTTAAGAAGAATGCTTGGGACTCCAGAAACCCTCTGTCTTGATCAGCCACAACCCCTGCTGGTTTTTACAGTAAGAAGTTATAGGACTTGTTTTCTTGGCACTAGAACTCTGGGCTGTAAGGTTTCTCTCTCACATCAATGTTTCTCTCTCTCTCTCTCTCAAATTAATAAATATATTTTCAGGTAAGGATTAAAAACGTTTACGTGAAATGAAGGAAGTCAGATGCAAAATACTACATAGTTTATCATTCCACTTACACGAAATGCCAGGATAAAAAACATATAAAGAAAGAAAGCAAATCAGGGTGTACCTGACTAGAAATGCAAGTGGGGATCTACTGAAAATGGGCATGAGGGAACTTTTGGGTATAATGGAAATGATTTACAACTGAATTATTGTGATGGTTGCACAACTATAACTTAAATAAAGATCATAAAATGCTACAGATATTGTGATGAATTTCATGGTATATAAATTATATCTCAATGTTACTGCTAAAAAATTTTGCCTATTTAAAAGTGAAATAAAAGGAGAATTGCTAAGACTGAATCTTAAGCAAGTCTATAGTGTCTACAGAGTCACAACTCATAGAGAGATATAAGTGATTAGTATAAAAGTCAGGATAATGGTTATTTCTAGGGGAGAACAAGGGTTGACTCTAGAACACAGTACATGTGTAAACTTCTATGGAATGGCTGGTAAAGTTCTGTTTCTTTACTTGAATGATGTTTACAAGGACTTTCACTTTAGAATAATTCATGAAACATTTGTCTTATGGAGCTCTTAATGTGTATGTGTGTATAAATATTTTATTTCTTTATTTTTAGAGAGAGGGGAAGGGAGGAAGAAAGAGAGGGAGAGGAATACTGGTGCAAGAGATGCCAATCAGTTGTCTTTTGCACACCCCCAGCTGGGGACCTGGCCTGCAACCCAGGAATGTGCCCTGACTGGGAACCAAATTTGTGACCTTCTGGTTCACAGGCTAGCACTCAATCCATTGAGCCACACCGGACAGGGCTAAATTTATATTTTATTTCATAACAAATTAGAGGAAACTTTAAAGAGGCTGCTAAACACAAAATTGTTATGTAAAAACCAATCAAATTTCTATATATCATTAAAAGTTATAAAATGAAAAGTCTAAAAAAATGCTATTTACAATGGCATAAAAATGTAAAGAGCCTAGTAAATCTAACAAAATATTGCAAGATCTCTGGACAGAAAACAATAAAACTTTGTTTGTAGCCATTAACAACACCTACATAAAAGAAAAGAGACAGTATTCATTCCTTCTTTAATTTTTCAGTTAGACTTCCAGCCAAGATGGAGGCATAGGCAGACATACTTCATCTCTTTCCACAACCATAAGAAGAGTTATATCAACCTCAAAACTAAAAACAATCAGAACTACCAGAAAATTAAACTACATGGAAGTCCAACAAAGATATAAAGAAGTAATACTCATCCAGACAGCACCACAACATGGTGAAATGAGATGCCCTGCACTGATGAATACATAAGGCTCTGCCCCTTACAATGTAACAGGTGAAACAGCTCTACCTAAGACATAGAGGCAAACACAGGAGGCTATAAAATTGAGGAAACAGAGAATTATGGCCCAAAAGAGGGAGCAGATCAAAGTTCCAGTGGAAGAACTAAGTGATGAGGAGATAGCCAACCTAACAGATGAAGAGTTCAAAACATTGGTGATAACAATGCTCACAGACTTGACAGACGTGCTTGAGTATGGCAAATGCACAAGGGAAGAAGTAAAGGCTATGATAAGTGAAATGAAGGAAAATCCACACGAAACCAATGGGGAAGGGAAGGAAGCCAAGATTCAAATCAATGATTTGGAACATAAGGAAGAAATAAACATTTAACCAGTACAGAATGAAGAAACAAGAATTGAAAAAAATGAGGAGAGGATTAGGAACCTCTGGGACAACTTTAAATGTGCCAACATCTGAATCATAGGGGTGCCAGAAGGAGAACAGGGAGAGCAAGAAATTGAAAATTTATTTGAAATAATAATGAAGGAAAACTTCCCTAATTTGACAAAGGAAATGGACATACAAGTCCAGGAAGCACAGAGAGCCCCAAACAAGCTAGATCCAAAGAGGACCACACCAAGACACATCATAATTAAAATGCCAAAGGTTCAAGATAAAGAGAGAACCTTAAAAGCAGCAAGAGAAAAGAAGAGAGTTACCTACAATGGAGTACCTATAATACTATCAGCAGATTTCTCAAAGGAAACTTTGCAGGCAAGAAGGGACTGGGAAGAAGTATTCAAAGTGATGAAAAGCAAGGACCTACGACCAAGATTACTCTACCCAGCAAAGCTATCATATAGAATGGAAGGGCAGATTAAATACTTCCCAGACAAGGTAAAGCTAAAAGAGTTCATCATCACCAAGCTATTATTATATGAAATGTTAAAGGGACTTACTTAAGAAAAAGAAGAAGATCACAACTATGAACAATAAAATGGCAACAAACTTACAACTATCAACAACTGAATCTAAAAAATAAAAACAAAACAAACTAAATAAGCAACCAGAAAAGGAACAGGATCATAGGTAGGGGGATCAGTGGGAGGGTTATCAGCTGAGAGGAGGAAGAGGGAGAAATGGGGAAATGGTGCAGGGATTAAGAAGCATAATTGGTTGGTACAAAATAGGGAGATGTTAAGAATAGCATAGGTAATGGAGAAGCCAAAGAACTTACATGACCCATGGACATGAACTAAGGGGGTTGGGATTGCTGGAGGGAAGTGGTGTACTGGGTGGAGGCGGGCAAAGGGGAAAAATTGAGACAACTGTAATAGCATAATCAATAAAATATACTAAAAAAAACCTTTCACTTATTAAGACCAATTTATTTAATTTCCAAAGGTATAGTGTTTTATGAGGCTCTTGTTGTTATTGATTTATAACAATTGTGTTGATTAGAGAATTTGGCTTTCTGTAATGCTAATCATTTGCCCATGTGCATGGATTGGAAGAGTAAACGCTGAAAATACGTTTGTTCTCCTCAAATTGGTCTGAAGGTTAAAATGAAATCCCAGTCAAATCTTAAATTATTTTTGGTTGATTCTGACAAACTGATTCCTGGGAGAACTTACCTACCAGGCATCAAGACTTAAAGCGATAGTGATTAAAACAGTGTAATGTTGGTGCAGAGAAAGGTAAGTGGATTAATAGAACAGTATAAAGAACCCAGAAACAGACTCACACATATATGGATACTCGATATAATATGACAGAGGAGCACTGCAGATAGACTTTACAATAATTGGTACTGAAACAACTAAAAGTCCATACGGAACAAAAATTGAATTCTCTGCCTCATTACTGTATTCACAAAAATCAAATCCAGAAGTATTGTAAATCTAAAAGTTCAAGGCAAAACTCTGAATCTTTGGAAAGATAGTAAGAGGGAATCTTTTATGATTTCTAAATCAAACACATTACCTATAAAGAACAAGTTAAGTTTTTCTACATTAAAATTAAGAACTTTGACTCATCAGAAACTATAATAAAGAGAGTAAAAAGAAAAGCCTTACACTTGACAGATGTTTGCAAGGACAGGCATCCATAGTATATAATAAACTCCTATTAATCAAATTGAAAATATAGACAATCCAAAAGAAAGTTGGATAAAAGAGCCCTGGCTAGAGTGGCTCAGTGGATTGAACACCAGTCTGCAAAGAGAAGGGTTACCGATTTGATTCCCAGTCAGGACACATCCCTGGGTTTTGGACCAGGTCCCCAGTTGGAGGCATGCAAGAGGCAACCATACATTAATGTTTCTCTCCCTCTCTTTCTCTCTCCCTTCCCCTCTCTCTAAAAATAAATAAATGAAATCTTTCTTTTTAAAAAGAAAGTTGGACAGATCTTAATATGCATTTCATGAAATGAGAGAATACAAATAAACTATAAATTTTGAAAAGATGCTTAACCAATGAGTAAGGAGCAAATTGAAAATTAAAATTGAAATGAGGTATTATTACTCAGCAAACAGATCAGCACAAGTGAAAAATGGTTTTACTATACAAAGTGCTAGCAAGAGTGAGAAACAGTTGGAACTTTGATACACCGCTGATGGGAGTGTAAATTGGTGCCACAGTCTGGCACTACATAATAAAGTTGAAAATGTCTTTACCTATGACCCAGCAATTTCACTCATGTGTATATACCATAAGAAATTCTTGCAGAGATATGTACAATAATATTCACAGAAGCATAGTTCAAAAGAGCCAAAAACTTGACACAACCCAGTTCCTACCAGCAGTAGAATGTATGCAGGGGATGTGATCAAGAACAATATACATGGTAAACTGTAAGAAAAATAAAGGGGAGACTTCCGGCCAAGATGGAGGCCTAGACTGACACGCTCCGTCTCCCTCCACAACTAAGAAGGAATACAGCTGCCACAAAACCAGCAATAACCAGAAGTTCCAGAAAATAAATGGAAGTCCAACGTATGAAGTTGTAAAGAAGTGGTGCTCATCGGACAGGTAGGAGGGGCAAAGCTGGGGAGAAGAGGTCAAGTTGTGCTGTCCATGGCAGCAGTAGCGACAGCAGCAGGACAGCGGTAAGCACAGACACCCATATTTAAGGGGAGGCAAGAAGCGCCTGGGGAGCACCCCCAGCTGCAGACCAGACCCGTCAGCTTGTGATTCCAAAACTAGGGAAGGCAGACCTCCATTGCCTTGGACTGTGAGGCCCAGTGGGGGTGGGGATGGAGGAGGAGGCTCTCGGTCTCTCAGCAGAGAGTGAACGGCAGGAATCCATCTTGGACCCCCACCTCCGCAGAAAACCCTACAGCGTGGTGAGACGGGTCACCTGGTTGTGACGAGTGCACAGGGCTCCGCACTCTATAGCGTAGGAGGTGTGACAGCCCTGCCCAGGAAGCAAAGCTAAACACAAAACTGTTCAAGATGGCACAGATCATGATAGAGATCCCAGTGACGCAGCTGACCAGATAGCAAATATCTAATCTAACAAAGCAGCAGATAGGAAATCTTTCTGAGGCACAGTTCAGAGCTTTGGTTATACGAATGCTTACAGACCTAACAGCAAATCTTAAACAAGACAGGGAAGGAATGAAGGCTAGTCCTGCTGAAATGAACAAAAACACATATGAAACTAGTGGTGAGGGCAAGAAAACCAGGGATCAAATTAAGAAATCGGAACATAGGGAAGGAACAAACAGTCAACCAGTACAGAAACAGGGAATGAGAAGTGCGTAAAATGAGGAGAGGCTTAGAAACTTATTGGACAGCTATAAGCAGGCCAACATCCGAATCATAGGGTTGCCAGAAGGTGAAGAAGAAGAACTAGAAATAGAAAAATTATGTGAAAAAATAATGAAGCAGAACTTCCCTAACTTGGGGAAGCAAATAGACTTACAGGTCGAAAAAGCACAGAGAGTTAAAAAAAAACAAAAACAAAAACAAAAACTGGACCCAGGGAGAACCATACCAAGACACATTATAATCAAAATGCCAAAAATTAAGAATAAAGAGAGAATCTTAAAAACAGCAGGAGAGAAGAAGAGAATTACATACAAAGGGGTCCCAATAAGACTGTCAGCTGATTTCTCAAAAGAAACTCTGCAGGCAAGAAGGGACTGGCAAGAAATATTCAAAGTAGTGAAAAGCAAAAACCTACAACCACGATTACTCTATCCAGCAAAACTGTCATTCAGAACAGAAGGGCAGAGAAAGTGCTTCCAGGACAAAGTAAAACTGATGGAGTTCATTGGATCAAACCACTGTTATATGAAATGTTAAAGGGGCTTGTTTAGGAGAAGGAGGATCAAAACTATGAACATTAAGATGAAAACTGTATCACAACAACCAACAACAGAAGCTAGGGAACCGAAACAAAGACAAACTAAGTATGCAACGAGAATGTGAACAGAATTATAGGCATGGGGAACATTATGGGGGGAGGTCAGCAGGGAGGAGGAAGGGGGGAAAGGGAAGGAGATGGTACAGGAATTAAGGAGCATAGTAGGAGGGAGTGGAGTAGATAGGAAGATGTTAAGAACTATATGCACAACCAATGGTCATGGACTAAGGGAGGGGTACAACTGGAGGGAGGGATGTCACTGGGTGGTGGGGAATAAAGGGAAAAGAAATTGGGACAACTGTAACAGCATAATCAATAAAGCATATTAAAAAAAAGAAAAGGAGTAATTAAAACTCTAGACAGTAGTTACTTGGGGGCAGAAAAGGGGTGTAATAGGGAGAGTCCTTTAAGTACTTTAAAGCAATGCTTCTCAAACTTTTTGGTCCCTGGACTCCTTTATATTCTTAAAAACTGGGTACTCCAAAGTGCATTAGTTTCTGAGTCATATCTATTAATATTTACTGTATTAGAAATTGAAACTGAGAATTTTAAAATATATATATTTCTGTCACTTTAAATAATAATAGTAAAACCACACTTTTAACATTTTATTTTAACAAATAACTGTTTTCCAAAACAAAAAAATAATGGTGAGAATGATACCCGTAACCTGGCCAGTGCCCAGAGTTCGAGAGGAGCAAAGGGGGAGGGCTGCAGGGGCAGTGCCATGTTGCCTGGGTAATCAGGCTAATGCTAAATATGACAGATCCCCCCCACCCCTGGGCAAAATGCGGCAGGAGGAAGTCATTGTGTTGAACATGCACAAGGCTAGTGAGGGTAATTGACTAAGGGAAAAGCCCTCCTACTCACTTCCAGTCTGGTGAAGACCTGTGAGTCTAGCCTGGGAAAAGATGGGATATGTTGAGGGGACCGGGCCCTCCTGAAGCCTGTGGAAGTTTGAGCACCCAGCCTGGTCCACAGGGGTAGCTTCTGTAAAATGAGGGAAGGGAGAGGTGCTCTCTCTCAGATGGACTTTGCAGACACGTGGGCTGGTGTTTTGTGGGTCTGGTGGACCCTGGAAGTCACATGTGGGTCCCCAGGAAGGAGCCTAAAGCCGGACTGCAACAACAAGCCAAGATGCTTGAATGATCCTGCAGCAGCCACCCGCAGTTCCCAAAGGATGGTACTTTTTAAAAGATTTTCTTTATTTTTAGAGAGAGGGGAAGGGAGAGAGAAAGAGAGGGAAACACCAATCAGTTGCCTCTTGCACGCCCCAACTGGGGATCCAGCCTGAAACCCAGGCATGTGCCCTAAGAATCAAACTGGCAACCTTTTGTTCCACAGACGGGTGCTCAATCCACCTAGCCACAGCATCCAGGACAGGGTTGTATTTTTTAAGTGGGAGACGGAACCCTAGGCACAGCCTTGGACTAGTCTGGCACAGGGTGGCTGGGTTTTCCTCTGGGTTTTCTGGAGGGGATGGGCTTTGAGGCAGGAGCCTGCAATCCTCCCAGATGGTGCAATTTTTGAATAAAAGACCTCTTTCCTTTTCTCACCAAACCACTGCCTCTGGAATTTGCCTATATGGGTGGTGGCTGACAGTTAAACCCCACTTTTGTTCAGTAATAGATTTGGCTCTCAACATGGGGCCCTGTGGACCTTGGTAAGTCCGGGAAGGCTTGGGCTCAGGTCTCAGGTGCTTGTGGCAGGCCTCCAAGAGTGGGACTGTGGGGATTTCCTAGTCTCAGGGAATTCCCCTGCACTCCCCCTTCAAGGCACTGACCACCTGAACCACCCGGCTGGTGGAAGGAAAACGGTCTGAGAAAGGAGACAGATTCTAAGAGTGGGTGAGGATCACCTGAGTTTTAGGGGGCCACTGTTCAGGGACCACTATTTGTGGTACCGGTTGGCAGAGGATAAGACACTAAAACTTGCTTGTGAGCATTCGTTTGGAATAATGGAGTCAGGGATTCAAGTTTTGTTTATGTTCCCAATCTGCCCAGGCTCTCATTGTGGTTATAGATGTGGGTCTGTATGTCTGGGCCATCAGGGACTGTTCTGTTCTGGCTCCTGAAGGAAGCCTACTGGGTTGAATTTTAGCAGATTGGTTCATGTACAGCCATTATCCAGTGTCTAAGGGGGAATTATTTTTATTGTAATATTGTATGGCCCATATATATTTTAGACTGTGGGGATGGTTCCCTAAATTACTATACTATCACGCAATTATAATTGTTTTGCCGAGAGGTAGGCAAATGGAACAAAACCCCTTACGTTAAGGCACTTATCTTGTTGTATAATAAGGTTTCAGCAGAAACAGGAAACCACTTGATGATGCAGAGAGGGGAAGTGGCCTCAAATCCCCTCTCAGATAGTAGGACATAGGAAGAAAAGGGAAATGAGGAAATAAGTCTCCCTAATGCCCTGAACCCAGGGGTCACAAGATTAGTAGCAGGGAGACCTTCTCCATCACCACCCCCACTGCTAGATACCCTTCAAATAGGGCCCAGAGAGCCAACGGCCCACCCCTGTATGATGAAGGAGTGGTTTCCCCCTCAAAGGCCCCTCAGGGTACCCAGTTTGACCAGGGAGTATCCCTATTCAGAGCTGGACAATTCCCTTTGAGGCAATACCCTATCGGTGGAGTAAATAAGGAAGGCCATCCTCCTGGCTACTACTGGACCTATACTCAGCTTTCCACTTCAGAGTTATTGAATTGGAGGAATTCTAACCCTTCATATAGGAAAGATCCTTAGAAAATGACAGACCTATCATGTCCATTTTTGCCACTCATCATCCAAACTGGGCAGATGTACATGATCTCCTTAACATCCTGCTAATGGTGGATGAAAGGAGGCTAGTTATAAATTAGGCTAATGAAGACACTCAACACCACCACCCAGACAATCCCAATCTGACCACCAACCACCAGGGCAATTTCATTGACAGAGCCCAACTGGGACCCAAATAGTGGGGACCTAGCTCTCCTAGACCATTACAAAATGTGCATATTGGAAGGGCTTAAGAAAGGGGTGTCTAAGCAAAAGAGCCTGAATATGATATAGGCCCCTCAATAACAACAACAACAACAACAAAAAAATGAAGATCCTTCTGAATTTTTAGAAAAGATCAATCAGGCCTATCAAAAGCACACTATTGCTGGCCCACAAGCACCAGAAAATGTCTGGATGGTAAACATGACTTTTATTGGGCAAAGTGTCCCAAATGTCAGAAGGAAACTCCAGTGTTTAGACAGGGTATTAGCAACGAATTCCTCCCAGTTAGTGGACACAGCCTTTAAAGTTTACAATGCCTGGGAAGCAAGGAAGTTAAAACAGACCATAGTGTTCTTAGAAACAAAGTGGGGAAACCAGAAGGAGAGATGGAAGCTGAAAGGAAAAGGGAAAGGCCCATTAGACACCAAAGGAGGGCAATCAGAGAAGGAAATACCCAAAATTCAAAAGGAGAAATAAAGAAGATAAAAACCCTTGCCGGAAATGCTAAAAAGGAAAAAGGAGTCTGATGATGAATGAGGAGGCCCAGGGGCTCCCTTAGACATCTCCTGACCTATTCCTATTTCCCCACAGGAGCCCTGGGTACAATTGACAGTGGGGAACAAGCTAATTGGTTTCCTTGTAGATACAGGAGCTACATACTCAGTGCTAAATACAAAATTACCCAAGAAAAGTTCAGATGCAATAATGGTTACCGGAATGACCGCATAATTTCAGGTATTCCTTCAAACTCTAGAAGGTCAGCTTGAGGATTAAAAGCTTATGCATAGTTTTCTCTACATGCTAGAATACCCCATTTCATTGCTGGACTGAGATTTACTTTGTAAATTGCAAGCACAGCCCTGGCTGGTGTGGCTCAGTGGATTGAGTGCCCGTCTACAAACCAAAGGGTTGCCAGTTTGACTCCCAGTCACGGCACATGCATGGGTTGTGGGCCAGTTGGGGGTGTGTGAGAGGCTACTACACATTGATGTTTCTCTCCCTCTCTTTCTCCCTCCCTTCCCCTCTCTCTAAAGATAAATAAGTAAAATCTTCTTAAAAATTGCAAGCACAAATTACTTTTTCTCCTGAAAAGTAGCAATTATGTGTAGACTTCCTGCTGGAACCTGCTCTCCAGCTCCAGATGCTCCCGACTTGCCCAGAAGGTCCTGGAGGTGAACTTGTTCCTCTCGAGATCCATGAGCAGTTCAATCAAACCATACAAGCTGATAGAACCCCAGGTAAACCAGTTAACATCTAACTCATAAAAATTAACCTAAAAGAAGAGGCATGGATCCCATGGAAGAAAAACTATCCCCATAAAAATGAAGATTTGGAGGGGAGTCAGCCAATATTACAGAAATTCTTAAAATTGTGACTAATTCAGTCATGCCAGTCTCCCTATAACACTCCCATTTTGCCAGTCAAAAAGCCTCACTCTGATGAATATCGATTTGTACAGGATCTTAGAGCCATAAATGACATTGTTCAGGACACTTATTCTGCAGTGCCCAATCCTTATACTTTGCTGACTATGGTGTCTGGGGACAGCAAACAGTTTTCAGTCCTAGACTTGAAGGAAGCCTTTTTTCTGCAACCCAATAGATGAATAGGCTCAACTACTATTCACCTGTGAACAGCAGGACCCAAAAACTAAAGCCATGCTCCAATGCTGTTGGACCACGTTGCCACAAGGATGTAAGAACTCCCCGACTATATATGGGAAAGTATTAGCAAAAGACTTAAGAGATCATCAATTGTAAATCATGAGTCCTTTTACAATATGTAGATAACTTACTGATAGCTAGAAATACGTACAAGGACTGTTTGCTCAACACCATCACAGTCTTGAATCATTTAGCAAAAAGAGGATAAAAAGTATCGCCTCAAGAGGCCCAGATCTGCAAACAGGAGGTGGGGTACCTGGGATTCCAACTGAAACAGGGCACTAGGAGCTTGATGGAAGACAGAAAACAAGCCATTGCTACAATAAAAATCCCAAGGAACCAGAGGCATCTTTGTGGGTTCTTAGGGATTACAGGGTTCTGCTGAATTTGGATTCCAAGCTGTGGATTTATAGCAAAACTGCTGTATAATTCCTCAAAAGGATTAGACTCTGAACTTTTTGAATGGACAAGAGATTGTCAGGTAGCATTTTTTCATTAAATCATTTTTTATTGTTATTCTATTACAGTTGTCTCAATTTTCCCCCCTGAGGTCTCCTCCTCCCATTCCACCCCTCGCTCCCACAGTCAATCTCCACCTTGTCCATGTCCGTGGACATGTTCATATGTGTTCTTTGTCTAGTCCCTTCCCCTTCTTTCCACCATTATCCCCCTCCCTCCCTCCCCTCTGGTCACTTTCAGTCTGTTCCTTGCCTGTGGTTCTATTTTGTTTGTCAGTTTACTTTGTTCATTAGATTCCTCCTATAGGTGAGGTCATATGGTATCTGCCTCTCACCAACTGGCTTATTTCACTTAGTATAATATTCTCCAATTCCATCCATGTTGTCACAAAAGGTAGGAGTTCCTTCTTCCTTTCTGCTGTATAGTATTCCATTGTATAAACATACCACAGTTTTTTGATCCATTAATTTATTTATGAGCATTTAAGCTGTTTCCAACACTTGGCTATTGTAAATAGCACCACTATGAACATAGGGGTGCATAAGTTCGGTTGAATTGGTGATTCGGGATTCTTAGGGTATATTCCCGGCAATGGAATTGTGGGGTCAAAAGGCAGTTCCATTTTTAGTTTTTAAAGGAGATTCCATACTGTTTTCCACAGTGGCTGCACCAGTCTGCATTCTCACCCACAGTGCACTGAGGTCACCTTTTCTCCACAGCCTGCCAGCACTTGTTGTTTGTTGATTTTTTAAAAAGATTTTATTTACTGCCCTGGATGTTGTAGCTCAGAGGACTGAGTGCTTGTCTGCAAACCCAAAGGTCGCCAGTTTGAGTCCCAGTCAGGGCACATGCCTGGTCCCCAGCGGGGGCATGCAAGAGGCAACAGATCAATGTATCTCTCGTATTTTGGTTTTTCTCCCTCTCTTTATCCCTTCCTTCCCTTTTCTCTAAAAAAGTAAATAAATAAATATTTTTTTAAAAGATTTTATTTACTATTTAGAGGGAGGGGTAGGGAGGGAGAGAAACATCGATGTGAGAGAGAAACATCAATCAGTTGCCTCCAGTATGCTCCCTGACCAGGGATTGAACCTGAAACCTAGGTATGTGTCCTGACAAGGGGTCAAACCCACAACATTTTGGTGAATGGGACAATGCTCCAACCAACTGAGCCACCTGGACAGGGCCCACATAATGTTTCTGAGATTCATCCATGTCATAGCATGTATTAGTAGCTCTTTCATTTTTGGTGTTGAATAATATTCCATTGTATGGATATACTAATTTTGTTTATACATTCATCAGTTGATGGACACTTAAATTGTTTCCAGTTTTGAACTGTTGTGAGTAATGCTGCTATGAACATTCATTTTCAAGTCTTTGTATAGGCATATGTTTGCATTTCTACTGGCTAGATACCTAAGAAAAGAATTGATGGTTTGTATGGTAGGTTTATGTTTAATTTTTTTTAAAACCGTTCAAAGTGATTGTACCATTCTACATTCTCACCAGAAAGGTACGACAGTTCCTGTTTCCCTATTTGGTTGCCAACATTAGGTATTGTGTTTTTTTTTCACTGTAATCATTCTAGTGGGTATGTAGTCATAGCTCATTGTGGTTTGAATTTACATTTTCTTAATGACAAATGATGTTAAACATCACTTTATGTGCTTATTATTTTATTGTTTTTAGTGAAATATCTATTCAAATCTTTTGCCCATTTTTAAATTGAGTTATCTTATTGAGTTGGAAAGGTTTTTATAGGTTTTGTGTTACCAGTCAATATGCTCTCCCAGGCTTTCTTTTTATTTTCTTAATGGTGACTTTTGAAATACAAAAGTTTAAAAATTTTATATACTCTGCAACAGTGGAAAATTGTAATGGTGGGAAATTGTAACCCACCTCACTATTTTTGACATTGTTTCTGTAAGTACTGACTCTGACTAATATGTAGCCTGTAGATAAACAACATGTTTGTATAAGAATCCTAGGCACTAGTTTCAAAAGATACAGACTCTGACCTTCAAGCATACCATTTCCAGGAGGTTTGCTGACCAAGCATGGAGCCAGGATGATGTAAAGCCAGAATGACTAAACCAGGATGATGCACACTTGACCATCACTTGCCGTATTGGAATGGACTGTGCTCGTCTGCACATAGAGAACCTTTCAACGCCCTCCATTTATCTCTTTGTTCTGTTCCCCTCTTGCTCCTTAAAAAAATATCTGCCTCCACTGAGAGGTGGAGATGAGGTTTGAGACATGAGTGTCCCATTTTCCCAGGAGATGGGTTTTATGACTTGAGTCTCTTATCTTCCAGGTTGCTGGCATCTGAAAATAAACCATTCTTCTTTATATCAGCACCTGCCTCTTGAGTACTGCATTCAGTTACAGTCTAATGTGCTAATTTTTTTATTTTTAGTTGTCATGCTTTGGTGTCATATCTAAGAATTCTTTCTCTATCCCATGGCCATGAAAAATTTTTTTCCCTATGCCTTATCCTAGATGTTTTATAATGTTAGCTTTTACATTTAGGTCTGTGATCCACTTTGAGTTCATTTTTGAGTGTGGTAAAGGTCTAAATTAATCTTTTTGCTTAGGGATGTTCAGTTGTTCCAGTACCATTTGTTGATAAGACTATCCTTTCCCCCAGTGAATTGCTTTGTCACCGTTGTCAAAAATCAATGAACCATAAATGGAAGGATTTATTTCTGGACTTCAAAATCTGTTTCTTTGATCTATATGTCTAGCTTTACCTTAATACCATACTCTTGGATTATTGTGGCTTTATACTAAATTTTGAAATGAAATTGGGTACGGCTTCTGATTTTCTTCTTATTTTTCAAAATTATTTTGTCTACTATGGGTCCTTTGTATTTCCATATAAATTTTATAGTAAACTCATTAATTTTTACAAAAAACCCTGCCGGGATTTTAATATGGGTTGCACTTTATCTGTAGACCAATCTGGGGAGAACTCTCATCTTTAAAATATTTAGTGTTGCCCTGACTGGTGTGACTTAGTGAATTGGGCATTGTCCCACAAACCAAAAGGTGGGTTTGATTCCTGGTCAGGGCACATGACTGGGTTGCGGACAAAGTCCCCTGTTGGGGATGCGCAAGAGTTGACTAATTGATGTTTCTATTGCATATGGATGTTTCCCTCCCTCCCTTTCTTTCTCCCTTTTTTTTTCTTTTCTCTGAAAATAAATAAATAAAATTAAAAAGGAAGTAATTGGCTTTTTACAAAATTAGCCTTTAGAGGGAATAAGAACACAAGCCACAAACTGGGAGATAAATTTGCAAAAGACTTACCTGATAAAGGACCATTGTCTAAAATGTACAAAGAACTCTTAAAACTCTACAATAAGAAAACAAACAACCAATTAAAGCTGGGGAAAAGACCTGGACAGACCTCTCATCAAAGAAGACATAAAGATGGTAGATAAGCATATGAAAAGATGCTCCACATCATATGTCAGTTAGGGAATTGCAAATTAAAACAACAAAATTCCACTACATACCTTTTAGAATGACCCAAATCCAGAACACTAACAATACCAAGTGCCAGAAGGGATGTAGAACAACAGGAACTCTCATTCATTGCTCATGGGAAAGCAAAATGGAACAGCTGCTTTGAAAAACAGTTTGTCAGTCTCTTATGACACTAAGTACACTCGTACCTTACTGTCCAGCAATCATTAAAGTAAGTCACAAGGCAAATCCAGATTCAAAGGGTGGAGATGTAAATTCTGCCTCTTCATGGAACTACAAAATATTGTGGCCATATTTTTCAACGATACTATAAATTTGCTGTTGGAAAGATTTTTGATTATAGATTTAAATCCTTTAATGGCTGTAGGACTATTAAGGTTTTAAAAATGTATTAGAGGGGACCTAAAAAACCCCAGAATTATCTTCTGGAGGGCGGGCCCCTTGTAGTACAGGCTTTCCCCGCTAGGAGAGTGTTCTAGAAACTCATCTGTATCAGTGTACCAGCTGGTGTTGTTGTGAGAGGCTACATTTGGTTTCAGTGAGGTGTTTCTTTTTCTTAAGACTCTTTCAATGGCACTTGCCCATTTCATGATGATGGGTGATTTATGAGCGCACCTGCCCACATTGCACTGAGTGTTCAGCAGTTTTGACCAAAAACGGCATGACTCTCGTGCTCCACCTTCCCTATTCACCTGATCTTGAACCAAGAGACATTTTTTTTTCTTCCTTGTATGAAAAAAGGTCTCAAAGGGAAACATTTTGCCAATGGGGAAAAAGTGAAACAAAAAAAATGTTAGAAGCACTAAAAGGCATCAAAATTGACAAGTTCAAAAATGTTTTGAGCGGTGGAAAAAAGTCTCAATAGGTGTATTGCTTCAAATAGGGAGTACTTTGAAGGTGACCACAGTTTAAACATGTAAGAATAAATACACAATTTTTAATAAATAAATTCCGGTTTTGGGGGTCCCTCCTCGTATTCCTGAGTTGGTTTTTGTTGTTGTTGTTGTTCTTTTAAAGATTTTATTTGTTTATTTTTAGAGAGAGGAGAAGGGAGGGAGAAAGAGGGGGAGAGAAACATCGTCATATGAGATCGGTTGCCTCTTGCACACCCCCAACCAGGAACCTGTTCCACAACCCATGCATGTGCCCTTGACCAGGAATTGAACCAGCGACCTTTTGGTTTGCGGGATCATGCCCAACACACTGAGCCATACCAGTTAGGGCAGCTCACAATCCAAATAAGGTTCACATACTCCATTCGGTGTTATGGCTTTTTAAATTTAATCTATGGATAGTCCTGCCATCATTTTTTATTCTCTTGCAGTTTATTTGTTGAAAAAACTCAATGTTTGTCCCCTTGTTTTGCATATTTGCTTTTGCTGATTGCATCCCCAGGGTGTCTTTTAATGTGTTCCTCAGTTCCCTTGAAACAGGCTGAGCCTCTCCTGGATAAAATTGGAATTTCCTTTGGTTGCACCTGAAACCCTACACCCAATGAGTGGCCAGGTAGAGCAATGCCAGTAACCATAAAGTAGTGCCTTATCAGGCAGAGTTCCTGACCCTAAGGCATGCACACAGTTAAGGCCCAGAAGGACAGCTGTGTGACCTTATCCTTACTATAATAGTAAAAACACACACACCTGGCTGGAGATTTAACATGCTAATGAGACATGCCACTTGTGAAGAAGCATGTAGTCCCACCACACAAGTGCCAGTGAGTCCCTGCCTCTACTTTGACATCATACCTAGATGTTATCTTTCTTGCCTCAACTTCTTTAAAACTGTTCCCCAGTTTTTGTTTGGGAAACGCCAACCACATTTTCTCCCTTTGGATGCTGTTTCCCTCGTGTCTGTGAGATTTCTTTTTCTTCTTTCTAATTTTTTTGAGGACCTTTTTCATTGCTTTTAGAGAGAGAGGAAGTGGGGGGACATTGATGCAAAAGAGAAATGTTGATTGCCTCTTGTACGCACCCAGATCGGGGACCGGACCCACAACCTAGGTATGTGCCCTGACCTGAGACCTTTTGGTTTACAGGACGACAGTCCAGCCAACTGAGCCACACTGGCCAGGACAATCCCTTGGATCCCACAGATCTTTTTTTCACTTGTGAAATTTTATTTTATTATATTTTTAATTTTTTAAATATTTTATTGTATTTTTTCCTATGAGTTTTAATATAACAATATTCTCATTATCAATCAATTATAAATGTTTTCTAATTACATTATGATATCTAATTGTTTCACTAACAAATGACAAGAGAGAACATGGATGATCACACAGGATATTTACAAAGCCAAACCAGGTCTAAAAGTGATGTACATCACTTCATCCACAATTGGGCAAAACTCAGTTACATAGTACCATCTAACCACAGCAGAAAATAGGAAATGTAGTTTAGTTGTATGATCAGGAGGAAAATGAAATCAATTTGGTGAACACATGATGTGGCCTTAACCAGAGTCTACCATTTTAGTCACCAAATATTTTATTTTTACTCATACATGTATTACACACTCTAGTCCTTGCATCAAGTTGAAACCAAAATCTCAGAATAATTTGAAGTTCTCTTCCTCAGTTCTAGATGTGGCTCCTCTCTGCACCACTCCCCACACATAACCAATACATGGTAGAACAGGTACAGTATAGCTTCAGTAAACACACCCGCAGAAAAGAAAAGAATGGAAAACCATCTGCAGTCAATGGTTCTTAGTGATACTGGCATTGTACAGGGCAGGCATAGTGAAGTTTCCTGCTGTGCTGTGGAAAAGTTCTCTGAGTAGACTGTGGTTCTGCTATTTGAGTAGACATTGTTGTCTGTTTTCTCCATGACCCATTGATCCGCTTGAGCTGTGGGTGAGGACTTACTTATTCCCTATCCTCCATGATCACATCTCAAGTGGGCTTTGAAGACTGTGCCCTACTCGGGGCTGTTCAAGTTTTAGAGCCCACTTCCAATATAGGCTGGCAACAGTAGGTTTACACTTATTGATTAAATAATACAATAATAAAGAAAGAAAGAATTACATAAGAATAAACTGTATTTTACATACTCACAACTGTGAACCTCTTTTGCCCCACCCTGTATGTAGAAAATTGGAAATCATATGGTGATTTCACATTTTGACTATAAAAGACAGTTTTTTGTTTCTTTTCAATGCAATGCTTCAGAAACGTAGAGATTTTTGAGAGTGATGAAAGTGTTCAATGCTTTGATTATAATGATGATTTCATGGGGATATACATATGTTAAAATGCAGATGTTAAACATTAAATATGTGCAGTTTATTGTGAGTCAGTTATACCTACAAAAAATGTAAAAACATGTGCATACACACAACAAAAACTTGGCTTCTGGCCTATACACTTTGAGTCAGTTCCAGTTTTCTGCTCACAACCATATTCAGAGTTTTTTCCTAGTAATAATTCTTAAATCTGCTGTAGTTCTTTGCTTCCTCATTCCCATGCTGCTCTTTCTTAACTTAAAAGACAACACATTCTCCCCTGGTTGGGTAGCTCAGTTTATTGCAGTGTCCTCTGAAACACCAAGGTTGTGGGATCGATCCATGGTCAGGAGACATACAAGAAACAACCAATGAAGGCACAAATAAGGGGAATGTTGAGGCTACATATGCAAGATGGAACACTCTGAAGCAGTGTATAAAGTAAGCAAAGGATTTTAATGATTGCTTGGAGTTGGGCAGAGACTCTGAGCTGGTCTCTAACAAAGCTCCGACGTGGACTGTGGTTTAAAGACTGGGTTTATATACGGATTGTATCCCTTTGTTTCTTCTTTGGCGGGAAACAGCCTTAGGAAGTGGGGGTCAGGCAGGACTGCAGGAATGTCTTGGCAGTAACAGGAACAGAAATTGGCAAGGCTATAAGGTTATCTTTAGCTTGCAGCTGCAGCTTTTTAGATAGGTCAAATTCTTTGTAAACCAATTAATTTTGTAAAAAGGCTAGGCACTTTGTAAGACATAAATTTACAGGAGTTATAAACAAGTTACAAGCAAATGGAAGGAGATAGGGGCTAAGCTGGGGTCTTGTAGCTTGTAAATCACTGAGTGGCAGTAACATTCTTCTTTTAAGGCTTTTTAGCAGGCCTTTGCTACTTCTTACAAAGAACATCTGAAGCCCCTACATATTTACATGTTTAGCAGACTTCTGCAACTTTTTACAGGGAATATTTGGTGCCCCTACAGGAACAACAAATTGACGTTTCTCTCTCTTTCTCCTTTCCTCTCTCTAAAATCAATTAAAAATTTTTTTAATTGTTAAAAAAAAAAAGAGGACACCTTTTTAACGTTTTTGCTGCAAGGCTGGACATTAAGGAGCCCTTTCGGTCAAGGCTTTCTCACTTTTCCCTTTTCTTTCTCCCTCCCTTCCCCTCTCTCTAAAAATAAATAAATAAAATATTTTTAAAAATTCTGTGCACAAACCTGCACATGTATGTTTTACAGGAGCTTAACTTATAATTACAAAAATCTTTGAAGTAAACAAGATGTCCTTCAGTAGATGAATGGGAAAATAAACTGTGGTACATCCAGACAATGTAATATTATTGAGCCATAAAAAAAAGAGCTATCAAGCCATGAAAAGACATGAGGAACTGTAAATGCGTATTACTAAGTGAAAGAAGCCCAGTCTGAAAAGGCAACATAATGTGTGATTCCAACTATATGATATTGTGGAAGAGGCAAAACTATGAAAATAATTTTAAAAATTAGTGTTTTCCTGGATTTGGGGGGAGGAAGGGATGATCAGACAAGTCACTAAGAATATTTAGGGAAGTAAATCTGTTCTGTATGATACTATTAATAGTATATACATGTCATTATATATTTATTAGAATTTGTAGAATGTACAACACCGAGAGTGAACCCTAGTGTAAGCTATGGACTTTGGTTGATAATGATGTGTCACTGTAGGTTCATTGTTTATAATTAAAGTACCACTCTGGTGTGAAATGTTGATGGCAGAGGAGGCTGTGCATGTGTGAGAACAGGGGTTGTGTAGGGACTCTCTGTACTTCCTTTTTTTAAAAAAAGATTTTATTTATTTATTTTTAGAGAGAGAGGAAGGGAGGGAGAAAGAGAGGAAAGAAGCGTCTGTGTGTGGTTGCCTCCCATGTGCCCTAGCTGGGACCTGGCCCACAACCCAGGTATGTGACATGACTGGGAATTGAACCAGCAACCTTTTGGTTCATGGGCTAGCATTCAATCCACTGAGCCACACCAACCAGGGCAGGAACTCTCTGTGTTTTATGCTCAATTTTTCTGTGAACCTAAAACTGCTGTAAAAAAATAAAGTCTACTTGATAGAAAAAAAACGCAGTGTAGTTTTCAGAATACCAGCTTCAGCACCACAGCAGTATATAGAATCGTGGATTTGAAGCTGAATGACGTAGTTGTAACTATGCAGAAACCTTATTTTATTTAATCTGTTCTTTTATTTTTATTTTGTCTCCTTTGACTCAAACTGGCCTCATCCAGCACCCTGACTCACTCACCTCCCTCTTCTTTGCTTAAACATTAAGTCCTCAGGACAATGAGGATCTGATCAGCATTTAGTAGTCTTAGAAACAAGGTCCTAAGTCTACTGACTATTGAGACAGACTTTTCTTTTTCTGCTTTACCAAAAAAATTTTATTGAATTAAAAAAAAAATTTTTTTATTCATTTATTTTCAGAGAGAGGGGAAGGGAGGGATAAAGAGGGAGAGAAAAATTGATCGGTTGCCTCTTGCACAACCCCAACTGGTGACCTGGCCTGCCACCCAGGTATGTGCCCTGACCAGGAATCAAACAAACTGGTGACCTTTTGGTTCTCAAGTTGACACTCAATCCACTGAGCCATACCAGCCAGGGCAAGAGAAAGTTTTCAATCAAACTAAACATAATATCTTGGCCTCAGTTGCATGTTAGCTCTAGACCCAGGAAAGTGGAACAATCCCACAGAACAAATCCTCGTGAAATTGTAACTGAAAAAACAGAGGTTCAGCTGCCTGCTGTAACATAAGCTAAACTTCTGAGGCAGATGCTGGTGCAAAAGAAAAGAGGTTTTATTCAGGTGCCATGTAACCTGGGAGAATGGTGGACTCCTGTCTCAAAGACTATCTCCTTTTCCTGCTCAAGACCCTGTTCTTACAGAGATAGGGAGGGGAGGGTGCTTTTTTTTGTATCCAATTACCTTGTAAGCTTTTGGTGCACTCACAGCCCTATCCGTTCATCTTTCTAGCTTTGGTGCCCTCAGTATAAAAACCTGCCCCTGCTGCCATCTTGGCAAATGAAGAAAACTCCCTGCACTTTGTCTACAATAACAAAATTGGATAGAACAACTCCATGGCTGACACCAAGACCAAATGCAATGATCAAGTACTCCTTACCCTGGTGTCACGCTGTATTTGTCCTGAGAAATCGTCCACAGAACAGTCTAAGTTTTTACACCAGGTTTACTGAGGGAAGAGACAGAAAGCAGTCAGAAACAGAAGGGAAACTCCAAGTCCACTTTCAGGGCCTGTAGGGGTGTAGGGGGGTGGGGGCAAAGGAAGGGGGAAGCAGAAAGCGGGGCATGGGAAAGAAGGGGGGGGGCAGCTGTCTATTGCCCTGAAGAACCCATAGCAATGGCATCCTACTCATGTAGCTACAGGCACCGGCTCCAGTTTCCAGACATACATATAGGTTAGGATGAGTTTATAGATCAACACATTCAACAGGTTATTTACATCTCTCTACTTTTCCCCAGTCAATATGTCATGCTAGGTCCATCAACATTTCTTCTGGGAATGAGCAAAGTTCATTTTAATTTCTTATGGGGGAAGCTGGGATCTATGTTAGTTTGCATATGGCTTATTTGCATATGTCAAAAGGCCAGCGCAGGGGTCCAGCTGCCATCATGTTTTGACAATGAACAAATGGGAAGTGTAGGCCGAAGATGCCCAGAGGAACTGGGCTGGAGGGAGGAGCCTTTGTGCTTGGAGCTTGCACAGCCACAGTAGAAGCTGTGGTAGAAGCCTCACTCCCTCTCGTTGATTGTACCACCTGGACCACTATGTTCTGCCACCTACCACCAACCAATCAGTAGAGACCACCACTCTAATTCTATTAGTTACCATGATTAATAATTTTCTTCCCCGTCCCTTGGAAGCCATCGGGGAGCCAGGTCTTTGCGCATGAGCTACCTGTGACTCTGGGCTTGGCCTGTTTCCTTAATAAACCCATACTTTCTTGGCTGCAAATTTCTGTTTGTGACCTATGGGACTTTGGTGCATGCAGGCATATAGACCCCTTCAGTCTGGTAACATAGTTTGATAATCAGCACACTCTTCTTGCAAACAACACAAAGAAACTAGAAAAATTTAATTTTATTTATCAGCCTCCCAATGTATATATTACTGTTTTGGTGTGTGTTAATTCTATCTTAATAGTTAAATTTTAGAAGATATTAAATTAGTATTTCTTTTTACTGTCAATGATTATGTAGGATTTTTACCTATTCTCCACATCATTATTTGAAGGAAATATGTTTCTATAGCTGCTTTTAATTTTTATTGTGGCAAAATTTACATGCAGTAAAAAGCACAGACCTTATGTAGTGTAGGGCAATGAGTTTTGACAAATGCATATACCATATAACCCTACTCTGGATGCTTTTAAGATATGCTATTATTCCTTAATGTTATTCAGTTTCACTGTAATATGTCTATGTGTAGGCTTCTTGTCATCTATTCTGCTTGAATCTTGTTGGGCTTCTTGATTCTTCATTAGTTCTGGAAAGTGTTTGCTTCATGCTCTCTTAATTTTTCCAGAACTCCAATTAGTTAAATTTCTCACTTCACCCTCCATGTCTTATTTTATCTTTCATGTTCTTCTCTTTGTTGCTCAGTACTTAATTCTGGATAATCTCTTTTAATTTATTTCAAGTTTATTAATCCTATCTTCAATTAAATCTAAACTGCTCTTTGAGATTTTTTAAAAGATTTTATTTATTTATTTATTTATTTATTTTTAGAGAGGGGAAGGGAGGGAGAAAGAAAGGGAGAGAAATACTTATGGCAGAGAAATACTGATTGGTTGATTCTCACATGCTTCCTGAGTGGGAACCAAAACTCAGGCATGTGTCCAAACCTAGAATTGAACCAGTGATCTTTCACTTTGCTGGACAACACCCAACCAACTGAGCTACACTGGTCAGGGCTCTTTGGGTCTTTAAAAGAAAATTTAAGTGGAAATTTTCAAATACAATTGAGAGGAAAGCATAATGAATCTCAATGTACTCATAAACCTGTTTCATCTATTATAAAATATGGTCAATTTTGTTTCATCTATACCCATACTACTTCTCCCAGACTCCCACAGAATTATTTTAATGCAAATGCGAGATATCATACCACACCATTGGTAAATACATAAGTATGTATCTCAAAGATATAAGGGATAGTTTTTAACATAACAAGTAATAATACTATTATTACATCTAGAAACTTTAACATAACAATATTATTATATCTAGCAAAATGAACTATTAGATTTGTGCGAGGAAGAAAGGCGGAAGATTGTAAACCAGTTCAAAGCCTCTACTGAGGAGGTCCAAGCAGGCAGGCTGAGTCTGGAGTGACTGCCACCCCAAGCAGAAACAGAGCAGGGGGTGTTTAAGGGGTGGGAAGTTGGTGGGACTTCTGAAAGTCAAGATGGAGCTAGTGATAGGGAAGTAGTCTCTGAGAACAGGGAAGTTGCTAAAATGTTGTCAGAAAAAAATGATATTTTTGTTAAACAGGATAACTGCAGGGCATAGGCAGTTACTGGGAATAGCAGATTTATTGGGGGCTTGCTAAAATTTGATCTGAATTCCTGGAGCCCAGCTCTTATGCCTAAGATTCCTGCCTTTGTTTTATTGTTTCTGGGGAGTTGGGTCAAAGGTCCATTTTCTGAAAGTGATTTGAGCTGAAGTTAGGATGTAGAACTGACCCTATATTTCTTCTTGAGGTATCGGTTGATATGGAAGGGTATGGAGTAGGAGTATGTCACCGACAGCTTGATTTGTGGCAGCCTGCATTGTCCTGCAGATAAAATTTATTAAAAGGCATAGGAGCCCTAGCTGGTGTGGTTCAGTGGATAGAGTGCTGGCCTTCAAACTGAAAGGTCACAGGTTCAATTCCCAGTCAGGGTAAACACCTGGGTTGTGGGCCAGGTCTCCAACTGGGGGCATGCAGGAAGCAACTGATCTATGTATCTCTTACACATCAATGTTTCTCTCCCTCTCTTTCACCCTCCCTTCCCCTCTCTTTAAAAATAAATAAATAAAATCTTGAGACTTGTGGCCAAGATGGAGGCCTAGACTGACACAATCAATCTCCCTCCACAACTAAGAAGGAATATAACTACTGAAAAACCAGAAATAACCAGAAGTTCCAGTAAATAAATGGAAGTCCAACGTATGAGGTTATAAAGAAGTGGTGCTCATCTGGACAGGTAGGAGGGGTGAAGCCAAGGTAGAGATGTCAAGCTGTGCTGGCGGTGGCAGCAGCGGCAATGGCGGCAGGATGGCGGTAAGCTCAGACACCCATATTTAAGGGGAGGCAAGAAGAGTCTGGGAAGCAACCCCGGCTACAGACCAGACCCGTCAGCTTGTGATTCCAATGCCTCTGGGGAAGGCAGACCCCCATTGCCTTGGACTATGAGGCCTGGAGGGGGTGGGGATGGAGGAGGAGGCTCCCGGTCTCTCAGCAGAGAGTGAATGGCAGGAATCCATCTTGGACCCCCACCCCCACAGAAAACCCCACAGCGTGGTGAGATGGGTCACCCTGTTGTGACGAGTGCATGGGGCTCCGCCCTCTATAGCATAGGAGGTGTGGCAGCCCTGCCCAGGAAGCAAAGCTAAACACAAAACTGTCAGGATGGCACAGATCATGATAGAGGTCCTGGTGACGCAGCTGACCAGACAGCAAATATCTAATCTAATGAAGCAGCAGATAGGAAATCTTTCTGAGGCACAGTTCAGAGCTTTGGTTATACAAATGCTTACAGACCTAACAGCAAATCTTAAACAAGACGGGGAAGGAATGAAGGCTAGTCCTGCTGAAATGAACAAAAACACATATGAAACTAGTGGTGAGGGCAAGAAAACCAGGGATCAAATCAACAAATCGGAACATAGGGAAGGAACAAACAGTCAGCCAGTGCAGAAAGAGGAAACGAAAAGTGAGGAAAATGAGGAGAGGCTCAGAAACCTATGGGACAGCTATAAGCGGGCCAACAACCGAATCATAGGGTTGCCAGAAGGTGAAGAAGAAGAACTAGAAATAGAAAAATTATGTGAAAAAATAATGAAGCAGAACTTCCCTAACTTGGGGAAGCAAATAGACTTACAGGTCCAAGAAGCACAGAGAGTTCCAAAGAAACTGGACCCAGGGAGAATCACACCAAGACACATTATAATCAAAATGTCAAAAATTAAGGATAAAGAGAGAATCTTAAAAGCAGCAAGAGAGAAGAAGAGAATTACATACAAAGGTGTTCCAATAAGACTGTCAGCTGATTTCTCAAAAGAAACTCTGCAGGCAAGAAGGGACTGGCAAGAAATATTCAAAGTAATAAAAAGCAAAAACCTACAACCACGATTACTCTATCCAGCAAAACTGTCATTCAGAATAGAAGGGCAGAGAAAATGCTTCCAGGACAAAGTAAAACTGAAGGAGTTCATCAGATCCAAATCACTGTTATATGAAATGTTAAAGGGACTTGTTTTGGAGAAGGGGGATCAAAACTATGAACATTAAAATGAAAACTGTATCACAACAACCAACAACAGAAGCTAGGGAACCAAAACAAAGGCAAACTAAGTATGCAACGAGAGTGTGAACAGAATTATAGGCATGGGGAACATTATGGGGGGAGGTCAGGAGGGAGGGGGAAGAAGGGAAAGGGAGGGAGATGGTACAGGAATTAAGAAGCACAGTAGGAGGGAGTGGAGTAGATAGAAAGATGTTGAGAAGAACTATATGCACAACCAATCTGCATGGACTAAGAGGGGGAGAACAACTGGAGGGTGGGGTCACTGGGTGGAGGGGAACAAAGGGAAAAGAAATTGGGGCAACTGTAACAGCATAATTAATAAAGTACATATTTTTAAAAACTCAAAAAAATGAATAAATAAAATCTTTAAAAAAAGAAGACCTATGAGACAGGGACCTACTAAGAAAAAAAAGCAGATTATTTTTATTAGGGTTATAAAAGGTATTAATATGGCTCAGGGGGCGGGGATAAATAGTAGAAGTTCTCAAGCCAGGAGAGGTCACTGGCAGCATTTATTTCTGCACATTTTATGATGTCAGTGTTTTCTTTTAAAACTTTTAAATCTTCTACAACCTGCCCACTAGTGTTGACATGAAACAACACGTCTCATTTAACAGAGCACATGTTCCACCTGTCTCAGCAGCTGAGGAGAGGCAAGGCAATCTTTGTAAAAATACCAGCAGAGGGAGGTAGGCCTGGAAGTAGGCTGTCCTGCCCTAGAATTCACCCTACTCCTGCCCTGCTCTTTTCAGGGCAGGGGCTGGAGAAAAGCGGCTGAGGTTACAGGCTCAGGCCTTATGTGGTGGTTGAAAAGTGGCCTGAGTTTAGAAGTGTCACCTTTTCTTCCCTCTGCATTGGAGAGGCAGGCACCCAGCTGTTTCTGCAATCAGTAATGAGTTTGAGTAGTGAGTTCATTACCCTATTGTTCCCAGGACCTGGTAGCTCCTAGGTCTAGAAGTTACAGTGTTTCAAAGACTTATCTCTTTATTCTTTCTTTCCCTGCTTTCTTTCACTTCTTTAATTCTTTCTTTTTCTGCTCCCTCAGGATCCTTCACTTTCTTAATTCCTTTCTTTCTCCTTCCTTCCCTTCACTTTCTTCAATTTACACAGCCCAGCTCCGACTTACATGAACCCTCTGCAACTTACATAGTCCTTTGTGCAGAATAATATTCTGAATGAGGGAGATAAGTTTCCTTTAAAGTTAATCAGGCATCTGATTAATACTTTGCTTTTTAAACAGATATAGGAAAAAACTTTATGCAGTTGGCAAATATACACAGTGCTCAGAAGTGAGCTGTTTCATTATCTTGTAACTCACAGCCTCGGTTCCCATGCCCTCCCCCCGCCCGCCTGCAGCTGCTTGGAAGATTGCGGTATTTTGGTCTCAGAGATCCCCATGATAGTAGGGTGTGTCAAGCGGAAGCCGAATTTGGCCTTGGTCGGCCCCGTCAGGCTTGCAACTACAAGATAACTAAACTAGATTCAATAGTTTCTTTTTTCTTCCTTCTATGAAGCAACCCCCTCCTTCCCTAGGAGTCCAGAGTCAGAGCCACTCGCAGCACGGCTCCCTCCCTGGTTGCTAATTCCCTCAATAAACTTCTTTTTTCCTTCTTGCTGCGTCTTGATGGCTTTCTGAGCGACTCCATTCTTACAGTAACCTTGACAACTGCAAGTAGGCTGAAGAAGAAGGGGAGGGATCAGGTTTGGGCGATCTTCTGCTGCCCAAGTACCAGATGTTTCCTTTTGTGTATTGAGGGAAGGGTGAGAATTTTCCCTCTTCTTACCCTTGTTCCTAATTAACATGGGGGCAGAGAGGCCAAGCCCATTTGAAGCTGAAGTTGAGTGTAATGCTTGGGTCAGGCAGGTAACGAATGGCATCACCTCCTGCTAGGGGATAGTGATCAAAAGCATGGTATTAGAGGATTAGATGGCTGCTTGGCTAGAAAACAAACACAGCAATTTGTAAAGCAGATAGGAATTGGGGGGAGGGTAGAGATATAAGTGGGGCAGTCAGAGAAAGGGGAAAGACTTATGAGTGAGGCAATTTGAATGAAAAGGCCTAATTAGGAGAACAGGATCTGGAACAGCCAGGACTTTCCACTACAGGCTAAAATCTTGCTTCTGCTCTTGAGAACTAATCCTAAGTGGGGAATGTACTGCAGAGATGGGACAGTAGGGTTGCTTTTACAGCGTGGCTCTTGTGTGGACTTCTACTTGTGACTGGTGGGAAACCTGGCATTCTGTCCTGGCCCACGTCCCAGCTTATCCTCTCATGGGTGTCTTTCTTTGCAGCGAGCGCCCTAGTGGCTTTTGATTTTTGAACTGGTGCCCATGGGTTGCAGCAATTTCTTAAAAGAGAGAGAGCAAGACATTCAACTGACAAATGTAACATTGCCCCTTCTTATAGCTCCTGCAGGGGTTTTCAGATGCAGATTAAGTAGCTAGAAGCCACCTGGGGTGGAGAGATACTGAAATAATGGAGGGAAGAGAGTGGGGAGTGGTAGGTGTTTGAGACAGAGTGAGGAGAAAAATGCCATGCGATCTCTGAGGAGAGGGAAGGAGTATCTGGGCTTTAAGCTTGGCTAGAATATCTCATCCAGGTATTGGCATTGGACAGCGAGGGAGGACTAGAAATGAGTGGGCAAAAACATATTCCTCTAATGAACATGGAAGGAGGGCAGTAGTGGATGGTTGCGAGACTATGCCATCAACCCCAGCAGTCGAGACTGAGGAACTGGTAAGTGGCCCGGTGTATTCAGGGAGGGCAAAGTAAGTGGCCCTCATACCAATAAGGAAATAAATTGGCTTACCTGCTATTGACAGAATGACCCGAGTTTCCATCCTGTTGGTTATGGTGAGGCCATATGCGGTTCCTGGGCAACGTCAGTCTTTTGCCACTAATCTCAGAAGCAGTCTCCTGCTGCTAACCCCAGAAGGTCTGGAAGTTCAAAAGTAGGGGTCTGATCTGGGTGGATAACTGATATCCCCTTGCTTTGAGAGGCCTAGGGGCCAGTCAGACTTCCAATGGCCCTCTAGTTTGCACAGTGGCCACAGCCCTGGAGGGGCTCAGGGACTTGGGCACTGTTTAGCCCAGTGCCTAGGCTTCCCACGCTTAAAACAGATCCTTGGAGTTCTTCCTTTTTGCCTAGGGAATTCTCAGGTTTCTTTTAAAGCCGAAGTGAGTAGCTTACAAGCTTAGCTTCCTCCCTTTGTTTTTCCTGCTGGGCTCATGCCTCATTTCTGTTATGAAAGACTGTAAAGGCCAGGTAACTAATTCAGTTTGGCCCATTTGAGGTTCTGCCTCTAATTTTTGGAGTTTACAGAGCACGTCTGGGGTCGTTTAAGAAATAAAATGCAGTGCATGTTCTCCCGGCTGAGGGTGCGCCCAACTCTGCAGACTCGTGAATAAACACCTTGCTTTGCTGCTCAAAAAAAAAAAGAAAAAAAAGAAATAAAATGCATGTGTAGGAGTATGGATCCCTGGGGGGAATTGGGGTTTAAGTTGGTAAAGCGCTGCAGGGCTTCCTGCAATTTGGCTAAGAAGGCAGCTGGGTTTTCATCTGCTCCTTGTGAAATTTCTTTCAGTTTGTCATAGTTGACCGCCTTATGGACAGCTGCCTGGAGTCCCACAGTCAAGCAGATTATCATATGAATGCGGGCTAGTCGGCCAGGCTTTCCCTCCTGATAATCCCAATGAGGCTCTTCCTGGGGGGCTGCAGTAGCCCCGAGGAGACCATTATTAGGGTCTTGTCTGTTAAGAGTATCAGCATGAGCCTGGGCTGCCAACCAAACCCGTTCCTTCTCAGGAGTCAGACACGTAGAGAGGATGACATGAAGGTCGTGCCAGGAGAGGTCATAGGAGACAGTGAGATACTGGAATTCCTTAATGAAATGGTTTGGGTCAGTAGTATAGAAACTAAAGTTTTGTTCTACTTGGGAGAGGTCAGAGAGGGTCCCTGGGGCCCAGCAACCTGTCTAAGAGGGAGGACACCATGAGGCTGACAGGGGGACTGGTGCCAAGAGGACTTAGTTCTTCAGGGCAATGGAGGAGGTGAGGAATTGTCTTGTGATGTAGCTTGAAAGTAGGGGAGAGACTAATGGAATCAGAGTGGTTGGACTTGGGGAGAGCAAAGGAGGATTTAGTAAATGGAACAGGATTGAAAGAGGGAGGGGCACCTGCATAGGTCAAATAAGACTTGAATATAGGGAATGTCACTCCACTTGCCCAGGTGGTGACAATAGTTGTCAAGATCAGTTAATATAAGAGGGTTATGTGTCCCATTTTCAGGTCAAATGGGCCCACTGTCTAATTTATATTAAGGTCATGCAGTATTACAGAAGAATATTAATTTTTTTAGGTTTGAGGTCCATTTCAAGGCCTAAGTCCTTGAGGCTTTTCAGGAGACACTCCAAGGAGTGTTTCATGGGAGTTTGGATTCTCCCAGACCCACATTGACAAGGACAATAAATATAAGAAGTGTGAGGATTAAGACCTATCTCTTGGCTTGAGGGTCTCCCAGGGGCCATCCCACCCTGGGAGCTATCAGAGCCACTACATGGGGAGAGAAGCGTCCCCCGCTTTCTTCTTGCCCGCTGGGGTCCAGAACCCAGCTGCACCTCTCACCCAGCGCTGGGATTTCAAAGTGTTGTCCAGTGACAACAGAAAGAGAGAGAGAATGTAACAGAACCTCTGGGCTGCTCCGATTGAAACAGAACCCACGGGCTGCTTAGTTAGGGGCCCGACTGCCCGCCGCCAGAATTACAACTCTCAGTACTAGAGTTTAGTGAAAAGAAAAAAAGAACTGTTTATTCAGCAGTTAAATAGATTTAGATTATTTGAGGATTTCTGCTGTTGAGTCTTATGTTCTTTAAAACACCCACAAACACATAGTTCTGCCTCCCTCTACCAAACCAGGCCAGCGTTAGAAAAGTCGGAAACACCGTTTCCCCACTTCCTAGGCACAGTTCAGCTTTACCGGTAGCTGCCAATCACTCAAATCTGGTTGGGGAGGCCCTTTCTGTGCTGTGGTGCCCTCCAGCTCTCAGTGCAGGACCGCCTGGATTCTCAGCCTCCTTGTAAACTGCCTTCTTCCTGCAACCCACTTGGATCTCCTCTCCTTCTCAAAACTGCATGGTGAGAGCCTCTTAAAGCGGCCTGGAGAGCCTTCTCAAAACCGCATGGACAACTCAGCTTCTTTAATCTGCATGAAGAAGGCCCCTTCAGCAAGCTGCATGGAGGGATAGCGAGAGAGAGCGAGAGAGAGCGAGAGAGCGAGAGAGCGAGAGAGCGAGAGAGCGAGAGAGCGAGAGAGAGAGAGAGAGAGAGAGAGAGAGAGAGAGAGAGAGAGAGAGAGGGCATGAGCCAGAGAGAGCGAGAGAGAGCTAAAATGTCCACAGCTGCTTATATATCCCTGACTGCGTCCTCTGATGCAGTGGGTGTTGCAAGCAGTTCTGACCATTCACAGAACCCTACGCAGGCTCTATAGGCTCCTTCCATACCATCCCACAGTTCAAGACTCCTCCCATCTTCTTGAGCCTTGGAAGTATCAAAGCCATTTTGCATAACAAAGACACTAGCAACTAGTCCCAGGCATGCTCTGGCTCTCGCTCTCTCGCTCTCTCTCGCTCTCTCTTGCTCTCGCTATCCCTCCATGCAGCTTGCTGAAGGGGCCTTCTCCATGCAGATTAAAGAAGCTGAGTTGTCCATGCGGTTTTGAGAAGGCTCTCCAGGCCGCTTTAAGAGGCTCTCACCATGCAGTTTTGAGAAGGAGAGGAGATCCAAGTGGGTTGCAGGAAGAAGGCAGTTTACAAGGAGGCTGAGAATCCAGGCGGTCCTGCACTGAGAGCTGGAGGGCACCACAGCACAGAAAGGGCCTCCCCAATCAGATTTGAGTGATTGGCAGCTACTGGTAAAGCTGAACTGTGCCTAGGAGGTAGGGAAATGGTGTTTCCGACTTTTCTAAGGGTGGCCTGGCTTGGTAGGGGGAAGCAGAACTATGTGTTTGTGGGTGTTTTAAAGAACATAAGACTCAACAGCAGAAATCCTCAAATATCTAAATCTATTTAACTGTTAAATAAACAGTTCTTTTTCTTTTCACTAAACTCTAGTACTGAGAGTTGTAATTCTGGCGGCGGGCAGTCGGGCCCCTAACTAAGTAGCCTGTGGGTTCTGTTTCAATCGGAGCAGCTCAGAAGTTCTGTTACACTAGTAAACCATGGGAACAAAGGATAGAACACTGAATTAATGGATATAGTCCTACCCTCATGGATCTTACAGTTTGGTGGAGACCATAAATAAACCAGGTGGTGGTAAGTGCTATAGGTGCTCCACTGATGACATGTCAGTCCTAGTCCTCTCTGTCCCATTGTATAACAGTAATCCAATTTCCCTTTGGTAATACAACAAGGATATCTTAATATAATATAATATTTAGCCAATGTCAAAATTTCCCTATTGACTCATAAAATATTTTATTTTTCAATTACAGTTAACATTCAATATTATTTTATATCAGTTTCAGGTCTATAGCATAGAGGTTAGACAAAGATAATTTACAAAGTGATACCCCAATAATTCAAGTACCCATCTGACACTATATAGTTATTATAATATTATTGACTATATTCCCTGTGCTGAACTTTACATCCCATGACTATTTTGTAACTACCAATTTATGTTTCTTAATCACTTTACCATTTTTTATCTAGTCCCCCAATCCTCCCTCTATCAACCATCAGTCTGTTTTCTATATCTGTGACTGTTTTTATTTTGTTTGTTTATTTTATTTCGATTCCATGTGTAAGTGAAATCTTATGGTATTTGTCTTTGTCTGACTTATTTCACTCAGCTTAATACTTTCTAGGTAGGTCCATCCATGTTGTCGCAAATAGTAAGATTTCATTCTTTTTATGGTGAGTAATATTTCACTGTATAAATGTACCACAACTTTTTTATCCACTTGTTTATTTGTGGGCACATGGGTTGCTTCTATATCTTGGCTATTGAAATAACACTGCAATAAATATAGGGGTGCATATATCTCTTTAGATTGGTGTTTTGAGTTTTTTCATATATATATTCAGAAGTGGAATTTCTGGGTTCATAAAAGCCTTTTTGTAGATGGTTTTATTCAGAACCTATACATTGCATTTGGCTGATGTGTTTCTTAGATCTCTTTTAATCTTTAACAATTCTCATTTCCCCTTTTTTCTTGCAATGTATTTGTTGAAGAAATTGGGACATTAATCCTATTTTATTACTGATTACATCAGAATGTGATTCTGATGATGTCATTTAACATATTCTCCTATTTCTCATATTTCCTGTAAACTGGTAGTTATATTTAAAGTCCTGTACTTTTGGCAAGAATCCTTCACAGATAATGCTCTGTATTTCCTATGGTATCCCATTAAGAACATAATGTCTGGTTGTTCCTCTTTTTATGGTGTTAAGTTTTATCAGTGTATGTACATAGTGTCAGCTTAATTAATCTACAAGCATCTTAAGTAATGTTTCTGACAGTCATTGCTGGCTACTGCCTAGACCAGTTATTTCATTAGGATTGTAAAATGATGATAGTGTGTCATTCCTTCTGCACTTACTAATGGGATTCTTTTATGAAGGATAATTGCTTCTTAAACTATTTAGTTTATCCATTCGGTTTTTAATTTAAAACTTCATATTTTTATTATTCCAACCTCTATTTTAAATATGTTAGGTCATTTTTATAGTTTTCTGTTGTATTTTCAAATTTCTCTTATTTCTTTAAGTATAGTAAGCATAATTATTTTATAATGTGTCAGATAAATACAATATCTAAAGTCTTTGAAGCTCAGTTTCTGCTATTGTTTCTTCTGGTTCCCATAGGATCTTATCCTTTTTGTGTTTAGCCATTTTTATCATGACCTACTATCTTTCCTTGGAAAGTAATTTGTAGTTCTTCGGTGCTTATGATGAAGGTACTTTTTTCCAGAGTGAATTTGTGTTTGCTTTTGCCAAGTGCCTAGGGATTATACTCTCCTCCTTGGAACCACTTAAATCTAAATTTGCAGCTTGACTTTTATTTACCCATCCAAATGTTGTGAAACTGGACTGCAAATTTCTTTTAAAGTTTCCTTGTGGTCACAAATTTCCCAGTTCCATTTGGCACCAAGTCAAGTTGCCTTGTAGTTCCCTGGAGATGGAGAGCTGGGGGCAGCTTTACTACAGGGAGGATCTTCTCTCAGACTCACCACCTTGAGTGGGCCTTCTTCTGTCCCTTCCTTTGGAAAATAAAAACGAAAACAAACAAACAAACAAACAAAACCCCACAACAACAAAGCTTAATTCTGCAATTGTAAATGCCCTTCAAACAAAGGAGACTGCAGTGTTTCAAATACCTCTCTAGGTTTCTGACTTCATTTAGATTTAGGCCTGTTAATTCTTTGTCACCTTGTTAGCTATACCATGCTTTTAAGCTTTTCCAAAACAACTTTTACTTTCATTTGAATTTTGTCTTCTCTGCTACTCCTTAGCTTTCTACATACTTATCATTAATACAGCCCCAAACTCTCCTCTGGTTATACAAGTCTCTTCTCAATCGACTCAAATACCTTAGGTATTCTATCAATTTTATTTTCTTTTTTAAAGATTTTATTTATTTATTTTTAGAGAGAGGGGAAGGGGAGAGAAACATCAGTGTGTGGTTGCCACTCACGTGTCACCACCTGGGGACCTGGCCCACAGCCCAGGCATGTGCCCTGACCAGAAATCGAACCAGCGACCCTCTGGTTTACAAGCTGGTGCTCAATCCACTAAGCCACACCAGCCAAGGCTTCAATTTTATTTCTTGAGGAAATCACTCCCAAATCCTCTGAACTTCTCTGAGTTTGACAAATTGATCTATAATCCTGCCCTATAACTTGGAATCTCCCTTGATCATTGCTCTTGGGATCCTTTTGTGTGTGTGTGTGTGTGCTGGATCTTCTGTTTCTTGGATTCCACATCATTCTCTTTTTTACTTGTCTTTATTGATTTGTCTTGGTATAATAAATCCTTTCCTATCTTTCTGAAAAACAATGCCTGGAGTATCAATATCTGGAGACCTTACATATCTGAAATTGTCTTTATTCTGGACTTAAAATTAAATCAGTTTGGCCAAATATAGATTTTAGGTTAGAATTTCTTTTTTCTAAATTCTGAAGGCATTTCTTCACTATCTTCTACCTTACAGTGTTGATGTATTGATAAGTCTAATGCTGTTCTGATTTTTGACCTTTGTATGCAATTTGTGCTTTTTATCTCGGAACTTTTGGAATTGTTTCTGTGTTCAGTGTTCTTATAATCCATAATGATGTGTCTTGGCGTGGCCCTGATTTGTTTTGCCTGGTGCTTATTATGCTCTTTTAATTTAGATACTCAACTCTGGTTGGTGGACTGAATGAGCCAGCCTGTGAACCAAGAGGTCACTGGTTCGGTTCTTGGTCAGAGCATACACCTGAGTTGTGGGCAGGGTCCCCGGGTTGGGGGCACATGAGAGAGGCAACCAATCCATGTTTCTCTCCCTCTCTTTCTCATTCCTTTCTGCTCTCTCTAAGAATAAAATAAATTCTTTTTTTTAAGTGTGTTTTATTGATTATGTTATTACAGTAGTTCCAATTTTTTTCCCCTTTGCTCCCCTCTGCCCAGTACCCTCCTTCCTTCCAGCAATCGCATTTGCCTTAGTTCAAGCCCATGGGTCGTGCATATAAGTTCTTTGGCTTCACCTTTTCCTATATTATTCTTAACATCCCCCTATTTTGTACCAACCAATTTTGCTTCTTAGTCCCTGCAACATTTTCCTGTTCCTCCACCCCCCCCAGCTGATAACCCTCCAAATGATCCCCATACCTATGATTCTGTTCCTATTCTGGTTTGCTTAGTTGGATTTTGTTTTTATTTTTTAGATTCGGTTGTTGATAGTTGTGAGTTTGTTGTCATTTTAGTGTTCATAGTTTTGATCTTTTTCTTAAGTAAGTCCCTTTGACATTTCATATAATAACGGCTTGGTGATGATGAACTCCTTTAGCTTCACCTTGTCTGGGAAGCACTTCATCTGCCCTTCCATTCCAAATGATAGCTTTGCTGGAACGAGTAATCTTGGTTGTAAGTTGCTTTTCATCACATCGAATACTGCTTGCCAGTCCCTTCCTGCCTGCAAAGGTCCTCTGAGAAATCAGCTGATAGTCCTATAGGCACCCACTGTAGGCAAATCTCCGCCTCTCTCTTGCTGCCCCCCAGGACTCTGTCTTTATCTTTCACCTTTGGCATCTCAGTCATGATGTGTCCGGGTGTGGTCCCCTCTGGGTCCAGCTCGCTCGGGACCCTCCATGCTTCTGGACCTGTATGTCCATTTCCTTCAGAAAATTTGGGAAGTTTTCCTCATTTTTTTCAATTCTTGCTTCCTCAAGTGAAAGTTAAAAATGAATTATAATACATATGGAACATAAAGTGAAAATGAAAAAAAAATAGTGAGGACATTAAAAAGCTTATTGGAAAGACTGTATGATGGGTTGGCATGTAAACCAAGGGTTTAATTGTAGGATTCTTTCATCTGTTTCCTTAAGAGAACCTGATGACAGTATCTTTGGGATTTGGGGGTGGGGGGCAGACTGGGTGCTGTCAGATTTTCCAGAAAGGTTTTCCAAAGGTATAATCAAGCTCTTGTTTACCTTTATTAGGGAATCAAGTTACCAGGTTTGCTAAACCAGTTACCATTCGTGTACTTGCTTTTTGTCTTCGAAAATGTTGCTGCTATTGTCTTTCCCTCTTTCTTTTGATACAGCCTGGAGGATAATTTGTGCATTCGTTCCCCTTCCCCCAGTCTTTAACGGAAGCCCCCATTGTTTCTTTATAATGTTATCAGAGGACAACATATTATACATAGAATCGTGTAGAAAGGTTTTGACACAATTACCAGGTGATCTTAAAGTTGTATGCCTATGAAAAGAGAAATGCTTTTATGTAATAGCTTGTTTTGCAACAAGTATTAAGTATTTTTCAGAGGTATTGCGTGCACCCACCCATTGGGGTCAATCCCCCGCCTGGCGGGGGCCAGATACAATGCACGAAACGACTAAAAAGTAGTAAGAAGAGATGTGGGTGACAGCTGTGCGAGAACAGAATAAAACTGCTTCCAAGGGCCCAGGGCAAAGACCGCGCCTCTCAGGAACTGGGAAAGGATGGGAGGTAGTCTGATCTCGTCGGTGATTGGTTGGAGTCCAGGACCAATCACGCGTAGCGAGTGGTTTTGCTAATCGTTAAGATCTACCTCCCCGTGGGCTTTGGAGCCACGTTTACAAATGGGACCAGGATACTTGAGAGGGACAGAAAATCTAACCAATGAAACTGTGAGATGTTAATAGACGTGGTGAGGCCGCTGCCAGGTTTAGGGCGGAAGGAGTTCTGGATAAGAAGGGGAGCGAAAGATGGCCGCAGAACTGCTGCTGTTCAGGCTGTTGGGGCTTCTGTTTTTGGGGCTTCTGTTACCTGCAAGTCTGACTGGCGGTGTCGGGAGCCTGAACCTGGAGGAGCTGAGTGAGATGCGTTATGGGATCGAGATCCTTCCGTTGCCTGTCATGGGAGGGCAGGTGAGGAGGCGTAGAGCGGGCGAGGGTCCTGGGCAAGGGAAAGGAGAAAAGTAGAAGAAAGGCAGCTGTGGAATCTGCTGTGGGAGCCTAAGGAGAATCGGGATGAATAGGTAGGAGTTTTCCGAAGTCTCCCGAGGATCGCAGACTGAGTCCCATTCCCTTAGGGCCAAGGAATGGAAGGGCGGGGTTTTCCTCTGTCAGCTTTGGTCCTAGTTCCTGATCGAAACACCCTCAGACTTCGTCCCCGTGGAGAAGTGATAGTGCCCTCTCCACTCACGCGCCAAACACAGCTGAAGGACTTATGGCTCATTCTGTCTTGTCTGGGCTTTTCCCCAGGATTTGAAGAGGGATCTCATTGTTCTTCCTGACCCAGCCTCTCTTTGCCTCCCTGTCCTCTGACTCTCCCTCCCTTCTTTCCCAGAGCCAAGCTTCGGACGTGGTGATTGTCTCCTCTAAGTACAAGCAGCGCTATGAATGTCGCCTGCCAGCTGGAGCCATTCACTTCCAGCGTGAAAGGGAGGAGGAGACACCTGCTTACCAAGGGCCTGGGATCCCTGATTTGTTGAGCCCAATGAAAGATGCTCCTTGCCTGCTGAAGGTGAAGGGAACTGGGATGGGTGAAATGAGGGCTTGGTAACTAACTGTCTGTCTGAGAGCCAGGCTGTCAGTTAGTAAGGTGGGATGGGGAGGATCTGTCAGAGTTAAGAAGGCCATTGGAGGAGTAGACATGTGGTACAGACGGGAAAGAAGCAAAGAATCTTGCAACCACTGATGACACTTTGCTGAATGCAGAGGAGAGTTAGGATAGATTTCAGAGTAAGGGTTAAGCCAAGATTGAGGTGACTAAAGGTGGTCAGTATGGGGTAAGAGGGGCACTCCCCTAGAGATGCCTTCCTGGGAGATACACACTGCCCCTATCACTCTGCCCCAATATCCTATTTTGTTTTCAATATGGCACTTTTCATGATCTGAAGTCTTCTCATTAACTGAATCATCCATTTGTTTATTTTTGGTCTGAGTCCCAGTGCTAGAATAAGTCCATGAGATCAGAGAATTTATCTTGTTCATAGCTGTATCCCCAGTGACTAGAGTAGCACAAGAAGTGATGTAGTAGTTCATTTTATATTTTATGTTTCCCTGGTCTGAACACTTCAAGAATACCATGATTTCTTACCTTTATGGAGACCAAAAAAGAATTTAAAAATCTTTTAAAAGGGAGGCATAGAAAACTCACATGTGGAAAACAGACTTTAGCGGTATCTAAGTTAGAGTAAAACAGCCCTCTCCCCTCTCTGAGAATCAGGTGAATTGAGTGTGGAAGCAGAGGGAGATGAGAAGTAGATGAGAAGTTATGTGTCCTAGAGCCAGGAGAGATTCTGCTTCTAAGAAGAGACATCTTCACTCCATCTCCATGAATTTTCTTTTTTTCTTCTTATTGTCAGACCAAGGACTGGTGGACATATGAATTCTGTTATGGACGCTACATCCAGCAGTACCACATGGAAGGTGACTCACGCCTACATTTTTCCTAAGCCCTCAGCAACCTGTCATGGAAGGTGACCTGCCTCCCCAGTCCCCTTCTCTTCTAGTCCTCTTAGAAGGGAATAATTGTGATTCATTGTGGTTTCTTTTGCAGATTCAGAGATCAAAGGTGAAGTCCTCTATCTTGGCTACTACCAATCGGCCTTCGACTGGGATGATGAAACAGCCAAGGTGACAGGAGTGTGGGATTGGGAGAGAAAGGGTTGCTGACTGCAGACCAAGAGTCCTGACAGGAAGGGAGGGTCAGGATTAGCTGCATGTTTCTTGGGACCTGATGGCCTTTCTTCCCCCTTGCTCTCTTTCTTATGCCCCATCTCTCCTGCCTGTTGTCTGCCCTCCTTCCCCCCAGGCCTCCAAGCAGCATCGCCTGAAACGCTACCATAGCCAGACCTATGGCAATGGATCAAAGTGCGACCTCAATGGAAGGCCACGGGAGGCTGAAGTTCGGGTGAGTCTTGAAAGAGGGAAGTTGGTACTTCCTTGGTGACAATTCAGATCCTAATGGAAGAGGGCAAGGTTAAAGTCAAGTGGGTCTCTCTCAGACCCTAAATGCTAAGTTTAACCCTTTGAGTGCCAACATCGCTGTGAGCTATGCTGACAAATTTTCCCAAAAGTGCCAGTGTCGCTCCCAGCGACTCTTTTTTTGATGGCTATAAATGTAAGTAACAATGGAATAATTCGTATTTTATGTTTTGTTCTCTTTTTTTGTACCTCAGGTTATATACTGATATAATTTTTTCTCATGTTGATCCAAATTTCTAATTACGCATGGCACTCAAATGGTTAAGACTCGTATTTCCAGCTACCAGCTCTATGTAATTGCCTAGAGATTCAGAAACACTTCTAGTCAACATTTCTCAAATCCCCTCCAAATCCCAAGTGTCACTGTTGACTGTTCTTTCTCCTTCTCTGTCTTCCTTTCTTCATTTAACAACTCTTCAGTGAGGTTATGCTGGTGTAGGTAGTGGGCTCTGCTCTAGGGATACAGTGGTGGGCAAACATGCAGCCCCTGCCCTCAAGAAATGCATAGTTTAGAGAGGAAGACAGATGTTGACAAAAGAATCACAGAAATGAGCCTGATTACAAACAGAGTGATACGAGGGAAAGGAATTTAGTTCTCTCAGAGTAAATACCAAAGCCCATTCATTCTATTCCAGATTTCTCTCACAACTCTCCTCTTCTTCCTACGCTTGATACCTCCATCTCTCACCTGCCTTACTGCCAACAGCATCCTAACAAATGTTCTAGATCTAGTGGTCCTTAGTGAGTTCAGGCAGGCAGGCAGATGTGTCATGGGAAAAGTTCCGTAGGCGATTTTAATGTGTATTCATTAACACACCTGCGGAGAGCCACATGATACAAGAATTACGTTTCTGTAATACAGATTTGCACAAGCAATTGTGTGCTGATAAATGTTGAACAGCCAGATTACCAGGGTGTAGGGTAAAGGAGGTGAAGAGGGGAGCGCTGATTTATAATGCTTACCAGTATTCTTTGTTTAAATATTCCCACCATGGCTAAATTCATGCTATCACCATAATGCCAACTGTCTTGCAACATTCCTGAAAATTTCCCAGGGGGCTCTTATGAACTGCAGTGAGCTCAACCAAACACACCACTATAAACATGTGTCACTTCTCTGCCCAGGCTGGAAAACCTTCAATGATTCTGCTTTATTTAAAGGGTGAATTCCAAATAGTTCAACCAAGACCAACGTGGTAGCAGTAAAAGGGGTGGAACACAGTCGGGCTCTGAATGTATTTTGAAGGTAGAGCCAATAAGATTTGTTGATAGATTGGATGTGGGGTGCAGTCAAATATGACTCCAGGGTTTTTAGCTTAAGCAACTGGAAGAATGAAATTGTCACTTAGTAAAGTGGGAAGAAGCACATTTGGAGGAGAAAACTAGGTTGGTGGTGTGCATATGAAGGCCAAGATGCCTATTAGACATCCCAGTGATAATATCCAGTAGAACTCTGATATTCTGAAGTTCAGGGATGAGGCCTGGCCTGGAGATAAAAATACTCATTGTGTTTCTGTCCCACTGGCCTTTTTCTCTGTCCTTGAACCAGTGGATCTCATTATTCCCTCTGCTTAGAGCTATCTTCCCACACATATGTGAATGCCTGCCTTCATCGTCTCATTCAAATTACATACCACTGTGACACTTCCACAGGGAGACTGACATAGGCACATAGACACACGTGTGCGCACACACATGCTCACCCTTCTACCCCCATCCTGGTAAACACCTTCAGTGTTTTATACTCATCAAAGCATGTATCATTTCCTAAAATTATCTTCTTTGTTTGAGTTTAATCTCTCTCTCTGTCTATTAGTCCCACTAGAATAAGCTCCAGGGAGGCAGAGACAATGTCTGTCTTATGTTCTGATGTATCTTCGTGTGTGAATCAGTGTCTAGCACCGAGTAGGTGCCCAGAAATTATTCATTGAATGAAAGGAATGAATGATAAGCCAATTCAAATGTCACCTATTCTATGTGACCTTTCTTGACTAACACAGAAAGTTAGTTGTGTTCCTTCAGTGCTTCATATACATACATCCACATAGAAGTGTATCCATGTCTTAGTCTGTTTGGGCTGCTATAACAAAATACCACAGGCTGGGTGGCATAAAAACAACAGAAATTTATTTCTCACAGTTCTGGAAGCTGGAATTTGGAGATCAGGGTGCTAGCATGGTCAGGTGAGGGTCCTCTTCCAGCTCACAGACTTCTTGTATTCTCATGCGGTAGAAAGGGTTAGTGGGCTCTGGGGGGATTCTTATAAGAACACTAATGCCATTCATGAGGGCTCTGTTCTCATGATCTAATCACCTCCTCAAGGCCCCACCTCCTAATATCACTTCGGGCGTTAGGATTTCAACATAGGAAGTCCTAATGTTTGTGGAGGGACACAAACATTCAGACCATGGCGGCTCAGAAGCATCCACATATGTAATCCAGTGTAGCACTTCATGTATTCTCATTATTTCTTTATTTCTTTGTAACTTCAGTAGGCCAAGAACTGAGGGCAAAGACTGCATTTTTCTAATTTCTGTTGAACATAATGCCCCATGACAAGCACTATAATAGAAACTGGGAATAAAATGATGACTGAGAGACAAGTCCTGCTCTCTGGAGGTAGATATTAAATAAACAGCCATGACAAGCAGGATAAATACTCTGACAGGTGAAGTACATATCATAGGGGAACATAAAATGAAGGAACTAACTGAGTCTAGGTAAAGGAGAGGCCTCTGGAAGAAAATAACCTTGGGATTGATGATTGAAGGATGAGGAGACGAGAGGATGGCCTATCCCAGGACTTGAGAGCTATTCACAGCAACTGGAGAGCATTGTGGGAAGGGGGTATGTGGGGTTGTGGGAGGGGAGCAGGGCAGTTGTTTAGAGAAGAGAAGTCACAGGTCATGAAACTAGCTATGTTGAGGAGTTTGGACAATCTGAGAAATGGGCGGAGCCAATGAAGTATGTTAAGCATGATAATGACATACTCAGTTTTGGTTTTGAAGGCTCACTCTGGCTGGGGTACAGAAAATGGTTGGGAAACCAGTTAGGAGGTAGTTGTAGCAATCCAGGTGAGAAAACAAGGTGGCCTCAGGGTAAAGAAATGTGAATTTTTGGAGAGATTTGGGGCATGAAATTAACAGAGTAAAACTCCCAGGTTGCTGGCTTGAGTAATTGGTTAGATGGTGGTTCCTGTTACTGAGATGGATATAATGGGAAGAGGAGTATGTTTGGTGAAGGAAAATGATTTTGGTTTTGAACAGGATTGATGTTAGTGCCTGCAGGCATCCAAATAGAGACATCTGAGGAGGCTGTTGCATCTCTCATTTGGAACTCAGGAGAGTGATCTCTATTGAACTTGGAGGGCTGGGAGTCATCAACATACTGGTTATGACTGGAGTCATGGTATAGATGAACCCACCCACCCCCATAAAGAGACAGTATATAGTGAGGAAAGTGGGACATAACTTGGAGCTGTCATAGAAAGTGGGGGCAGAATAGGGCTCTGCCAAGAAGAGTGGGTCAGAAAGGAGACTGGTGACATGGAACCCAGAAAGAACATGTCTCAAGGAGAGACTGGTCCATGATGCTGGCTACATCTGAACTTTCAAGGAAAAGGAGAATTAAAAACTGCATGATCATGATCATGGGAGTTATTCTTTTATTGAAAGCAAAGCATGCACATAGAAAAAAAATATTTGGAAGGTAGGCATGAGAACCAAATGAAAATTGCTAAGTCCTCTACTCCTTATCATCCCTGACCAGTCCTTTTGTTGGACTTAGTAACATAGGTCATTGGTGGCTGTTGCTAGAGCGGTTCAGTGGGGTGGTGAAGATGAGGTGTTGACAAAAGGGGGAAAGTCTGGGTGCGAAGGAGAGGGAAAGGTGAGCCCTGGTGAGAGGAGCTGTGGGGAGGCTGCTACTTTGTTGTTTTGTGTTTTAAGATGGGGGTATGTTTTTATTTTTATTTTTTACAGAATAGTGGTTAGACATTTTATAACTTACAAAGTGATCCCCCTGATAAGTCTAGTACCCACCTGGCACCACACATAGTTATTGCAATATTATAGACTGTGTTCCCTATGCTATACTTTATATGCCTGGAACCATTTTGTAACTGCCAATTTGTACTTCTATTTTTTTTTTAGCAGAATTTTATGGTTTTATTAACATGAATACAATGTGCACACAATCTGTCTATTCATTTTCTTCTCTGTGCAGCCTGGCATTGGGATTGGTGACTCTGATGGCCAGCTGGGCCACTGTGTCCACAATGGCTTTGCGGCTCTTTGAGGAGATACTGTGAGCAGTCTCAGTACAGTGAGATTTGTTGCACATCAGCAGCACTTCAAGCTCCTTGACATTATGGACCAGGAACTTCCAAAAGCCACTGGGCAGCATATGCTTTGTTTTCTTGTTGCTCCCATAACCAATGTTAGGCATCAAGATCTGGCTCTTGAATCTTCTGTGCACCCTATTGTCATTGCCTCTGGGTTTCCATCAGTTATACTTAATTTTGACATATTGGTCTGACTGGTGCCAGATGAACTTCTTGGCCCTCTTTCTGCTAATCTTGTGTTTCACGAGGGGTCTGAGGGCAGCCATGGTGCTGAGGAGGAGATGGCTGCCACCCACCACTTTGTTCTTCTTAATCCTTTCACCTTTTTCCCCTATCCCTACAAACCCCTCCCATCTGGCCACCATTAGTTTGTTCCTCTGCATCTATGAATCTGTTTTTATTTTGTTTGTTTGTTTTAGATTCCACATATTAGTGGTATCTGTCTTTGTCTGACCTAGGTCACTTAGCACAATACCCTCTAGATCCATCCATGTGGTCGCCAATGGTAGGATTTCATTCTTTTTATGGCTGATTAATAGTCCATTGTATATATGTACCACATCTTCTTTATGCATTCATCTGTCCGTAAACACTTAGGTTTCTCCTGTATCTTGGCTATTGTAAATAACACTGCAATGAACATAGGAGTGTATGTATCTTTTTGAGTTAGTGTTTTTTATTTATTTGGATATATAACCAGAAATGGAGTTGCTGGGTCATCAGGTAGTTCTGTTTTTAGTTTTTGAGGAACCTCTATGCTGTTTTCCATAGTGGCTGTACCAATTTGCAGTCAAGATAGGAGCATGTCTAAATGCTGTTGGGTGCACCTAGTAGAAAGAAGGAGAGATTGAGGTACCGGAGAAAGAAGCAGAGAACGTGAGCAGGACTGGTATGCGGAACACAGGATAGTACTTACCCTGAGGAGGGGAGCTCTTGGGTTGTAACTAGAATGAAAGGTGGTATATTTGCTGGGGAGTCTGGAGGTTTTAGTGACACAAAGTTGGGGGCGTTCCTGCCTAGTTGCTTCTCCTTTTTAGTTCTCATATTCTGACAGACCACTTAAGTTCCTTGCTTGTGTGAGTGAGTAAATCCCTGACTCCAGGGCAGGCATGGTGAAGTTCTAGCTTCCTGATGCCTCAGTAGGAACAGTGTGCATAGGGTTTGGGAAAAGTACAGTTTTCCTGGGGTTTGGGAACATTGGTTAGTCTTCTGGAACTAAATAAATTTGGATCCCTATTTCAGTTCTTATGTTATGTAAAATTTCAGAGAGATCTAGGACTTCTTTTCCTTTTTAATTTTTCATTATTAAACATTTCAAACATAAAGAAAATGTCATAGAGACCCATAAATCCACTGCCAAGCTAAACAGATATTAACATTTCACCACATTTGCTTCAGATCTCTAGTTTTTTTAAATAAAGGAATAAAACACTAATGATAAAGTTAAAACCCAGCCTCTCATTTCTTCCCTCTCCCTCCACTCCAGGAACAACCACAACCATCTCCCTCCTTGCTTTGTACTTGTATTACTGTTACACATATCATAGACAATATGTATTGTTTTGTGTTTTAAATTTATACATCAGTGTTAGAAACTTGCTTTTTCACTAATCAGGGTTTTTGCCATTCTGTGGGATAACAGAGAAATAACAATTCAGTTATTGTAATAACTGCATTGTTTCATTGTCTATTTAACCTTTCCTCTATTGAGAAATAGCTGGCTTTCAAACTAATGCTCTCACACACAGCCTTGTCATGCAGGTTTTATTGTGAATGTTTTAAGAGTTTCCCTGGGGAAATGCTTAGAAGTAGAGTCACTGGGTTACAGGGAGTACATATTTTATTGGTGAATCTGGTGCACTGCCCATTTTTTTCATTGTCTTTTTTTTCCATATAGGCATTATTATTTTTTAAGTTACGGTGAAATGTACATAACATAAAAGTTACCATTTTAACAGTTTTTAAGTGTACATTTCAGTGGTATTAAGTGTGTTAGCAATGTTGTAAAATCATTACCAATACTTCCAGAACTTTTCATCATCCCAAACAGAAACTCTGTTCTCATTCATCAGTAACTTTCCATGTCCCTCTTCTCCCAGTGTCTGTTCTACTTCCTTTCTCTATGAACTTGCCTGCTCTAGATACCTCATGTAAGGGAAAATTATTCAATGTTAGACCTCTTGTGTCTGACTTATTTCCCTTAGCATAATGTTTTCAAGGTTTGTCTGTTTGTAGCATATGTCAGAATTTTATTCCTTTTTATGGCATATTCCTTTCATGAAATATTTAATAATATTTCACTGTGTATATATGAGGCCTGTCCATAAAGTATCCAGTCATGTAATATGAAAAATAGAGATATTTATTGAAGAAGATACAAGATACAAGAAACATTGTACGTAGGGCAATGATGCCTCAGTCCCCTTCAAAGCAGGCACCTTGGGACCTCACACAGTTCTCCCAGTCACCATCAGCTGCCCTGTCTTATTTTCCTGAATCTCATCGATGGTCTGAAATGTCTTCCCTTGCAAAATTAATTTTAGTTTTGGGAAAGCCAGAAGTCGCAGGGTGCCAAATCTGGGCTATAGAGGGGCTGAGACACGTGGGTGGTTTGATGTTTTGCGAAAAAACTGCGTGAGACGTGATGCACAAGCAGGCATGTTGTCATGATGAAGCTGCCAATCACCAGTTGCCCATAGCTGCGGCCTTCTGAATCATCCAAATAGTTTCCATGGAGGAATGTTCAAGCTTAACACAAAATGTGATGCTGATTCATTGCTCTACTCAGTCATTTTGAATGTGACAGCCACACGGTACACATGCTCATTTGTGGCATCTGCCACCACTGACTAGTACAGTGAAGTTGTCATTGTTCATGTGCACATTCTAGTCCACTCTCCTTGGCTGCCAGGTTACTACATCCATGTTGCGCAAACCATTCATTGTATTAACTATGGTTGGACTTTTTCTGGACAGACCTCATATACCACATTTTGTTTGCCTTTTCATTTATTGATGAATAAGTAGCCACTCTGGTGTTTTCACCTTTTGGTTATTGTGAATAATGCTGCAATGAACACTGTGTACAAGTATCTGTTTGAGTCCTTGTTTTCTATTCTTTTGGGTAAAAGAATGGAGTGGAGCATACCTCATGGTGATTATAGGTTTAGCTTTTTGAGGAATTGCCAAACTTTTCTACCATGCCTGCACTATTTTACATTATTATGCATTTACATAGTAATGCACAAGGATTCCAACTTCTCCACACGCCCTCCAACACTTGTTATTTTTCTTTCTTGTTTTAAATAGTGACCATCCTAATGGGTATGAAGTGGAATCTTATTGTAGTTTTGATTTGTATTTCCCTAATGACTAAGGATGCTGAGCATCTTTTCATGTGCTTATTGGCCATTTGCATATCTTCTGTGGTGAAATATCTACTCAAATCCTTTGCTCATTTTTGGATGGGGATATTTATTTTCTGTTGTTGAGTTGTAGGAGTTCTTTATGCATTCTGGACATTAGTCTGTTATCAGGTATATGATTTGCAAATATTTTTTTCTGTTCTCATTCTGTGGGTTGCTTTTTCATTCTCTTGATAGTATTCTCTATGCACAAAAGTTTTCAGTTATCATGAAGTCTAATTTGTTTTTTTCTTTTATTGCCTGTGCTTTTGGTGTCATACTTAAAATAATTGTAAGATTTTTTTAGGTTTACTATGTATGAAACATTAATAAATAATAATTTCATAGGCTATCGTTTAGTTGTCTACATTTTCAAATATATTAGTCATAAAATTATAGTTTTCTTACTTTTTCATAATCTGTTTGTGAAGATAGATCCTCTTTTTAGTTCCTAATATTGACTGCCTTTTCTCTTTGTTTTTGATCTGTCTTGCTAGAGATTTGTCTTATTTTATTACTCCAAAAGCCACCTTTTGACTTTGTTCATCCTCCCTATTGTTCATTTACTATTTCATTAATTTATCTTTTAATTTTTTGAATAGTTGCTGCATTTTCATAACTCAAATATAGAAATGCTTTTTAAAAGTATGCAGGGCTCTGGCTGGTGTGGCTCAGTGGATTGGGCACTGTCCCAAGAAACTGAAAGGTCGCTGATTCGATTCCCAGTCAGGACACATGCCTGGGTTGCAGGCCAGGTGCCCCCTTAGAGAGACATGCAAGAGGGCAACTCAGGGTCTGTCTCCCTTTTTCTCCCTCCCTTCCTCTCTCTCTAAAAATAAATAAATAAAATCTTTTTCAAAATAAAAGTAAAAATAAATAAAAAAGTATGCAGAAAAAAATCTTTAACACACCTTTCCTTCATCAACCTGTTCCCATCCCCATAAAAAAGGTAATCATCAACAGTTGTTGAATCTTTAATAAATAAAAACATTTCTAGGTTATTATTATCTATGTTATAATATACTCTAAAACCAATAAGGATTGATTGCATTTTGAGGTTCTTGCTGAAAAATTAAACTAACCAAATAAAAATTCTTTTTTTGTGTGAAAAAAAAAAAAAAGGTAATCATTGTTAGCTTTTTTTTATATACTCATACTTTTTAATGAATATATTTTTGAGCGCTTTCCAAGCAATATATTAAAAGCCTCCTCATTTTTTTTTTTTTAAGAGAAAGAGAGGTAAGGAGGGAGAAAAGAAAACATTTTGTTGTTCTCCTATTTATGTATTCATTGGTTGCTTCTTGTATGTGCTCTGACCAGGGATCGAACCTGCAACTTTAGCATATAAGGACAATGCTCTAACCAAGTAAGGTACCCGATTAGGGCACCTCCTCATTTTTTTTTATAGTTGCTATTATTCCCTTATAAGCCTGTCCCATCATTTGTCTAAACAATTCCCTGTTGATGGACGTTTAGGTTGATTTAACTTTTTTAAATTCCTAAAAGTAGATTTGTGTCATTTTTATATGTACCGTTAATTTACACTGCAACGTAAGAGAATGTCAGTTTCCCTGCAGCTATGCCAACCTAGTGTATTTTGGATTTTGGCCAATCACAAGATAAACATCAGATAGAGAATGATTTCCCAGTATGATTTTAACCTGCATTTCTCTTAGGAAGAGATATATAATCTTATTCTTATTTAAGAGCTGTTGGTCTCTTTTTCCTCTTTTCTTTCAACCATCTAAATTCTTTGCTCATATTCCTAATGGGTTGTTGATCTTTTTTCTTCTCAGTTTATAAGAGCTCTTTGTATAATAGACAGATTATCACTTTGTGTCAATAGGAGTTACAACTATTCTTCTAACTTCTAGTGTGGGATGCTTCTCTCACATTCTCCTTTCCTACTCACCCACTTCACTCTGAGGACCCTGAGGCTACATCCCTCAAGTTTTGATACGTGGTGTTTCTGTTTTCATTATGATTTGTACTTTGCTTCAGAACTTATTTAGAATTATGCTTATTATGTTTCTAAACATGCTTTATTTCTCATTTTTATATGATTGCTATTGATTTCTAATTTTATATCATTGTTTCAATGATTCTTTTCGTGATTGTTGAAACTTTAGTTTTTAAGATTTTAAATTTATTTATAGAGAGAGAGGAAGGGAGGGAGAAAAAGAGGGAGAGAAACATCAGTCTGAGAAATATATCCATCTGTTGTCTTTTGCACATGCCCCAACTGGGGACCTGTCCTGCAACCAAAGCATGTCCCCTGACTGGGAATCCAATCAGGAATCTAATCGGTGACCTTTTGGTTTCTCAGGACAGCGCCCAACCCCCTGAGTCACACCAGTAAGGGCTTGTTGAAACTTTCTTTGTGGTGAACTTTAGAAAAGGGTCTGGATGTGCTTGAAAGCATGTATTCTCTCTAATTACTTGTTTGAAGTTTGTTTCAAACTTTTTACTAATTTTTATCCAGTTGCCCAATCAATTTTGAAAGGGATGTCTTAAAATTTTCACTATAATGGTTTTACTATAATGGTAGATTTAGCAGTTCTGTTAATTTTTTTCTTTATGTATTTTGAGACTTAGGTGCATATAATTTCAGAATTGTGATATCTTCATGGTAAACTAGTCCTCTTATACCTTGATGTTGTGACCATTTTTTTCTAATCACATTTACAAAAATTATTGTGAAATATACTGCAACACATATAACTGTATAAATCATAACTGTATGGTGTAAGGAATAATAAAGGAAATACCTGTCTAATCACTTAAGGTTATGGAAGAATACTGACAGAACCTTAAAAGCAACTCTGTGCCCCTGTACACCACAATACCCTCTCACCCTTTACCACAGAGATAACTGCTGTCTTGACTTTATGAGGATAATTTCTTTGCTTCTCTTTAGAGTCTCACCATCTATGTATGCGTCCCATTTAATTCAGCCTTTTTCTGAAGTTTATACAAATGGTATCATACTGTGTGAAAACATCCAGAGTACATATACAGAAGTCTTCTGGGCCTTGTTTCTTTTGCTCAATACCCTGTTTATGAGATTCGTCCATGTTGATGGCTATAACTGCAGTGCATTCACTGGGGCTGTGAACAACATTCTTTTAGGTCCCCTCTAATATAATGTACAAGAATTTCATTAGAATTCCACCTGGGAATATAGTTGCTGGGTAAAGAGGATACGAAGGTGAGCCCATGTTCCACTTTATTTGGCAATACAGAATATTTCCAGTTTTCTCATTTAATACTATCAATATTTGATAGTTTCACACGTCTAAATTTTCCTAATTTATTGAGTATGTATTGATATCTCACTATGATTTGCATTCCACTGATTCCTAATAATTGATCATCTTTTCAAGTATTTACTGATTAATATGAAACTGATTTAAACTAATGTACTTAATTCATATCATATTAAGCCAAACTTTTACTTGAAATTAAATGATTTATGTTAAGCCAATTTTGCATTCCTAAGATGAACCCCATTTGGTCATATGTATTATTCTTGACCATCTCTTTTAAATATATCTTGCTGGATTTAGTTTGCACTTTTTCAAAAGACTCTTGTATACAGGCATACCTCAGAGATAATGCAGGTTCAGTTCCAGAATACCACAATAAAGCGAATATCACAATAAAACAAATATCACAATAAAATGAGTCACATAAATTTTTGGTTTCCCAGTGCTTATAAAAGTTATGTTTATACTATATTATAACCCAGTGATTTCACCCAGTGTGCTGCAGGAAGCACACTGGTGTGACGAAAGAATTTTTAAAATATGCAGTACCTGACTATGCAGTCAGGGGCACTGACCTCTTTTCCCTTAGCTTGTTAAGTAAAAAAATGACAACAACCAACACATAACAATAGCCGTTTCGTGTGAATGAATCAAAATTATACCTATTTGTTTTGTCAGGTCGGCAAAAAAGATATTTTTTTTGGTGTGCCACAGAATTTTAGTAATTAGTTTATGTTTACCATGAGCTGAAAAAGGTTGAAAATTGCTGTTGCAGTCTAAGTGTGCAACATAATTATCTCTAAAAAACCAAAACACATACCTTAATTAAAAACACAGTCTTGTGCTCTGGCTGCTGTGGCTCAATGGACTGAGCGCTGCCCTGCAAACTGAAGGGTCGCTGGTTCAATTCCCAGCCAGGGCATGTGCCTGGGTTGTGGGCCAGGCCCCCAGTTGGGGGCGTGCAAGAGGCAACCAGTCTGTTTCACACATTGATGTTTCTCTCCCTCTCTTTAAAAATAAATAAATGAAATATACTTTTTTAAGGTTGAAAAGAATACTGTGTTGCTAAAGTAATCTAACCATCATCTGAACCTTCAGCTAGTCATAATATTTTTGCTGGTGGAGGGTCTTACCTTCAATTTGTAAAAAACACAATATCTGTGACATGCAATAAAGCGAAGTGCAATAAAATGAGGTCTGTCTGTATAGCTCCGGAGACATACTGAGCTGTAGTTTTTCCTTCTAGTACTGGTAACAGGTTTTGCTAGCTTCAAAAAATAACCTAAAAAATATTCTCACTTTTTATTTACTCTGAAAAGTGTGTAAATTGCAATTTTTTATTCCTTGAATATTTGCTAGAATTCATCTGTAACATCATCTTGGTCTAGGTTTTCTTTGAGTGAAGATTTTAAACTACTGATTTATTTATTTAGTAGTTTTAGGAATATTTAAGATTTTCTACTTCTAATTGGGTCAGTTTAAGTTATATTTTTTAGGAATTTGTCTAGTTCATCTGAGTTTTCAAATTTACTGTTATGAAGCTATACACGCTGTCCTTCTGTTATCTTTAATTTCTGTAGCATCTAAAATTAGGTCCCTCTTTTCATTCAACATTGGCTGTTTTTGTCTTACTCTTGTCATTGATCAGTCTCACCACAGGTTAGTCAGTTTTCTTTCCTTCTCTCCTTCCTTCCTCCCTTCCTTCCTTTTTTAAAGATTTTATTTATTAATTTTTATAGAGAGGGGAAGGGAGGGAGAAAGAGAGGGAGAGAAACATCAATTGGTTGCCTCTTGCATGCACTTCAACTGGGGACTGGGACCAGGAACCAGGTTATAACCCAAGCGTGTGCCCTGACTGGGAATTGAACCAGTAACCTTTCACTTTGCAGGACAAAGTGAAATGCCTACCCAACTGAGGCACACCAGTCAAGGTCCTTTCTTCCTTTCTCCCTCCCTACCTCCTTCCTTCCTTTTATTTCCTTTCATTTCTTTCATGGGCTAAGTCAGCTTTATTAGTCTTTCAGAGAACCAATTTTTGATTCTGCCAAGCTTCTCTACTGTATTTGCTTTCTATTTTATTAATTTTCACTCAGTCTTTATTATCCTTCCTTCCACTTTTGGGGGGATTTATTTTGCTCTTCTTTTTTCAACTTCTGGAAATAAATGCTTAGCTCACTCATTTCCAGCTTTTCCTCTTTTATAATACATCTATTATAAATTTCTTTCCAAGTACTACTTTAAATATTTCTCACAAGTTTTTAATGGTTATTTCAAACTTCTTTACCTAATTTGTAAATGGATAATACTTTCCCATGATTCAAAACCCAAAAAGTATAAAAAGGTGTACAGTGGGAATTCCCCCTCCCAAACTTACCTTCCATCGGCTTAGTTCCCATGGAGCCCTCACCCTCTCACCCCTGCCCCCAGTAACCCTGCTCTCGGTTTATTGTGTGTCCTTCCAGCCTCCCTTTGTGCGTTTATAGGCAATTATAACCGGAGATCCTTATTTCTTTTTCCCTTTCTCTTACACACAATATACAGGATATTAAACACATGTTAAAAAGAAAAAATAAATAAAATAAAATAAACACATGTTCTGCACCTTGTTTTTATATGTCTTGACAATAATTCTTAGACATCTTTCAATGGCAGTACATCTAGAGCTTTATTCCTTGTTTTTACATCTGTGCAATATTCCATTTTATGAATTTTCCATCATTTTGTCACCATTTCTGTACTGATCGAAATTTCCTCCCCAACTTTTTTCTTTTCCTCTCCCAATTTTTTGTTACCACTAAAGATAATTACATTATACATGTGTACATGTGTAAATACACATATCTTAAACATATACTTTCGTGGTGCAGGTTTTATATATTTACAAAATATCTAAATATTTTTTATTATGGAAAATTAAAAATATATGAAATCAGAGATAATTGTACTATAACCCCCTGTGTATCATCTAGCTTCAACAAATATGGCTAGTCTCATTTCAAATACACCCTTGCCCACCTTCCTCCACTACCTCCTTCACTCCTACATTATTTGGAAGCAAAGTACAGATATTATTTCATCCATAAATATTTCTATATTTATCCCTTAAAGATTAGTTCTTTTAAAAACACTAAAAAATTAACAGTAATTCCTTATTGTCATCAAATATTCAATATTTTCAAGTTGTCTGGTTATCTAATATAACTATGGAATTTTTATGGTTATATCATTTATTTGAGTCCTTTCAAATTTGTTTGACTTTTATGTGTGAAAAAAACAGGAAAAAATTCCTGTTCTAGATGGGAAAGACAGACAATGAGGAAGATAAAGAATCATATGCCATTTAAATTATCTTCCTCATAAATTTAAGTTTTAGACATTATAAACTGACCTTTATCTTAGTAATTTATTTACCTGAAGTCTCTTGTGTGATAATAAGATAGCTATAACAACTTCCACTGAATTATTTATTTACTCTATTTTTTCATACTTTTACTTTTATCCTTTCTACATTTCTATGTTTTAAATGTGTTCTCGAAACAGCATGTAGCCCTGGCTGGTGTAACTCAGTGGACTGAGCGCCGGCCTGCATACCAAAAAAGTTGTTGGTTCGATTCCCAGTCAGGGCACATGCCTGGCTTGTGGGCCAGGTCCCCGGTTGGGAGCATGTGAGAGGCAACCAACTGATGTATCTCCCACTCACATCAATGTTTCTCCCTGCTCTTTCTCCCTCCCTTCCCCTCTCTCCATAAATAAATAAGATCTTAAAAATAAAATAAACAGCATATAGTTATATTTTTAAAAATTTAACCATTTATTATGCTTTTTTTATTTCACTTGTTCTGTTTCTTTTTTTGTTCTTTCTTGATTTTACTTTGTTTTATTTTATCTTAATCTCTCATCTGAGTAGGAAGTTATTCATTGTGTTTCTTTCATTTATTTTTTAAATAACAGTCTTATCAAGATAAAATTTATATACCATAAAATTCAGTGGCTTTTTAGTATATTCATAGAGTTATACAACCATCACCACAATTAATTTAAGAACATGGTCATCACTCTCAAAAAAATTCCCTACCCATTAGCAGCTGCTCTCCACTCCACACCCTCAGGCCCCCTACCCTCCACCCTAGACATCCTCTAATCTTTCTGTCTATAGATTTACCTGTCCTAAACATTTCATATAAATGGAATCATACAGTGTGTGACCTTTTATGTCTGGCTTCTTTCACTTACCATGTTTTCAAAGATCATCCATGTGTAGCATGTACCAGTACTTCATTACATTTTTTGCCAAATATATAATGTTCCACATTCTATTTATCCATTCCTCAGTTGGTGAACATTTGGGTTGTTTGCACTTTTTGGCTGTCATTAACAATGCTGCTTTTAACATTTGTGAACAAGTTTTTGTGTGGACGTGTGTTTGCATTTCTCTTGGTATATGCCAAGGAATTGAATTGCTAGGTCATATGGTAGTTCTATGTTTAACTTTTTGAGGAACTGCCATAGTTTCCCAAAGCAGTAGCACCGTCTTACAATCCCACCGGTAGTATACGAGGGTTTCAGTTTCTCCACATCCTCATTAACACTTACTTTTATCTTTTGGACTATAGTCTTCCCAGTGAATATGAAGTGGCATCTCATTGTGGTTTTGATGTGCATTTCTCTGATGGTTAATGATGTGGAGCATCTTTTCATGTGCTTATTAGCAGTTTATCTATCTTTGGAGAAGTGTCTATTCAGAATTGTTGCCCTTTTTAAAATTTCATTATTTGTCTTTTTATTATTGAGTTGTAAAATTTATTTATATTCTGGATACAAGTCCCTTATCATGTATGTGATTTGAAAATATTTTCTTCCATACTCTGGGTTGTCATTTTACATTCTTGATGATGTTCTTTGCAGCACAAAAGCTTTGAATTTTGATGGATTCCAATTTACCTATTTTTCTTTTGTTATTTGTACTTTTTATGTCATATCTAATCAACTATTGCCTCATCTAAGGCCTTGAAGACTTACACCTGTGTTTTTCTTTAAGAGTTTTATAGTTATACATTTAGGTCTTTGATCCATTCAGAGTTAATTTTTGTATATAGTATGAAGTAGGACTCGAACCTCATTCTTTTTTTTTTAGGATTTTATTTAGTTTTTAAGAGGGGGAAGGGAGAAAGGAAGAGAGGAAGAGAAACAGCAATGTAAGAGAGATACAATGATTGGTTGCCTCTCATACATTCCCAACTGGGGACCAAACCTGCAACTCAGGCGTGTTCCGTGACTGGGAATAGAACTGGCAACCTTTAGGTTCTTGGGCTGGCACTTGATTCACTGAGCCACACCAGTCAGGGCAAACCTCATTCTTTTGTATGTAGATATCCAGTTGACCTAGCATCGCTTGTTGAAAAAACTATTCCCATTGAATTACCTTGTTGCAAATCAAACGATGATAAAAGTTAAGGTTAATTTCTGGACTCTTGATTCTATTTTATTGATTCATATATCTATATTTATGTCAGTACCATACTATCTTAATTATTGTAGCTTTATAGCAAGTTTTGAAATTTGAAAGTTCAAGTCTCCAATTTTGTTCTTTTTCAAGATGGTTTTGGCTATTTGAATTTTCATATGAATTTTATGATCAGTTTGTTAAATTCTGCAAATAAGGCAACTGGAATTTTGATGGAGAGTCCATTGAATCTGAAGATCAATTCAGGGAGTATTGCCATCTTAACAATATTAAGTCTTGTAATTTGTGAACTTGGATGTCTTTCCAGTAATTTAAGTCTTTAATTTCTTTCAGCAGTGTTTTGTAGTTTTCAGAGTATAACTTTTATACTTATTTTGCTACATTTATTCCCAGTTCTATTCTTTCTGATGCTATTGCAAGTGGAATTATTTTCTTAATTTTATTTTTGGATTGTTCATTGCAGATATATAGGAATACAATTGATTCCTGTATCCTGCAACTTTAAGAAGCTCATTTATCAGTTCTAATAGCTTTTTTAGTGGATTCCTTAGGATTTTCTATATACAAGGTCAGGTCATCTGTAAGTAAAAATAGTTTTTTCTTTTCCCAATCTAGTTGCTTTGCATTTCATTTCATTGCCTAATTGCCCTGGTCATAACCTCCAGTACAATGTTGAATACAAGTGGCATGAGCAGACATCCTTGTATTCTTCCTGATGTTCGGGGGAACCTGTTCAGTTTTTCACCATGAAGTATGATGTTAGTTGTGGATTTTTTATAGATGCCTTTTATCAGGTTAATGAAGTTCCCCTCTATTTCTAGTTTGTTGTTTTGATCATGAAGAGGTGCTGAATTTTGTCAAATGCTTTTTCTGTGTCCAGTGAAATGATCATGTGGTTTTTGTCCTTTATTCTATTGGTAAGGTGTTTTAATTACATTAATTGATTTTAAGTATATTTTATTGATTATGTTGTTACAGTAGTCCCAATTGTTTTTCCCTTTGCCCAGTACCCCCCTCCCCCAGCAATCCCACTCCCCTTAGTTCATGTCCATGGGTCATGCATATAAGTTCTTTGGTCTCACCTTTTCCTATATTTTTCTTAACTTCCCCCTGTCTATTTTGTACCAGCAAATTATGCTTCTTAATCCCTACACCATTTCCCCATTTCTCCCCCTTCCCCCTCCCAGCTGATAACCCTCCAAATGATCCCCATACCTATGATTCTGTTCCTATTCTGGTTTGCTTAGCTGGCTTTTGGTTTTATTTTTTAGGTTCAGTTGTTGATACTTGTGAGTTTGTTGTCATTTTATTGTTCTTAGTTGTGATATTCTTTTTCTTAAATAAGTGCCTTTAACAATTCGTATAATAATGACTTGGTGATAATGAACTTCTTCAGCTTTACCTTGTCTGGGAAGCACTTAATCTGCCCTTCCATTCTATCTGATAGCTTTGCTGGATAGAGTAATCTTGGTTGTAGGTCCTTGCTTTTCATCACAGTGAATACTTTTTGCCAGTCCCTTCTTACCTGTGAAGTTTCTTTTGAGAAATCAGCTGATAGTCTTATAGGCACTCCTTTGTAGGTAACTCTCTGCTTTTCTCTTGCTGTTTTTAACATTATCTCTTTATCTTGAACCTTTGGCATTTTAATTATGATGTGTCTTGGTGTGGTCCTCTTTGGGTCTAGCTTGTTTTGGACTCTGTGCTTGCTGTCTATTTTCTTCACCAAATTTTGGAAGTTTTTCTTTATTATTTTTTCACATAAGCTTTCAATTTATTGCTATTCCTCTTCTTCTTATGGCACCCCTATGATTTGTATGTTGGCATGTTTAAAGTTGTCCCAGAGGTTCCTAAGCCTCTCCTCATTTTTCTCAATTCTTGTTTTCTCATTTTGTACTGGTTGACTTTTTTTCTTCCTTATATTCCAAATCATTGACTTGAACCTTGGTTTCCTTCCATTCACCATTGGTTTTGGGTGGATTTTCTTTTGTTTCATTTAGCATAGCCTTCACTTCTTTCCGTGTGTGTTTGCCATACTTAAGCATATCTGTCAAGCCTGTGAGCATCTTTATCACCAGTGTTTTGAACTCTATGTCTGTTAGGTTGGCTATCTCCTCTTTGCTTAGTTCGCCCACTGGAAACTTGATCCATTCCCTCTTTGGGGCCATACTTCTCTGTCTCCTCTTCTTGACAGGCTTCTGTGTTTGTTTGCCTCTGTGTCTTAGGTAGAGCTGTTGCACCTGTTATGTTGTAAGGGGCTGAGCCTTAGGTACTTGTCAGTACAGGGCGACCCGTTTCACCACATTGTGGTGCTGTATGTGGGGGAAGTTTCTGAGAGGGAACAATGTGGCTTGCTCAGCACTCACCCCTTTTCCAGGCACTTTTCCCGCTTCCCGTATGGACTGGCACCCCCCCTCTAGCTCTTGCTCTGGCCGTTGTTCCCAGAGTGGGCGTGTCTGCAGACGTTCTAGGACCATGGGGGCCCTTTAAATAAGCAGACTCTGTTGAGAGACTGGCACTTTATGCCTCCACTCCAACCCGCACTGGTTTGCATAGTCAGAAGCAATGAAGCTTTATTTTCCCCGGTGTTGGGATTGTGAGCCTCGCAGTCTGGTCTGGTGCTGGGAGCACTCCCCAGGTGTCCCTCCCAACTTTTTAAAACGTGTGACTACACTTTCCACTGGCCTGCTGCTGCCTCCACTGTTGCTGCCGCCACACTGCTTCCTGTCTGCCCCAGCTCCACCCCTCCTGCCTGTCTGGATGAGTATTTCTTCTTTATATCTTTGTTTGTTAGACTTCCATGGAGTTTGATTTTCTGGAACTTCTGGTTGTCTCTAGTTTTGAGGTAGTTGTATTCCTTCTTAGTTGCGGAGGGAGATGCAGCGTGCCTGTCTAGGCCACAAGTCACATTAATTGATTTTTAAAATGTTATCCTAACTTTGTACTTCTGGAATAAATCTTACTTGATCATGGTATGTAATCCTTTTTACATGTTGCTGAATTCATTTAATTAGTGTTATTTGAGGATTTGAAGTGTCTATCTTAGAGATTTTAGCTTGTGGCTTCCATTTCTTGTGATATCTTTGTCTGGATTTGGTGTCAGGGTTATAGTAGCCATATAGAATGAATTGGGAAGTATTCTCTTCTCTTCTGTTTTTTGGAAGATTTTGAGAAGCATTGCTTTTTATTACTTTTTAAATATTTGGTAGACTTTACCAGTAGACCCATCTGGCCCATGCTTTTCTTTGTAGATGGTTTTGGGATTACTAATTCATCTCTTTACCTGTTGTAGGTCTATTTAGATTGTTTATTTCTTGAGTCAGTTTTGGTAGTTTGTGTTTTTCTAGAAATTTGTCCATTTTGTTTGTTATCTGATTTTTTTCCCCTGGCTAGTGTGGTTCAGGGGATTGAGTGCCTGCCTGCAAACTGAAAGGTCGCCAATTCAATTGCCAGTTAGAGCACATGCCTGGGTTGTAAGCCAGGTGCATGCAAGAGGTAGCCAATTGATGTATCTCTCGGCACATCAGTTTCTCTCTCCCTCCCTTCCCCTCTCTCTAAAAATAAATAAATAAAACCTTTAAAAAATAAGTTATCTGATTTTTTGGTATATAGACATTCATAGTATTCCTTCACAATCCTTTCTATTTCTGTAAGATAGGTAGTAATTTCCCCTCTTTCATTCCCAATTGTACTAATGTGAGTCTTTTCTTTTTTTCTTAGTAAGTCTAGCTAAAGTTTTGTCACTTTTATTGGTCTTTTAAAAATCAACTTTTAGTTTTATTGATTTTCTCTATTGCTTTTCAATTTTCTATTTCATTTATTTCTGTCCCAATCTCTATTATTTCCTTCTCTCTGCTTTCCTTGAGTTTAGCTCATTTATCTTTTTTAGTTTCTTTTCATTTTTTTAGATACTTTTTAAAAAAGATTTATTTTTAGAGAGAGGGGAAGGAGGGAGAAAGAGAGGAGAGAAACATCCATGTGAGAGAAATGTCCTTTGGTTGCCTCTCATGTGCACCCTGTCAGGGGACCGAACCCGCAACCCAGACATGTGCCTTGACCCAAAATCAAACTGTTGACCTTTAGCTTTGCAGGACGATGCCCAACCCACTGAGCCACACTGATCAAGGCTATATTATTGATTTCTAATATCATTGTTATCAGAAAATATACTTTCTATGATTTAAATTCTTAGTTCTTTGGATGTTTTTTATAAGGATTACCTTGAAGTATTTTTCTATGAAATCCAGCATCTGTGCCCTTTCACAGGCATTTTCTGTTGCGTGCTTTGTTCCTATGTAAGGGTCCCGCTTCACTGTTTCCTTAGGCATCTCATAATTTTTTGTTGAAAACTGGACATTTGAGGTAATATGGCAATTCTGGATACTAATTCCTAAGAACTGAAGGTAATTATTGGTGGTAATTACTATTTATTTTCCTCTCTGTCCTGGCAGTTCCTCTGTGACGAGGGTGCTGGCATTTCTGGGGACTACATTGACCGTGTGGATGAGCCCTTGTCCTGCTCCTATGTGCTGACCGTTAGGACTCCTCGCCTCTGCCCCCACCCTCTCCTCCGGCCCCCACCCAGTGCTGCTCCCCAAGCCATTCTCTGTCACCCTGCCCTGCAGCCTGAGGAGTACATGGCCTACATTCAGAGGCAAGCTGGTGAGTGATTAAAAGAGCAAGGAGAGGAAGGAGAGACATGGGGAGGGTTCAAGTAGAAGACAGATAAAGTATTGAAGAACCCAGAGGAATGTGTCCCTGTCCTGCTTGCATGCTGTTTTTCAGTAGACTCAAAGCAGTATGGAGATAAAATGATAGAGGAGCTGCAAGACCTGGACCCTCAAATATGGAGTGAGACCAAACCTGGAGTGGTACCCATAAAGAGAGCAGGTAGGACCTTGCTTCACCTGTTCCATGAACCTTATCACCATTTCTTCTTTTCTCCAGTCTTACTATCCTGGACTGACGTTTGGGTGTGGGGTGAAAAAGTACTGTGGGCCTGCCCTGACAGGTGTGGCTCAGTTGGTTGGCCATTGTCCTGCAAACAAAACGTTGCTGGTTTGATTCCTGATCAGGGCACATGCCTGGGCTACAGGTTCATTCCCTGATAGGGGTGCATACAAGAGGCAACCGATCGATGCTTCTCTCCCTCTCTTTCTCCCTCCCTTCCCCTCTCTATAAAAATAAATACATAAAATATATTTTTAAAAAAGGTACTATGGGCCCTTCACCTTGGTAATTGAGGAGGGGAATGTCCTCATTCTATTTGTTCCCTTCCATTTCTCCTCTCCTTTCTGATTCCTCCCTATTCTTTGTGCCCCAGCTGCAAGCCCAAACAAGGATGATAGTAAGGAATCCGATTTCTGGAAGATGATTCATGAGCCAAGGGACCAGGTCCAAGGAAGGGAAGAGGCACAGGCTGAGGTGAGAGCCAGCCTCCTAGCTATTTCTCTGATGGGGCTGCACCTGGACTTTGGGATGGAGGGCCACTCAAGCTAAGGTCACTGAGATGATCTGTCTAGGGATGCAAGCATATACCCAGAGCCAGTCATTGCTTTAAGAATATGGTAGGCATAAACAAGCTTGCATACTTGACTCTGCCCTCTTCTCATCAGGAGCAGGAACCAAACCTGGAGCCAGCAGATCCAGCTCCAGGCTCTCCAGACGGTGAGTGAACCCTCCATGTCTCCTTTACTGCTTGAATATATATTTGGATGGGCAGGGGTTGGGGTGGGAGTAGAAATTTAACTAGGAGGGAAGTTGGGCAGCCAGGCTAGCAGGGAATTCATTTTTACAGGAGTTGGTACTCTTTGTAGACAATTGTCTTTAATGGAGGTAGCAGACACAGTGGTTCCACTATTTGCTGACTTTGTAATCTTGGATGATTTCACTTAACCTCAGTTTCCTCATCCATAACATGTGGGTGATCACCCCTACTTTAGAAGGTTGTTGTGAGATTAAATGAGAATGAATCTCTAGTTCACAGTGGAATGTCTGGAACTGAATAGACAGTAAATGGAGAACAGGATCCAGGGAAGAGGAGACCTTGGCCCCAAACTTTCTTCCGGAGTCCTAAAAATTGGGGTGATTTCCAGAAGGGCCTCAGCAGTGCATGAAAGAGCAGGGGCCTTAGCAACTTGTAAGCATCCTTCTCTCTCTCACCTGAGTCCACCTCAGGCCAGTGCTTTCTGGAGGGCTGTGTTAGCCCCTATCTCTGACCAGAAGATAACTCCCAGAGACAAGGACCATGTCCTTCCTTGGTCTCCCAACTACTCTCCTTAGAAAGTCAAAATAGAATTTAGGACACAATGGGTTCATTCCTATTTTTCCATGTCAGATTTTCAGAGCAACGTGCACGTCAAAGTCATTCGGAGTCCTGCAGACTTGATTCGATTGATAGAGGAGCTGAAAGGTGGAACAAAAAAGGTATGGGCCCTGCTCAAGGCGGGTAGAACCCACCTCTCTGCTGGCAGCCTTTGGAGAATCACCCTGACCTAGGCCTGCGTGGGGCCCAGCAGAGCTGCCTCCCTGCCTTTACTCTCCTTCACTGCCCTGCTGCCACACCCCAGCCACTCTTCGTCTGCCCCCCACCATGTGTGTCTACTGAAACCCCAACCGTCTACCTTTTCTTTTGATCCCCATTCGCCCAGGGGAAGCCAAATGCAGGCCAAGAGCAGCCTGCAGACGATGCTGGAGAAGCCCCTGAAAGGGAACCAGAGGTGAAGGCAAAGGGTGACACAGAACATCACAATGAGGTGGAAGAAGAAGAGGACGATGAGGATGAAGATGAAGATGAGGATGAGCGGCAGCTACTGGGAGAATTTGAGAAGGAACTGGAAGGGATACTGCTCCCATCAGACCGAGAGCGGCTCCGTTCCGAGGTGAAGGCTGGCATGGAGCGGGAGCTGGAGAGCATTATCCAGGAGGTGAGTGCTGCTCTCCCCTCCTGTTGCTTCTGCAGCTGTCTGTTCCTGCAGGCAAGGGGCTGAAAGAACACAAAGGTCAGCACCTAGCACAGCATGGGGCCTGGGACAGGACTGTCTGTAATGGTAGTTGTTTATTTAATTAAAAAGGGGGACAGTGGGGAAGAGGGGTTAGAGAGAAGAATGAACTTAGACATGACTCTCCTGTAGTACATGGACCACTGACCTTCATTGCCCCTTGACTTTCCATTCTCACCTTGGGCATTCCAGACAGAGAAGGAGCTGGACCCAGATGGGCTGAAGAAGGAGTCAGAGCGTGATCGAGCTATGCTGGCCCTGACATCCACTCTCAACAAACTCATCAAAAGGCTGGAGGAAAAGCAGAATCCAGAGCTGGTGAAGAAGCACAGGAAAAGGACGGTTGTCCCCAGAAAGCCTCCCCCCTCCCTCCGACCAACAGGTGAGAGTTGTCATCTGGGAAGTCAAGTCCCTTGTCTTTGTCCCTCAGCTCGTATGGGCAGGAGGACGACATGCGCTTTCCCTTCTGAGTGTGCTCTCTCTTGTCCCTCTTTCTGAAACACTGTTCCCACTCTTGCCTTCTTCTCACACCCTCCATCTCTTTGCCTAGTTACCTCCTATTCATCCCTTTGGAAAACAGCGTCTAGAGCCTCTCTATCTCGTTTTCTGACTGGCTCCCATATGCCTGTGCTTAGTACTTTGGCCGGCATGTAGTGGGTGATAGGTAGATCTTAATTGAGTGACTGTGAGCTTGTGTGCTGAAGACCACACATCTGTGCAGGTGCAGCTATTCAACAGTTAGGACTTTGCACCAGAAGAAGCCCCAGCTGGTAAGGTGTGAATAGGTAGCCAGCTGCTCAGAAGTCAATTGCCTGGACAGACTTGAAGTTATACCTTCTTCTGGCTCCCCCTTGTGTCCATTCGATGGGGTTCTGTGAGTGTGGAGATCAGATAATTCCAAGTGGGATGTTCACATTTCAGACTTTCCAACCTACTTTCTCTGTAAACACTGAAGTGTCTTTTGAGCACCAACATGCGGAGTGCCAAACTACAGCTTTCCTACCAGCTTCTTTTTTTTCAAATTATAAGTTTACTTAGAAAGTTCCAGAGGTAGTAGAAGTGAGCCAACTGGGCTGCATAGGCTCAGGAAACAAGTTACAGAAGCAAAAGAAGGGCCCTTGGAGCTTAGGAGAGAGAGAGGCAAAAGTAACGCTCCTGGGGGAAGAAGAGGTGGAGGGGAAAAGTGTGGGTGTGCTCCAAGAGGGAGAGCGTGCCCCTGCTTCTTAAAACAAAAGTTCTTTGTAGGCCCAGGAGGCCTGATTTTTGCTTCAGAAAACAGTTCTTTTCCTGTAGGTCATGGGCATAATTATTGGGTCCATAGGGAAGAAGGGAGACTGCAATTGGTGGAGGGAGCTTTATAGGCTGGAATGGGGTGGAGGGGACTAATTTATTTGGGGCCCTGGCTCATATACATGTTTGAGGTGGAATTACTGCCAAAACCAATTGATGGCTTAGGGAGAAGTGACCCCCGCAGCCCCTAACGCTGGAGTCACGGCTCTGCTTTGTGTCTCCCTGTGTGTCCCCCCTCTAAGAGGAGGATCCTGAGCGCAGAGTCCGGGTCCGGGTCACCAAGCTCCATCACAGAGGCCCCAATCAGGATCTGACAGTCCTCGAGATGAAACGGGAAAACCCACAGCTGAAACAAATCGAGGGGCTGGTGAAAGAGCTGCTGGAGAGGGAGGGACTCACAGCCGAAGGTGGGCCCTGGAGGGCGGGGCTGGATTCAGAGCTGTTAGAAGGGCTTGCTTCTGGAGGCAGAGGGGCTGGGTCAAGGTGGACTGGACCTGGGGGGCAAAGGACCTGCACTGAAGCTTCCCCCTGCCTCTCTTCTCACTGCCCATCCTGCTTCTTTCCAGGGAAAATTGAGATCAAAATTGTCCGACCAGGAGCTGAGGGGACCGAGGAGGATGCACGCTGGCTGACTGATGAGGACACAAAAAACCTTAAGGAGATTTTCTTCAATATCTTGGTGAGAAGCCTCCTACCCCCAAGTCTTGGACCTCCATCCTGCCCCTCCTCCAGTGTGCTGTGATGTTGAGAGGGTGGTTGAGTGACACAGGTGCATCCCAGCCTTGCCAAGTTTCTAACCTTCAGCTTCCTCATCTGTAAGAGACGCTGGTGGTCCTGGCAGCTGAGTGCCTGGGCCCTTGGCAAGAGCCCTGTATGGTGTGTGCGTGCCCCGTCCCTTCCTTCCCCATATGGCTGGTTCCTGGATCCTCAGTGCCCAGTGCTTCCCTAGGCTCACCAGCCAGCACTCCAGCTCACCCCATGCCCCTCTCACCAGGTACAGGGAGCTGAAGAGGCACAGAAGGAGCGGCAGCGACAAAAGGAGCTGGAGAGCAATTACCGCCGGGTGTGGGGCTCTGGAGGTGGGGAGGGCACAGGGGACCTGGATGAGTTTGACTTCTGAGACCACTACTACCATCAGTTTGCAAGGAGTCCAGAATCTTCCTAGACTGGCCTTGTTGCCCACATCCATCTCCCACCCCCTGGGACCCTGAAGGCAAAACAGCGGAGTATAGCTGAGCTGTGGACTTTTGGGGCCCCAGCCAGGGGTGCAGAGGGGCTGTGGGGTAGTGCTGCTGCTACTGCTGAGAGCTGCCCTGAAGGCCACCCAAGGCCTGTGAGTTTTGCTCTCCCAGGCTTCTCCCCACATCCCCTCCGTCTTATGTCCCCTAACTTGTTGGTCCCTGTTCCCTCCCTACCTAAAGATCTTCGGAGCAAGAAGTGTGTGCTGTGCAGCAGGCACTAAGACACAGGCCCCTGCCCTGCTGCTGATGGGAGTCATCCCCATCCCCCCACCCCTTGGATTGGCTTGGGATCTCCTGCTCCTTTTCCTTGAGGCGCCTTCCTCAGTTGCTGAGGAAATGGGAAGAAGTTGCCCACCACCTCTGACACAATCCAGTGAGAATGGTGGGGTACAGATGCGCCATTCATGTTCTTAAACAATCAGGTTTCTAAATAAAGGACTGGACCATCACTCCATCAATCTTTTTTTCTTTTGAGGGAGTTAGGGTGGGGGCTCAAGTAGGGAGGAGGTTGGGTGCCCTCTTCAGGGTGGACCGCATGATCTCTTCCTGCTCTGTGCTCCACTCCTGCCAGGTGGTATCAGTGGGAGCCTGGGTTACAGGAAGAGGCCAGGGCAGCTAAGCAAGCCAGCCCACTGGCCTGGCAAGGACTGAAACACCTACAATCCTGTCATCCTTCCTTTTCCTCAGCTGTCCATTTCTGTTCATTCTCCTCTCCCCCTTTATATCCTGAAAGCCGAAATGCACACCGGTGTTAGCCCACCGTGCACCCCCCCCCCCCAACTTCTGCTTGAGCTCTGTCTCTGCAGCGTGCTGCAGATCCCATTGGCCAGCCACACCCCATACCCTCCTGGCTACACTGCTCAACATCTCCCAAAAAAGACCTCTACCCTGGGCTGTGCCTAGAGAGACGGCTGTTGCCCGCACAGGCTAGTTTCCTAGTATACTGAGGGCAGGTGGGCCTGGAGAGGTGTCTCCATCTCTTCCTCATTGCCAAGTGCAGGTATGGATTCCCCCAACCCCTCCTTTCTCATCTTTCTCCCTGAGTGTACAGCCTTCCTGCTGAAGACTCCACTGACTCACAGGGTAAGACAACAGCTAGAGGGCATGGAACTCCCATGTCTGCAAAGGTGGAAAGTGAGATTCATTATTGTTGGAGGGTGTGTGAAGCTGACCCGCTTTTTGCTGACTATGTACTTTTTGTGCATGTTACGCTTAAGTTGTTTTATTTAGAAATGTAATGGGTAGACGTATAAAACCCTGCTTACCAAGATCTGTTTATGTATCTTGAAGAGAGGGATGCTTCACCTGTGCAAGATCTGAGACCTGGCTTCAAGAGCGCTGCAGTCAGAATTCTGGGTTCAAATCCTCACCCCTCTTACAATCAGTGGAGCCTTGAACAAAATATTTAACTTTTCAAGTGCTCTTTCCTCATGGGTAAATTATGGGTAATTATACTGTCCTCAGAGGGTGGTCACGAGAATTGAATGAGACAGCATGTGTCATGCCCTTAGCCCAGTCCCTGGCCCCCAGTAAGTGCAGAGGAGTTCTGAGGACACAGGTGGTACCTGGAGGCAAGAGCCTCAGAAGGAATCCCAAAAGTTGATCAGAGGTTACAATAGAAACTTTTAGACTCGGAGGGGAGGGAAAAGTTGGGACAGGAGGGTTATCTTTGATGCAGATAGTCATCATCAAAAAAACAGTTCTGGAATCCTCGCCAGATTTAACCATTTGTGTGATACTTCTAATAATAAATTCATTTTTACTCTCCTTTGGCTTTTGGTGAAAATTCCATGGAGGAGGTTGATCTGCCCCAGCTGTGCTAAGGCAAACAAAAGGAGGAGAGCAGGGGGTGTGGCAGATGGCAACCAGGTTGGGTGGGGAGGGAGAGGGTAGATAGTAGCAGGAAGCTAGGTAAGGACACCCAAGGCAAGCTGGGAAGGTAGCAGCTCTCCTTCAGCCCCGCAGGGAGTTCCATTCTAGAGTCCTATCCTGCCATCACCTGGAGGGCTTGATCCACTACTACCCTTTACATCTCCAACCAGGCCAAAGATGCAGGCCATGAAAAAAAGAATCCTATGGATTACTCACTTTTGGGATTTGTTAGGGGGGTTGCTGATACCCTACTTTTCACTGGCTTGTGGACTTCCCCCTGGCCTGTGGTTCCCTGTGCTAATTTCATTCTCTCCGGGATCCCTGTCTCTTCCCCATACTCTCTCTTGATCTTCTGAGGAAGACAATAAGTTTTTGCCACCAAGAAGGAAAGGAGATGAAGTGGAATAATCCAGGCTCTCTGAGCTGCAAAGGGGAATGGCCCAGTCTTCTAGTTAAGTCCTCTTTGCTACTTGCCCCTCTTCTTCTCACTTTGCCTCCCCAGACCACATACCTACATCTGCATCTGCTGCTGCACCGCACAGCTGAATCCACCTTCTCTTCAATCAGGCTGCTCTGCAAAACCAGGGCCTCCATGTGAATGAAACCTGGGCCCATTGTTGCAACAACACCTAGTTAGTTTGGTGGTTCACCTGCAGCTGAACGTCCATCGGGGGGACTGAGGGCTGGCACCAACTCTACTGGAATACAAGGGGCCATTGACTAGTTCATCAAGGTGGACGACAACATGTGGGTGGCTGTGCCCAGCCTGCCCTGACTGCTGTCCCAGCACCACCCTGCCCAGCCCTCCTCCGGGGCAAACACTTTTGGCTGCACATGAGGAATGAACAGCAGGACTGGCTACGGGCTGAAACAGGAGGTGCTGCAGCTGTTGCAGGCAGCACTGGCCACAGGATGCTGTGGCCTGAGTGTCCTTGCAGATGACATGGAAATATCTGCATTGGCTAGGCATGGAGTTCATGGACATCAAGGATGTCTGAGGCCAGGAGATCTTACACCTCTTCCCTCTTAGCCAAGAGAAGGACCCCTACTAGTACTAGGTCAGATGCGCAAGGTGAGCAGGCTAACCTGGAACAGTCTTACAGGGGCTGGCCCTGGAGCCCTTACAAGGTGCCCATCAGATACCACCCAGATAACCTGCTCAAGGCAACAAGGCTACAAAGCAGAGGGCCTAGTTTCAAAATCAGATCTGACTCCAAAGTTCCTGCTCTTAACCCGAACTATCCCATCTTCTCACTTCTCCAAGCAGCCCCTCTCCTTCTCCTCTCTAAACTTCACACCCTAACTCCTGCCCAGAACTGGGCACATCTTGGAAATCAATGACTTCTCTGGTCCCTGGATCTCACTGTTGCTCTCTGACTTGCCTGCCTCCTTCTACTACATGAACCCAGAACTGCTGTACACAATGGAGTATCTGACCTACCACCTCAATGCCCTTGAAAATCTTGGATACCCTGCCATCAGTCACAGCAGAACACACTCTAGGGGTGGCCTGTTCCCACCTCCAATTCCCCACCTTGACCAAGGCCATTCCCTGACCCACCTCTTCAAGAAGAGATCAGCAACTCGCCCCTAGACAAAATCACTTCCTCTTTAATTGCTGTTGAAGATTCACACCACCTGTCTCAGAGGAGATGGGGACATTCCCCCCTGCCTCCTCCCCTCTCCAATTACCTGGTCCTTTACAAAATATTTTATCCAGAAAAGAAAAAAAAAAAAAAAAAAAAAGACCGGAAACCACTGACACAGACGACCCAAAGGCTGGGCTGATTGAGGGAGGCAGGGCTGGGCCAGGTAAGTCCACTCCACCATCCCCTTTCTGGGGATGGGGCAGGGGGTCTGGAAACCCTCCCAGCCACCTCACATCTTCTTACCCTGACTGGGAGGGATCATGGGGTTGAGGGATGGGTCTGGGGCATCTCCAGTGGGAGGGAGGGGCTGGATAGGAAAAATAGTGGGGGAGGGGTCCCATTGTAGGGGTGTCCCCTACCCCAGATCACCACGGGCGCTGCACAGTCACAGTTACGCAGTCACGGTCACAGACACAACCCAAGAGCACCCCCGCCCTACCCCACCCTCTTCCCACCCTTGGCTTCCCCTACCCTGAAACACCCTCCCCAAGCCCCTGCCCACCCCTGCCCCCTTGTTGGGGAACAAAGCAATAAATTACAAGGCCCCTCCCCAGTCCCCTTAGCCCGCTCCTTCTCCATCCCGTCGTCTCCCTCTTAAGATAGTAGTGAGGAGAGACCCAGGCTCTTGGCTCCCCCAGCCCTTTAGCTTCCATCCATGGGTGGGTTTGGGGGGATGTCTTGATATCCACTCCTCATGGTCCCTTTCACAGAAAGGGTTGGGGACCCCCCTACCCCTCATGGGCAGCAGGGGTCCTGCCCCTCGCTGCCCTTCCCCCTTCACTGGGCAGTGAGATTAGCATGAAAGGGTGGGGTCCCGGTTTTGGCCCCAAGTCCTGGAGCTAGCCTTCCCACATGTTAAGCCCTCCCTCTGGCTTGGCGTGGCCCCAGGAGCCAGCCTGGGTTTGTGCTCCTGCCAAGCGATTGTTGAGCACAGGCAGGACCGAATCTCCTCCCCACCCCCGTCCGCCCCCCTTAGGTGGTGCGAGTGGGCATAGTTGGCCCAGGAGCAGGTAAGCGCGGGGTCCCCCTCCTCACACACCAAGCCAGTCGACCCAGAGCAATCCCAGTGTGAAAACAGTGGCGAGGGGGCGTGTTGAGCTAGGGTCTCCATGCCTTGTTGGGAGAGGGAGGTGAGTTTGTGTCTCCTGGGAGGCGTGGGGGCTGTGCCCTCTTGGGGGGAAGAAGTGCTCCCATGGGGTGGGGTGCGGATTGGAGAGGTGAGTGGGTGCATCTGTTCAGCGGTCCACCCGCTGTGGTTGTGCCCGGCCCGTGAAAGAGTGGGGGCGTCTCTCCCGCTGAGCAACTATACCAGCGCGACAGGGGCATCGGCGCGGCCCATGCTGGCAGCGCTGCTCCGGCGGCGGGGGCTGGGCGTAGCGGTAATGCTGGGAGTGGTGGCCGCGCTGGGGGTGGTGGCTGTGCTGCCTCCCTCTCCCGGGCAGCCATGCTGGAGAAGGATGTCGGCGCACAGCTGGCTTCCAGCCTGGCGGGCGTAGAACAGTGCGGTGCGGCCCTGTGAGTCCCGGGCGGCCACGTCGGCTCCGTACTGTAGGGTGGAAACGGCAACATCACTGTGCAGCCCCCGGGAGGCCACCTGCATGCCACTCCCCAAGATTTCCAGGCCCACTTCCAGGGTCCCTTTGAAAATACCAGGCTCGCCCTGCCTGGCTGTTCCGAGATGGAGTCCTCAAAAACCCCTTTACTCACTCCCTTCTCACGTACCCACAGCAACAGCTGCGTGATGACAACGTGGGCGAGCTCGGCTGCCAGGTGAAGTGGGGAGCGAAGCTGCGGGTCCTCTACGCAGGTATCGAGCGGCCCGTGTCGCGCATGGGCCAGAAGCAGGAGGACTGCGGCCACGTCCTGGGCCTGCACCGCAGCCCACAGCTGGCGGCCCAGCGGCTCCTCCGGGGTGCCCAGCGGCGCCAGGAACACCAGTTGCTCATACTTTGCGCGAATCCATGACTCCCGCTCCTCCCTGCAAGACCAGGGATCAATGGGAAGGACTCTCGGGATACCCACTAAAGACCTCTACCCAGGAGACCCTCTCGGGAACCCTCCCCCCACACCAACCTGTTCCCTCACACATACCTCGAGGAGTCCCGCGTGGGTTTGGCTCGGCCCCGCGTGTCGCTCTCCCACACGCGGTTGGCCATATCGTTGCCAATGGCAGTCAGCACCAGGGTCAGCTCCCGCGGCCAGTCGTCCAAGTCCAGGGAGCGAACGCGGGACAGGTGTGTGCCCAGGTTCCGGTGAATGCCAGAACACTCGATGCAGATGAGTGCGCCCAGGTTCAAGCTGGCCCACGTGGGGTCTGGGGACAGAGTGAGAGGTCAGTATGGGCACAAAGCAGGTATTGGCACCCCGGAATTCGCCAACTCCAGCGAACCACACTCCCACCCGGGCCCCTCCACTGTCCCCTTGCGCTCACTGGGGGCCCCGCAGTCCACACAGATAGAGTTCCCCTTGGCGTTCCGGATCGCCTGGATAGCCACGGCTTCACTTTGGCTGTCTGTGCGTAGCTGCAGAAAGGGCTGGGGTTATTATTGACTCTCCCTGGGAGCCCTTCTCCAGACTCCTTAGACATAGCTCTACTCCCGCCCCCCCACCCCGGCCCTGCAACCCCTGTCACCCCAATTACCTTGACCTTGCTGCTCTCACAGCACTGCAAGCTGGCTAGGATCTGACTTTCGATTGCCTGGACCCAGGCATCCCGCTCCTCAAAACTGGCTGCCTCAAAGTGCCACGTCTGGCCAGTGCTGGACACGATCAAGAACTCGAAGTTTTCCTCTGGGTTGGGGGATGGGATGGGGTCATGAGGGATGGAGTTCAAACAGGGGCTGCCTTCCCCAAACCTTCCTCCCTGATGTCCATCCCAAGCCCCTGGGAGTGGGGCAGAGGGGCTGGGAAAGCAGAGGGTTGGGGAGAGCAGGAAGCCCGAGCACATGCAGGGGAAGGCAGGGGCACCCCCATCCCTCTGCACCCCAGCTGAGCGCCCCTCCCAGCTCCCCGCTTGTTACCTGCTTTATAAATATTTCTTAAACTACCAAAGGATTTTAGTTTCCACATTTTGCGCTTGGCTGGTTTCCCGAAGCGAAGGAGACAGAGATAGAATAGAGAGCAGAACAGAGAAAGAGACCAAGAAAGAAGGAGAAAGAGAGGCAAATAGAGAGATGGAGAGAGTGACAGAGTGCCAGAGACAAAGCAGGACAGACAGATGGGGAGAGAAAGCAGAACTAAAGTCAGTGGCCCCAGAGCAGAGTAGAGCAGAAGCCAAGAGCCATGAGAGCAGGCAGATCTGGAACCTGGGTCTGAGCACCCAGCAGAGAGCAGGGGCAGTGGGGACCGGTTATCATGACCAATGAGGAGACAGGTCTCTGGGAAGGGAAGGAATGGTCAGGATCTGAGTAAACATGAGGAAAGGGTATAGAAGGTGGGTCACAGGCCTGGGATGAGGGGGCCTGGAGTTCAGAAGTCTCGAGGGTCTGGGGGCTTCACTGGGTTCAGGAATGGGGATCACTGTGGTCAAGAGCTGTCAGGGGAGCTTGGCGATCATAAGAAGTTACTGGGAACAGGGGCTGGGTGGTCACAGAGTCCAGGAGCTGAGGAGTCAATGGGGAACACTGAGGTCAGGGGCTGAGTCCCTGGGGGACCATGGGAGCTTCTGGGTGCTGGAGCTGGGGTGATAAGCAGAGTGAGGGCAGGAACAGGAACTAGAAGGTCATTAGGAGAGTAAGCAGGGCCTACAGACTTATAAAGGTCATTGAACACAGGGGTTGGGGGCTGCTGGGGTGAGAGGCATTGACTGGGCAATGGGAGGAAGGCCAAGGGCTGAGGGGCGTCCATCCATTTTTTTCACTAAATTATGTGCAAAGTGGTAGTGATAGTCAAGCACTCAGCTCAGGCACTTTTCCTCCTCCTACAGGAACTAGGCCAGGGATCTGGAGTTTGGGGTGAGGGTCCAGAGTGGGAGTGCAGCTGCCCACCAGGGCCTCACCTTCAGCCTGCCCAGCCGAGCCTTCAGTCTTGGATGGTGTTGTCAATTTTTTCCTCCTCTGCTTCTTCACCATAGGAGAAGGAGGAGGTTCCCGACTCAGAAGGCTCAGGTCTCCAGATGGTGTACAGTCTTAGGAAGAAGGACACAGTTGTCTCAGTTGCCCCTGCCACAGATTTCCTGATTTCACATAGCCCGTCTCCTCCCCTGAACTAGTTTTGGCATCTTAGTGTCCCCCTTGATTATTCCTGAGGAGGCAGGCAGATAAGTGGTTTAGATCCTGTAACTCAGATCCTGGCTCTGCCACTTACTGGCCTTAAGACCTGGAGCAAGTCACTTAATCTTCTGAGCCTCAGTTTCTTCATCCCTAAAATGGGGATAATAATCTTGACCTGACATGGTTGTTGGGAGGATTACTTGTTACAATGTTACTTGCTATTTTAAATAAATAAAGAAATATATATATATATATGTATATATATATATTTCCAAACTTTTCAAACACTGGATGCTGTCTGCAAGCTGGACAATGTTCTCAGTTTGTTTAAGCCTTAAAGCAATCCTCTCAGGTAGAAACTATTATCTCCATTTTATAAAGGAGGAAACTGAGGCATGGATATGTCAAGTAACTTGCCCAAGTGGCAAGCCAGGATTCAAGTTCAGGCAGTTGAGTTCCAGAACCCACTTGTCTTAAACATTAGGATAAACACGGTAACACTGAGCATGGTGCCTGGCGCCCAGTAGGTGCACAATGTATCCACTTGTGCACTGGATTTCAGCCTCCAAGCTTCACCTCCAATTTTACTCCCCACCCACATCTCACAGCATCCCATTTGGATTTGAAAGACAATGGATGAAGGGTGGGTCCTCACTGACCAGTGCTGAGGGCTCGCGCCAAATTCCGGTCTGGCTTCAGCAGGTGCTTGGATGTCTGGTCTGGTGGTGGCTGCAGGGAACTGGGGCTGGGGCTTGGGCTTGGGGTGGGAGTAGGGGCTTCTGTTGAAAGGGGAATATGATAAAACCTCAGTGAGCCACTCAGTCTCTGGCTCTCATGCCTTAGTGGTACTTCTTTATCACCCACTTTCTCATTTACCCAGTCCCAGCTTCTACTTCCCTACTACTCCTCCTTTCCCCCTCGCCCTGGTGGCCCCTCTCCTGTCCCTTTGTCATGTGCCCCACTCACCAGGGCCTTCACCCATCTGGACAGTGCTCATGTCCTTGACCAGCCCGTTGATGCTGGCTGAGGGGCCAAAGGCAGAGATGGCCCGTGGGGGCCGCTTGCCGGGGACTTTGACTGTTGTTCGTAGCAAGTCCATCTCCTTGCCATGGGTACTATGAATGTAGTCCTGGGGGGGACACAGAGGTTGAGAGTATAGGGAAGGTTGGGGTGCTTGGTGGTGCTGGGAAACAACCAATAGTAGGGAATAGTGAGGGACTGGAGAGGGGGCTCTGGGAACTGACTGGGTTGGGATGAGCTTCTAGGGGATGAGCCAAATGGACTTGGCCAGCACTGTCTCCTCCAGAAAGCATTCCCTGAATGGCAGGCCAGGTGAAGGTCCTTTCTCCATGTTCTCCCACTAGACTGAAAGTTCCTGGAGAGATAGAGTTACCTTCTCATCCCCAGCATAGTCACATGAGAGGTGCCTAACCTTTAAAATGCTTGCTAAACTTAAGAGAATGAGATGAGCTTCCCAGAAATAATGTTAGTGTTTGTCAGAGGCCCAGACTCATAGAGGTGGAAGGGTGTCTAAGCCAGTGTAGCCTAGCACACGTCTCTGCCACTCACATTAATGCTGGGGTGGTAAAGTAGGAAACCATTACTGGACAGGGTCACATATTTCTTCTTCCATTCTTTGTTCAAGGAGTTGCCACTTCGCTTTAGTAGGAAGCTCTGTAGTGTGGAAAAAGATGTGGATGAAAAGCCATGTCAGACCAGCTACCGCCAGCCTGCACTCAGCCCCTGGCCTGCCCACCTGTTTAATGGGGATGGCTCGCCCACTCCCTGTTGTCTCTGCCCGACTGTCCAAGCTCCGCTTCTCAGAGTCACTGCCCCGACGATTCTGGAATGGTTATTGGCATCAGTTTAGAAGATGGATGGAGGGACACACTGATTGAAGTCAGGGAAGACCAATAAAAAAGGGCCCAACAGCGGGGTCTAGGGACCAGAGAAGATGGGCAGGGGACAGGGGATGGGGGTCAGCATATACAATACCGCAAAAAGGCTGGTCCTGCGCTTGGCTGCCCGGTGCAGAGACCCTGGGGTGCTCAATCCAGCTACTGCAGCTGCCTCAGCTCGGAGCTCACGGTGACCAACATTGGGTGAGGATGGGAGGGAAGAAGAGTAGTCGCTAGTGTGGCCTCCGTTACTAGCCTGGAGAAGTAAAAACAGCTGAGATGCTCCTACCCCACCAAGCTGCAGTTACATCTGCTTATGAGGAATCTGAGAATTGTTTTTACCTCGTCACCATTTATCTGCATTAACATTAATAATAAAATTCCTCACTAGCATTGTCACAGTGCTGTAGATTTTACAAAGTTGACTTCACAAAAAATGCCACATAATTTTTCTGACAGCCTTGGGAGGTTTAGGGGACTTGCTCAAGGACATTGCAAACAGTATTTGAAACCTTTGTCACTTTTCAGTCTAATGCAATTTCTACAAATTGCCTCCCTTCACAACCTCCTTGAGTACTCTGTACCTGTCCTTGGATCACCAGCCACTCCTCTGATTCTTACTAGTCCCTCTGTGGACCCTGAAACACCAACTCACCTGCCCAGCTACGGGAGTGGAAGCAGCTGAGTGGCTTGGGGAGCTGGGCAGGGACTTGCAGGCAGCCAGAAGCTGTTGCTGTTTGCGCAAGGTCACCACCTTCTGGGCCACTTAAGGGGGGAGGGGAAAGAGGTGTGAGCAGGACAGATACCCAAGAACACTCTTCGGTGCCCAGCTTTGAGAAATCCCCAAGAGATAACATAGGCCCCTACTCATTTGTCACTGTGGCCTTCATGCCACATGTAACCTTGCCAGCTTCTCCAGCCCAGAAAGACCTTGTGGCCATTAAGCAAAAATCCCCTGACCTCTCTGACCTCTCCCCCCTCCCACACAGGCTACTGACCTATGTCACTCAGAGAGAGGCCTGTATACACACCTTCTAAGAATATCCTAGACCTTAAGCTCTGTTTCCCACATGTGCTGGGATCACCACTCACCCTCCTGGAAGACCCGGTCCACATTGAGCCCATAGGTTGCACAAGTCTCATAGTAGCTGCAGCGTTTCATATCCGCGCACAGAGCTCTGGCACGAGCATCACCCACGACCCGAGGGGAGGAAGCACTGATTCTGTCTGAGGCAACAGGAAAGAAGCAGAACTGGGACCCTCTCCCCATTTTCCCTGCTTTCCTTTCTCTTGGGCTCCGGTCCCAGGCTGGGCCCACTAGGGACAGGGTCTGAGAGAATGTCTGTCTTGAGAACATGTGGAATGGACTGTATAAGCCTTTTGTGAGTACTGGACCCAGCTCACATGGCCGTCTGCATTATGAGTAGGCTGGGTGCACTCTGTGTGTCTTTAAAAAAAAACAAAAAACAGAAACAAAACACTCCAGAGTTGAGTGGAGCTTCCTGACAGGGTCTAAAATGGCTGAGACTCACAAGTGACAATCACCCTGTCCTGCAAATCCAACAAGCCCTGAACTGAGTAGGAGAACACCTGGCATGTGAACCAGAAAAAGGTTGAATATCCGTGGATAACAGGTGGACTGCTCACTGTGCCGCGGGAAACCTGGAGGCAAGCGACAGGTGGAAGCAGGCACCTGCTGAATAGGTATCAGACAGAAAGTCCTGCCAGTTCAACACAGGTGGGTAGTGGAAGAAGCTTTCCCTGGCCCTGGTGGAGAATGTAGGCACCTCCGAATCACTTCTTTGAGAACTAAAGGTTTTCTGCCCTCTGTGTTTTCTCCATCATTTCATTTGTTTTCTCTTTGTTTTGAAAATGTTCGTTTGAAAGGTGTCAGCCAAACACAGCGAGAGGGATGGAAAAGGCTTACTATCCACACTAGGGTCTGAGATTTTGTTTCCCATGGTGGTGTCATCAGGAAATGGCAGTGTAAGAACACAAGGTAGGTGACATCTTAGAGATGGCAGGCTGCTACTCTATCTATCCCTTCCTGGAGAGCCTCCTTTTCTCTGCTCAGGTCTTGGGAAGTTTGTGTTGGTTTAATGACTCTCTTATCAGGAGACCAGGCTTCCTCCGGAAGATAACTGGACTCCACCTGGCCATTTCCACACCTTACCAAATTCTCTCATATGTTGGGCAATACCCCAGTAGCTATCAGTAGTGCCTTCCCAGCCCCTCCTTACCTTGTGTCCCCACCAGTGCCAGCGCCAGTCCTCCTCGTCCCTCACCCCGAAGGGAACTCAGCTGTCCATGGAGACGGCTCACAGCCTGGAAACTATTCTCATCCTCCAGGCTGAAGACCAAGATCACAGCATCTGCCCAGCCTGAGAACTTGTGGGGGGTGAGGGAACAAACAGACAATCAAACAAGTCCACTTCTCTGGATGATATTTCCAGTTAGACCTGAGAAACCAGAGTCCTCTCCCTTGGCCAGTGCTGACCCCAGCCAGCCTGCTTACCCCATACCTCACCCCTCACCTTGATATCAGGTACCCCAGCTTCCTCTCGGATCAACACCAGGTGAGTCTGTCCATCCACCAACATCTCTTTCTTGTGCTGCTCACCTGTCCAGAAGGGTTGGAAGGGGTAGGTTGAGGTCACAGGTCACCAGACCACCCCATGATTCCTCTACTTTAGCTGTCATGGCTTCATCCTTCCCTCTGGTCTCCACACCTTCCTAGTCATTGATCACACTTCCTAGTCATTGATCTGGATCCCTGACCCCAATCTTTAGTTTACTGTGGTTTCTGAAAACTCACTCTCTGTCTTCTCCAGCACCTGGTATGAACCAGTCAGGAATCGATGGATGAGTGATGACTTCCCACTCCTGGCATCGCCCAGTACACCCTGAGGACAAGGTTGTAGAGCAGATTGTGGGAATTAAGAGGAGGCGGGATGCTTGAATCTGGAGAACTTAAAGAGACTGGCAGTGTGAAATCACCCACGGAGGGCCCTACAGGGCCTGGACAACAGTCAGGAGACAGCATTTGGGAGGATCAGGCCAGAAGTGTAGCAAGAAATATTCCCAAGCTCAAAGCAATGGATCAGCTGAAGAATGTCAGCAACTCAGTACCATTTGTGTGTGTGTGTGTGTGTGTGTAAGTGCTGTTTAGAACCCATACTGGATGTGTGTATGGGGCTAGAGAGGCATGACACAGCCCTAGGCACTGGTTGAAAAGTTTAACCCAATTTTAGTCAGTAGAACATGAAAGGCCATAGGAGAGATGTCAGAAATGAGAAGAAGCCTGGAAGGCTACCATGGATAAAGAGGGAAAAGGAGACTAAAGAAGAAAAAATTATGAGGATGTATCAAGTCTCAGGAAGGTGCTATGAAGGCAGAATCTCAGGAGAACTAAAAACTATTTCTGATTCTCACAGAGAGAGGGAAATGAGGAGATAAAGGTAAGAAAGTTGAGGGTGCAGTGGGTAGAAGGTCAGCCTTTCTGCAGACAAGGGGGCTGGGTTACCTACCAGGCGCAGTTCAGGAATGGAGCGACTCAAGGTCCATTCCTGGCTATTGACCACAGCCTCTGTAATGGGAAAGGAGCCATAAGAGGGGACACTCTGGCCCAGGAGGACTCCCAACCCTCAGCCACCCCTCCTCCTTTTGCAGCTTTCCTTAACCCTCAGGACCCTGCCAGGGCTTGGGAGCTGTGTGGAAAGACTAGGTTTGAGAGTGGTCCTCAGTCCTCCCATGCTAGCCAGCTCTCCCCACATCTGTTGCTGCCGCTCAGTGGTTGCTTAGCAACAGAGTCAGCAAGCCGAAAATACTTCAGCTGGCATCTCCCTTAAAAGACATCCCCAAACGTAAATCCCTGCCCCAGACCTGGGACCAGGGCTCTGACAGCGATGGATTCTTCTCTCTGAAAGGAGAATATAAGAGGGTCTCCTACCCAAAGGTCTGTCTGATTACCAGGAGTGAACCGGGGGAAGAGGGCCTGGGACATAGAAGGGAGTGAGTCTTCCTCAATCATCATTTCACAGGTGAGGGATATGCCTTCTCTTTTTCAAGGTCGGTGGCTTGAAGGCCTGGCTCCTCCACACAGCCCAAGGAATGGTGCTTGGATTTTCTATGCCTCCCTCTTCCATAACCTTCCCCACAAGCATCTCCCAAAAGAACTATGGGGAAGAGCTTCAATTCCTGGAGAAGAGAAGCCACTGGTCTGGAGGAGTAGGAGGAGGATGGATGCTCCTTCCGTCCGGGGGGGTCCAGCCCCCGCGCTTGACACGGGCCGGACGTTCCCGGGGTGCCGCAGCTGCGGCGGGAACTCTAGGATCCGGAGCCATCTGCTCCCACCCGCTCCAGAGCCAAACCCCGGGGCCGCCCCCGCTCCCGGACCTGTCTCTCCTCCAGGAGCGTGAGCCGAACCATGAGTCCCTCACTTCTCCCCCCACCCCACCCCCCCAAAAAAGAAAGAAAAAATAAATCAAGACACCCTCTCCCCCCAGAAAGAAACACTGCCTTCTCCGTACCCCCTCCCAAGTCTGCAGAGGGTAAGAATTGCCTTTGTAGCAGCTCCGCCCCCTTGAGTCACTCCTGGTCAGCCCCCTGGGGGAGTTCAGTTAGGCTCCCGGGGCCTGGGTGGGCAGTGGGGGAAGTGAAGCTTCCTATCCGCCCCCTCTCGCTTGACATTCAAGTATTCAGCTCGATCCAGTCCCCACGCAGTCCCTTACTGCCCAATCCGCCTTTGCTGCATGAAAATTAACAGAGACCCTCCTTGTTGCCTA